>NC_139979.1:27972357-28402585 GCF_963993115.1 Abramis brama | reverse complement strand
TCTAAGAATGTTTTTCTCATTAAGTTATGAAACCATTATTTCTGAAGTTTTCTGAACAATCAAGACGTCCAGTTTTTTTTATTATTATTTTTTTATCCAAAATAAATAAAAAATCCATGAAATGATGTATATATGTTTTTGTGCTAACGTTTCGAGAACATTATTAAAGACAAGATAACTTGTCACAAGAATGTTTGTTCACAACTTCACGAGTTTGCACTTACATGTAATCAGATTAGATATGATAACTAATGCATATTTGGCACGCTGTCCGGAATTTGGCCCGAACCCAGAGTGCCCCATTTACAAAGTAAATAGGGTCAATTCTGATTTCATGTCAACTTTATGACTTGAGAACAAGTTGTCTCAGAGAGTGATTTCATTTTGTGTTGACCATGCATGCGCAACATCCAATTGGTTCTTTAGCTACAGGAAAAAGAAATGATTATTTCACCTCTCGAGTCTTCAGGTTTTGAGTCGGTCGTTATTCCCGTGACAGCCCCTCCAGATTCTTCAGGTCTGAGACGTTTGTTCTTTTGTTATGTGACTTGACAGCCATATTGGATACAATACAAACAAATGCTTAGTTTTTTTTTTTTTTTTTATACTTACAGTTATGTGATGTGATATCTTAAATTGTAGCTTATTTCTTACAGTTTATACATTTTTGAATTTTTATGATGGTTCTTTTCCATAACATTGAATGTGGTAATAAATAGATGGTTAATGCTTTAAACTTTATCTTGAGGATACCTAGATACCTAAGATACCTAAATATAATACAACATACAGTCATTAATGTAATGTAGGTGAATTAACAGACTGCATAGCCTGAAAACCCAGTTAAGCAATTTATTAATCATTTCTGTGTGTCATAATTTGGCCTTGGCTGCATTATAGTGTTTTCTTATTTGAAATGTGATAAACATTGTGTAAATAGATGTGTTGGGGAATTTGCCTAACATTTTAATTATATTCTGCTGAAATGAACAAAATGAATGAAACTGCTTGAAAAAAGATTTGTTCATTTTGATGAACGAGATTCAAAGATCCGAGTCGGTAAAATGATCTGAACTTCCCATCACTATTTTCTACATGTAAGGTGGCCGGACGGGGAACTCAGGATACAAAGTAACATATATACTAGGGCTGGGGCGGTTACCGCATTACCGCAATACCGCGGTCACATGATGCCTACCGCGGGTCTGAGCTCGTCACCGTCATCACCGCAAAAAAAAAAAAAAAAAGCATTGGCCTGCACATGTGTGCACGTTGTGTCTAATTACATTGATTCTAATGACATGGATTGTGTCTAATGACATTGTGTCTTACATAAGTTTTGTTTAGAAAACCTTGAATCCATCAAAAGATGGAGCACATCCGACCTTTCGCGAGTTGGGGAGCGCAATGTTCCATGACACATAACATTCCATTCGTATTGACTATTAGGCCTATATGTGAGAGTACCTACAGACATCCCAAGTCTCCCAGAAGTTCCGGGAGTCTCCCGCATATTAATAGCGGCTCCATGATGCCCGCAAATTAGTTAAAATCTCCCGGAATCTAGAGCGAGCGAGCAAGAGTGCGCATGCGAGACAGAGACTGTGTTCCAAACCGTGTAGCGCGCACGGCAGAGAGGGAGAGGGAGAGGGAGGGAGCGAGAGAGAGAGCATCCTGATTGGCCCGTTTCGGTAAGTCAACCAATCAGTTGTCAGTGTGGGTGGGCTTTTATCTCTTCTTCTCTGACTGCGCGCGCGCCTCCCCAAGTGGACGAGGCATTTTATGCTTGACGCTTGATTTAAAGCGGTTTACCGCTATACCGCGGGAATTTCTTGCTTTTCAACCGCGGTAAGAAAAAATCCATACCGTCCCAGCCCTAATATATACTAAAAATAACAAGGTGATAAACTAGACACAGCTGAACCAAACTAACTAATGACAGTAACCAAGGAGATCTGAACAAAGACACGTGACAAATGAAAACAAACTGAGAGTCCATGAAAACAAAACTAAACATAATAACATAGAGTGTAAATGACAATATTTATTCAAATTATTAAAAGGATGCCACCTTATTGGGACAATAAAGCTCTCCCTACACCTAATCCCAACCGATTGTCAGAGCCGGGACTAGAACTAGGGTCTCCAGCAGGAGAGTCAGACTCTCAATCCTTGAGCTACTGTAGAATTGTAAACCCAACAGTAAGACGCACTTAGAAGAAGTTGAGATGCAGAATTTATTTTAATACAAGTTCAAGCAACAAATCCACAGCTGGAGCAAAAAAACAGCAAAAGGTAATAATCAAAAAACAAAACTAGTACAACAGGGCTTTCCACAAAAATATTCCAAAATTTCCAAAGATCTTAAGCAAAAAACTCCAGAAGAGAAAGTCTACAAAAAAATAAAACAGAGAAGCTAATAATCCACAGGCAAGAGAAAATAAAATGTCTCAGAGTAAGAAAACACTTACTCAGGCAACCAGCTTTAGAACAACTAAACACCAAGCAAAGAAGCTTTGAGACAGAGTCACATAAATACACACATCTGAACGAGACACATGTGAACCTAATAACACTAATTACAAGTTTAGTAAGCTGGGCATGAGAGCATCATGAGTTAGGCACTTTATTTCCACTTTTCAAATATTTTGTTCTGCATTTCCAATCTGATATGTGATGGGAAAAGGGAGAAGAGCGAAAAAAGTGGCAAAAAGCGGATTTGAACAGGTCACACTCCCTACGGCCTACGCCACTGCAGACGTTAAGTGGTCCGCATTCAAAGATCCGAGTCGGTAAAATGATCTGAACTTCCCATCACTATTTTCTACATGTAAGGTGGCCGGACGGGGAACTCAGGATAAAAGTAACATATATACTAGGGCTGGGGCGGTTACCGCATTACCGCAATACCGCGGTCACATGATGCCTACCGCGGGTCTGAGCTCGTCACCGTCATCACCGAAAAAAAAAAAAAAAAAGCATTGGCCTGCACATGTGTGCACGTTGTGTCTAATTACATTGATTCTAATGACATGGATTGTGTCTAATGACATTGTGTCTTACATAAGTTTTGTTTAGAAAACCTTGAATCCATCAAAAGATGTGCTCCATCTTTAAATCTTGTGTGGCCCAACCAGACATTGGTGGGTGGAGTTAGTGTAAATAGCCTTTGCCAACAAGACGGGCTATTTACACATAGTGCAAATAGACACTCCGTTATCCTCGGAAATGTAAAAAATAAATAATAATAAATGTCTTCCCCTTGCTTGATAACACTAATTAGTGCGCATGGGCGCATGGGCCCCTGGGCCCACACCCATAATGCCCATTGCATAATCTGGCCCAGCATTTTTCACACCCCTACATCACACCTGCTTGGAAAAAAGACATCTGAACTTTTCCCTGGTTCAGCAGTCACACTGAATGAACACATCTGAAGGCCACATCACTCCCTTACAATGACGCCACATCACTAAATGAAATTCAGTTGAAATGGTGATATTGCTATGTACAGTCATTGACCACAGGTGATGATGATGCAGACCATTTTATTTTACCAACATTCTTGCTCGCCTCTCTGATGACAGTCATGCCATTCACATTTACCTTGCCCAACCTGGCAAGAAACATACATTTGAAATAATCAGGCTGTTACAGGGCCTTGAGTTTAGTCGAGGAACACATTTTCTCCAAGACAGAAATACACTGACATAAATATTTGAAGAAATTTTGACAGAGTAGGTAAATCCTCTTTGACCACCCAGTCAGTGTCTAGAGCTTTATTCATTCACACACACGAGGAAAAAAGCATAAAATGTCCGCTCAGCATGATTTCATAACTTACAGCCACACCACAAGTGGTCTAAAGTGAAGCACTTGTAAAGTCACCATCAGCAGGTCCTCAGATCTCGTCTCCACCCCACATCTCTGGGGAGCAGTTCTGTAAATACAGCCTTTATTCAACATGACCAGAACCGACATTCAAAAAAACCTCAGAAAAATTCCCACAGCTCAGAAATTTAAACAAACATCAAACACATGTGTGTGCCAGCAGCATGACATATGCCCTTATTTGACTTGTGACTTGCGCAGCATTACACCAAAAAAGAGCAACCTGATTAAAAGTACTTATTAAATCAAGACTAGCATTCCCTGAATGCTTTTGTGATCCTTTCAACCGGAAACCTACCGGATGACTGCTTTTATTTGTGGGTGAGAGAGGTGTGTGCAGCCAGATCTCAAGAATAACAGTGGTGCTCTTTTACTCTCTAAACCTTCTCATAGACTGACCAATCGGCCACCCAGGAAGACGGCGCAGGAACAACCAGCCATGTTTATAAGCCAGGATTGGATTATGAGCCGTGTGTGCGAGCGATGGCGTCTGTTCAGCTGTGTCTAATTAACATTTGCCTTTCAGTGAGAATGCAGAGTTCCATCATAACCTGTTCATAACAAGAGTTTATTATAGTGCCCGAGGATAGTGGAGTTCAGGTGAATCCTCCATAAACGGTTCAGCATGCTAAAGGTTTCATATTCAAAGCTTTTACTGCATTGTGAAAATAATGCACCCATATGTAGAGTTTCCTTTTTATTACCTAGACTCTGGCAGGCCTGCCATAGTGGTACTCAACTATGGCCCTCGAGGTCCACTATTTCTTCTTTTTTTTTGTAGGCAGGTGAGTTTGATCAAAGTTGGAGCTAAACTCTGCAGATATGTGAACCACATGGTCCAAAGCTGAGAACCTCAAGGGCCGGTTGTATAAACTGCTAATACCAGTCTTACAAGTTAGTCATAATTTTTTTCTTTAAGACTGTTCGCAACTTTTTAAAGTCAGTTACATCAAAACTTTTTTCTTTTTTTCTTTTTTTTTTTATGAAGACCATGCTTATAATGAATTATAGCTCCATGTATACTTATTTATAAGTATTCATATTTTATAAATATATTTATAAAGACTCATTAAGACCTATACTGCATTATAAGAACAGTTATAGTTGCATTTACATTATTTTTTATAATTACTTATAAGTCATGCATTTGCTTTTTCAATGCTCATGTTCATAATCCATCATACACTGATTTATAAGTATTAATTAGTCAGTCATATGGTTCCATGAATGCATAAGATGCAACATGCATTGCTATGTTATTGTATTATATTTGCAATAACTTCATTCAGATTTATTTGTCAAATAAGTGATTATATTGCTATTACTAGTCATGTTGTGTTCTCATAAAAACTCATTGTGATTGATAATACAGTTAATAAATGCAAATAAAACCTCTATAAATGCATCATTGATGGCTTTAAGTAAAGTGAAAACATAGAAAGCTAAGTTTAAGAAATCAAGTTACATACTAGGAAAACACTAAACAGTGCAACAATATTTTTTAAAGAATAATTGCTTATAAGCAATCCAAACTGCTATAAGCAACTGTTATAAGCAATACCATGCTGAGGAGATAAAGATGACTGATGAAATAAAGATTTTTAACAAATCAAATTATCATTCATGACCTCTAATGCAAAAATTGTCCATTATATACATAATTAATAACTAATTGTTACAGCAAACAAGTGTCTCTGGAAATATTTTATATTTGATCATTTATCAGTGAATTATGGATTATGAGCATGCACACTGAAAAAGCAATTGCATGACATATAATTATAAAAATAATATAAATGTAACTATAACTGTTCTTTTAAAGCAGTATAGGTCTTAATGAGTATTTATAAATATATTTCTAGAGTAGTAATACTTTATAAATAAGTATAAATGAGGCTATAGTTCATTACAAGCATGGACTTCAGAAAGTGTTACCGAATTGGTAATGCAAATGTTTTGAGAACATTATGAAAGACCAGGGGCCTCATGTATCAATCTTACGTACGCACAAAAACTTTGCGTACGCCAGCTTTCACGCTCACGGTCGTATGTACTAACAGTGAAATTAACGCGAGAATGTGCGTTCCTCCACGCCAGTTTCATGTCTGGCGTACGTACATTTCTCATTGTTTTTGTCCGTTGGCGGCTCTTACAGGTAATGAAGTGAAGTTGCAAACATTACACAACGAATGGTTCTACAAGTCTATCGCACCACCACCTGTGGGAAGCATTGCTATTAATTTGCAATTTATAAAATAAATGACATATATTGTCACACGAGCCTTATGGAAATATTCTTTGATCGTGGGAAATTTGAACAACGGACGCATCTCCGATCCGAAGATATCGGGAAAAGTTTTTTTTCCTAAGATATGACGTTCACTTCACCATGCACTCTCCACAATGAATAGCTTATTATCCTTATGTGACTGTTAAACGTAACTGGTATCACCACAAACGTTATTCTGTGCCCTAAAAACTGGCATATTTCATGGTGTCATGCAAGGTAATTGCAAAATCTAGAGAAATGTGCGAGGTGGCCAGCGGGGGATAGTTGAGACACACGTGTACCAACTGTACCCCTAATAGAGTTCTATTAGGAAACACACTGTTTAGTTGTTCAGCGTTATGATAACAGGTTAAACGTCGTAATAAGCCAGCATAGGACGCAAATGAAAATAAAATTTGATATGTGATATTTAAACTGTGTATTATTAATAAATATTGTTACATATCTTGTTCCTGCTTTATACATTTTAACCAGTGCTAATTTAAATAAAATGAATGAATATAAATGGATGAATAAACAAAAATGCTGCCCAATTGTTATTTTCTTTATTTGTCTTTATTTTTTATATTTACAATGAATGGTTAGTTACCTTCACATCATTAGAAATGGGTGTCTCAACTGTACCACATAGGCTATTGGTACAGTTGAGACAAAAAGCACCTTATTTTTATGAGCTAATTGTGGAAAATATAAACTAGGGTAGCCTATTATTGATTGATAATATCTTAGTCTACAAGCTAATGAAATGTCATGTGGCGTGTCATGTGGAAATTCACTTCTTTTCAGTGTCTATTTTTGTGTGAAAAATCAAATCTCAACTGTACTCAGTCTACTCTACAGTGCGACTTTCAGATCCCACCGCATTGACAGCATCAGCCAAACTCTCCCACTCATATTTTTTCCTTTTGTTATTAATTCCGGAGGACAAAGTTCCAAATAATTTTTTTTTTTTTTTTTTTCGTTTCTACCTCCGATAGTAGCACCTCCAATTCACTTTCTGTAAAGTTTCGTTTCTTGCCGCCATTTTCTTACTGCTTTCTTTTGCCAAAGTGGACTCATTACCATATTTAAATTCATTTAATTAAGGGAGGAGACTGGGTGGGGCGTTGTGCTCGTGCATGTGCGCTCAATTTTACGTTAACTGGGATGTACAAAGAGAATATGCGTGGGATCCTTCGTACGCAGAGATTCATACATCTGGGTTTTTTTGTGCGTACGCACATTTGCAGCTTTGTCCGTACGCAATGTTTTAGTATGAATTCAACGCAAGTCTTTGTACATGAGGCCCCAGATAACTTTGAACGAACATTCTATTACCATTTCTGGAAGAAGGTTTGTTAAACTTTGAGAGAACCTTGCCAGAATGCAAATTCAAAATGCAAATACAATACATTTTGATATGCAAATACAAAAGCGAAAAACAATTTCACTTTAAAGAGTTCACATGCCAGCAATGCCTTGCAGCAACTACATTGTCTGCATGCTGCTGCTGCATTAACACAATATTGCATATTCACTAGCTGCTAATATGCTTAGTAATTCTGTCACAAAATGGTAAATAGTGAAGCGAGGATTCAGGTGCAGAAAAATAAGGATCTTTATTAAGTAATAAAAATAAACAAAACAAAACTACAAACAAAAACTCCCCGTGAGAGAAAACAAGACAGGCATCTGCCAAAACTGGAAACACAAGGGAACATAGACAACAAACCAGCACAGGACTGCAAACACAGGGAGACTAAATAGGGAAGCAAACAAAAGAGGGTAACGAGGAAGGCAGGTGGGACAAATTAATCAATAATCAGGTAACAAGATGGGAGGGGCTAGACAATTGACAGGAGAGCACATGGCACAAGGAAATACATGACAAGCCATGTGCTCACAACAAACCAGACTATACACAAACACATGACAAACCGGGAATGCCAGAGCTCTGTCACCAACCCAAGATGTAACCCAAACAGAAGTGACAGAACTCTGACAAATTCACTCTAAGCATTAAAACTGGACTTGTAAACATGAAACTATATTTTAAACCTCATGTATGGTTACTTCATAAGGAATTGACAAAGCAGACAATGCAAAAACCCACAGTGATATAGCAGCCAGCAGCGATTACGTATCATGTTTATACAGCAGCAGCAAGCCATTTATATGAGATTACTGTGACTAAACTTGTGGACATGAGAAAATGTTGAGTGAAATGTGCTTTGCATGTTTACACATTTAATCGGGGCTCACCTCATTTGCTCGAAACTTTTATCGACACGTTTTTCAAGGGTGAACTTTTTATTAACGCTCATGTGTTTGGACTGATTTCTCCTGCACGCGTCTTATACTCATACTCCGTTATTTATCTATTGTTTCAAATGACTTCCATATATATAAAATACTTACAATAATAATAAATAATTTCAGATTCAGTTCTGTTTAGTGATAGTATAAAGTCCAATTATGAAATTAGTTCAATCACGTAAAAAAATCAGTTGGATGTGTAGAGTGAGCAGTTAGTGAATATAATTCCTTAAACTTGAATTGGAATTTGCTTATATTTTTGGTTATTCCACGATGCTTACAGCAATTCTAAGTACTTTAGTGCAGCTGTAGCAGCAGTATGCATAGCAATTAAGATTGCATGTTAGCGAATATTATTAACAGCAGCAGCATGCATAGCAATTCAGATGGAAAAGTTATAATTATAGCAGCATGCATAGCAAAATTATAATGTTTGCAAACAATATTAGCAGCGGCAGCAGTAAGTAGACAATGTAGTTGCATGAAATTTGAGCCTAAATTAACTCTTTAAAGTGAAATAGGCATTCATGTTTTGCTTATTCAACAGGGATGAGCAGGGATGATTAAAGCAATTTTAAGTAGGCTATTTTGTGCAGCAGCGGTAGGCTATAGCAAGTTCAGATCGCAATGTTCATGAATATATTAACAGCAGCAGCACTCATAGCAATTCATACTGCAACATTGTGTATATTTTTAACTGTAACAGCTATTGCTAATTCAGTATTGCAATGTAGTGAATATATTAATAGCAGCAGTGGCAAAAGCAAGCAATCAAAGTAGTTGCGTGAGGACATGAAAAAGCATTGCTGGTAGTAAACTCATTACTGCAGTGCACTGGGGTGCCACGCCGTAACAGCTAGAGGCTGTTCACACTGGACGCGACAAACGATCAGGCAAATTCATTTGTCTTTCGTATCAAGTAGCGCAAGCATTTGATAGTAGGCTATGTCAGAAATAGAAATTTGTCGGGTTGCTCACATCGCTCTGCATCCAGTGTGGATAGCTTCACCAATTATAATGGGTTCTCACGTCCGGCGTACACACAGTGTTAAAGTGAAATAGACATCTTGTGCAGCAGCAGTAGTAGCATGCATAGATATCCAGATCACATTGTTTGCAAAATTATTAGCAGCAGCATACATGTCAAATTCAGATTGTAATGTTTCAGGTTTATTATTATTATGAGCAGCGGGCATAGCACTTCCATACTGTAATTTTACGAATATTAATTTGGTCACAAATAATATATATTGTTGCAGCATGCATAAATTCAGGTGGTAATGTAGCAATAATAACATCAGTAGCATGCAAAGCAGACATTGTGGTGAAATAAAGTTACTTAGCATCGTGCTTAAGATCATCTTCGTATGAGTAATGCGTTGGGCTAATGAGTTGATCATGCAATGCAAGCATTGTTCTTAATATGCAATACAAATATATTAAACTATCAAAATATGGAAATAAGCAAGAAGCTGCATTTTCTCTGCAGAATTAGTTGTGAGCATACTATCTCACAACTACAGGTTGAACAGCGATTTATGCTGTCGCCGGAGACTTTTAATAAGCTTATTAGTAGCTTAAAGGTAAGTATTTGCACTGTGGTTACGTTGATGATCGATAATTACAGGGAGCGTGAATCAGTATTTCACATCTCAACATAAACCAAAAAAAAAAAAAAGGTACGAAAACAGTGACAACTATCCATTGACAACGTATTTAAAACTATTTGCTCAGGTGGTTGCTGGGGGTTATTTTCTTCATCTCTATCAGCTTGTAACGTGATATCCTGTTTGTTAACGACACAAACAGGGATAATTTCAAGCATATTATTGTATAGAAGCAATATGTTTTCATGCTCACAGCAGCATACACATTTTGATTTTATTGTTCATATTTTTGTTGAACTGGAGCTTTGTTGGGGGGTAATTCATTTATACGCTATTTGTGCAGCAGCAGTATGTTTTACATAACCACAGCAGAGTATCAGCATGTGTACTGGCAGTAGCAATTTCCTGTATTTGCTCTGCAGCAGCAGCAGCAGCAATAATCTACAACAACAGCAATAATCAGCAGCAATACAGCAGCAGCAGCATACCAGATCTATTCCACCAAGAGCAAATGCAAGCATGACTTCAACATCACCAACATTGAGTTTCTGACAACTCTTTTAGTCTTTATGTAATAAATCAAAAACATTTCCCCTGATTTTGAGTAAGAAAAGTTTGTGAGAGCATGATTCTAAAACACAACAAATGAACTAGTGAGTATATGAGTTTACCTGTTATGGTTTAATGTCATTTAATGTCTGAAAACATCCATTTAGACACTTGTTAGCAAAATTTCCTGAGCTTGAGTTATCCACAGACATTATTTCATTTAACCAAAAACCCATTGGCTTCAGAGTTTTGGCTTACAAAAATATGTCATTCCTGCAACACTGTATAGTCACAGTACACAGTCTTGTGAAATTATTCGTCTCTTACCTCCTAACAGAAACCACACGTTAAAACACACACATGCATCCTTGAAATTTGGCCCTTGGTTGGTAGTTGGGCCAAATGACACAAAGACCTGTTCTCAGTCTTTACTCACACTCCTCTCCTGCTGACCTTGCTTGAGTCGCAGCCAATCATAACGGCTGTCCAGAGCCAAGGTTGTCCACCAGGGCTTTGGTCTAGACCTGCTGCTGATTTTGTATGCAAGGTGAATGGGACACACGCTTTGATCTTTGGGGTCTTGTAGGTCTAACCCCACAGTGAACCAAGCACATCCTCTCCACGATGGGCTTCGGTTACACTCTCTTTCTCCACTGGCCTTGTCGAAGACCAGAGCGCGCGGCAAAATGCTAACATGCAGTGGAAAGGGTTCGCATGTGGAAGGAGCTCACTGCTGAGCCTTGCTGAGAATGCATCACCGAGGTTGGCAGCAACTCTCTGGCATGACTAAAGTCAGGACGAATGACCTTCCAAAGCCCTCGCTGACATGCCAACCCTGATCTATTGGGCATGAAAACTTGGCCGGGGTCTGTGAGACGCCGTTCACATAGATACGGTTTCAACATGAACAGGACATGAACCTCTCCACACATTCTGCCGTAACACTGCTGACACAGAGAGATGGTTGACCTACCACTTTCATGGCTTTCCTGAAAGCTTCCGGTCCAAGATCCTCAGTGTTCCTTTTAACGACCTCTTCCTACATGCAAGATCAATAATCACACATGCAGAAGGCTCACGTAAATATTATCCTGCCATGGTTGCAGCAGCAGTGCCTGCTCTATTCACTTCATACAAAGAGCCGAATATATTCGGCATCACTTGATCCTGCAGTACAATCCATTTGTGGTCCGGAATGAAATACATTAAAAGCCACAAATGAAAGCTTCTGTTACTAAGATCCGTCAGCCACATAGGTTCAGCTGCAGGTCACCCAGTGTTGTGGCCTGTACATCTCTGGTTACCCAATCGGAAAAAAATTAATAGAGGAGGCCTAAAGGACATCAAGCGCTGCCCTGGTGCTGCATGCTTTTAAGCCTGCACACAACACTCTGCTCCTCATAATGGCAAACTCGAAGGAAACATTGGATAATTCTATTTTTTTTTTCATTACCACTTATGAAACAAATGTTTGAATTGTAACTGGTTATGGACACTGTGATTTTATTCAGTTTCCCATGTTCTGCTCTCATGATTTTCGACATAAAAGCAATTGTGCAATGGTCATAAACATTTGGCTCACATATTTCTTTAAAACTATTATGCTGGATATCTTGATATAGACACATTGCCATTATAAGATCTCCTTGAGGGCAGGACATTGTATATATCTTCTATTTCAGAAGCGTTATCAAGATTCAATATTCACATTTACTGACAGCAGGTCATCACATATGAACAATAAAAGTATGTACAGGAGGCCGGCAATGGAAATGAAAGGTGATTGAGACCACAGGTGAATGTGCCGTTATGATTGCTCACATAGATGTCCAGAGTAACCATGAATTGTGCTGTGCTGAATTCAGCCATATTGGTTATATCTTAATATGTTTTGAGTCATTTTAACAATCCATTATATATAATTGCAATATAAGTTATATATATATATATATATATATAATATTATATAATATTAGTATATAGATATATAATATTAGCCTAATGCATAGTAAAAAGCCTTTGCATCACTTCTGAATTGATTTTCTTGACTTGAAGAATTATTGATTCTTCTTTGCATGGCTGCACAACATGAGGCTCTATTAGCTAAAAAAAACTGTTAATAATTAGTGCATGTTGACATTGAGGATTGAGGGACTGCAAACATTCACTGCTCAAGCGAGAAACAGCCAGATTCTGATGGGCAGTACTAAATAATACATACATATACACTTGTGTTCTCATGCTCTGAATTCAGTAAAGCATTCATCTTTGAACAGTCTGAGGACAGAGATGTTTTGAGGCTATATTACTGTGTTACCGATTGTCGCATGCAGGAGGAGCTGGTTAAGCAGGAGAGCTGTTTAGATGGAAACAGCTTATGTGAGATGTGAGTGGGATTAAACAGCATGGCTGTATACTGAGCATTGAAACCAAGCTGACCTACTCAGGAAGCTATGAAGTAAAAATGACACACCCACCAACACCGTTTATGAAACATCTCGGTTACGTATGTATCTTTAGTTCCCTGAAGAGAGAACAAGACGCTGCGTCGAATCGCAGTGGGAACGCCTCTGCGTGATCATGATGACTGCGTTGACGGCTGCGTTTTCGTATGAAATCAGTCCAATAGCGTGACGGAACGTCATAGGCGGGTGACTTCATCGACCAGGAAACTATAAAGCACACCCAAACCAAACAGAGTTAGCTTCTGATAGGTTGAAGCAAGACGGTCACAGGCATGCAGGGAAAACACACTTTGTGAAAGTGTGAAGTGACAAAGCTAGGCCTAAAGGAAGAACTCGATATTGGTATGCTTCGCCCCCGAAATCGAACCTCATAAACTTCCTGTGTTGTGGAAAGATGGATACATGGAAGTATGCGTCCATGAGATCTATTGTGACAAACCAATCCTCAGACCTGATTTGAGACACGGTTTGCTTCAGAGTAAACATCTTAATTTTTGAGCTTCCCTACAGAGAGTTTTAGTTGGTGCAGATCTAAAACCAGATGCAACACCCCATTCTTTTTTTTTGGAACAATAAAGTACCGACTGTACAACCCGAACTCCCTGCTGAGAGGAGGAACCTCTATAGCCTCCTTTCACAGAAGAGCTTTTACTTCTTGTTCCATGACCAGAGCCTGCTCGGAGCCCACCACTGTGGGGAGGACCCTGCTGAATCGGGGAGGGCGAGACCTGATGGTGTAGCCTTTTTCGAGTTTGAGCTCATCTACTTTACTTTTTTGACGAAACTCTAGGCCTGTCACGATAACAAATTTTGCTGGACGATAAATTGTCCAAGAAATTATTGCGATAAACGATAATATTGTCGTTCGAGACCATTTTCATCTAATATAAAGATAATGGCATAATAATGCAGGTACACCTTTTCAAAGATCTATAAACTTTTATTTCTTAAGAATATTAAACATTGAAAACGGAAAAACATTTTAAATATCCACAAAAAATTAACAAAACAACCAAAAACAATAAAAGCAGTGGACTCTCAGTGTCTGTTAACAAAAAAATTCACTTGAATAAATACCAAAAACAATAAATAAAATGGATGTAAACAAAATTGCACTTCAAAAAATATTAAACATTAGGCTCAGACATAAATAGTGATACATTCCATAACAGGCAAAACTGCCAGTTAGGACCTTTGTAAACAAATAAAAAAAAGCCTCAACAGGATACCACAGCATTTTGTATCCTTTTTTTGTACATTTGTATCATCACCCGTGATATAACATGGGCAGGGATGAACACACTTCCTGAACTTTTGTTCGCTCAACATTATAATGTTTTTTTTATATATATAGTGGTGAAACTCCTGCCTAAAATGCTTTGAAATATACTGAGACAGACAAAACACCTATAGGACAAATGATTCATATGAAGCGCTTGCTGAAGGCACAGAATCTAACTCTGTTTGGTTTGGGTGTGCTTTATAATTTCCTGGTCGATGACGCCACCCGCCTATGACTATCCGTCATGCCATTGGACTGATTTCATACGTGCTTCACGCAGAGGCGTTCCCACAGCGTTTCGACACAGTGCGAGTTCCCTTGAAAGGGAACCCTCATGTTGTTTTAATATAGACAACACTGATGTGCTGTGTAACTGAAATGAGCCTTTAATTGGCTGTGAGCATGATCTGTTCCCGTTTAAATAGCAATGAATGAGTGGAATTAACCTGTGAATGGAATAACCTCAGGCTGAGCTCATCAACACAGGTGGAGACAGACAGAGAGAGAGACAGGTCCTTAAGTCACCGGGAGGAAACTTTACAAGCTTTTTTCTAATCTCACATTACATTAGTGTTTTCACACAGTCCTCGAGTCCTCACACACTCCATCACTGTCTGTAAATGACTAAAGTGTGACATTCTAGACAATAAGCACCTCATACAGTGTTTCCCAGACAGATGTGGGGAATCACATGTAGACTCATGTACAAAGACAGAAACTAAACACTGTAAGATGAGCATACTGACAGACGTCATCTACGACACATAAACTAATCATGTTTCTAAAACACTGCAGGCTTAACAAGACAGTTTTTTTTTTTTTTACCCTGTCTAACTTTACAAAAACACTCTGAAGGCACCATGATACATTGACACTATCGGGTGGTAATGATGCTGCTTTGAATTAGGCGAGACCGCTAGTTGTCACATTAGATGCTCAGTGACAGACACAATCTTGAAAAAAAAATGAAAAATACAAATAAACCTACTGAACATTTCCACTGATAATGCCGAGACAAATATACAGTTGAGTGAACACACACTGGTTTCACATTTGCTCCATGTATGTAAGCAGAATCAGAATTAGAATGAGATTTATTGCCAAGTATGTATGCTTATGCACACACACACACACATATTTCTTTTGGTGAAGCTTCCAGTCCTAAGAATGAATGAATAAATGAATGAATGAATAAAGAGAGTTATTGAGATCACAGTCTAGCTTTATCACCATTGTGCCCTTGAGTGAAGCACACGCAATTAGTGCACTCACAATCATTTAGGTTAAGACTTGTCTGCTTGATAACATGTACTCGTACGAGGGAACATGAAATGTAATGGATGACAAAAGCATCCAACGTTACCAGTGAAGATTGACGTCTGCAGAACACTGCATTGGTGCTCTGATCTCCCCTCAGCTTTAAGAGACTGGTTTACACAAACACTTTATTAAGGAAAATCAACATCTTGCTTTGTGTAAATTGCTTCATCTAATTTGATTGCTCGCCTCACACTGTTTATTTTGTGTTATGAGCCAACATTGCACAAACAAATTAAGTGAAACACCTAAAATGACTAAGAGCAGAGCAATCATTTCCATAAGCCAAGAGAGAGAACTCGACTAATACGTTCCATCTAAGTTTACAATGTCATCTGATATAAGCAGCATTCCGGTTCCATCAACACGTTATGGTACACTGCACTGCAAGAACGATTTGTTTATTACACTTAAAGGTGATCTGATAAAGAGTTAAAACACTCAGGTTTCTAAAAGTTCATGCTGTTGACAAACTGAAATCCATAAAAGAAAGCTCTACAGGAGTTTCCTGTCACACCAGTTTTCCTGCTTCATGTCAATAGTCAGAAGTTCAGATGTGCCCGTTAGGAAATTGCTGAGAGGTGACTGGGAGTATGTAATGCACTCTGTCAAAATACTGGGTGTACAGCATACCATTAATGTACTGTCAACAGAGATAATCACTTTTTAATTAACAGATAAAATTTGAGGTCTCAGTAAAGAAAGAAAAACATTAATGGAATAGCTCAGACAAAAACTAAACATTTTGTCATAGAGTGCTGCAATAATGATGTACTTTTGTAGGTCAACCCGGAAGTTAGCATCATACTAGTCCCCTTGACAAAAAAAAAAATATAATTTTTCCATAGGCGTTTGAATTATCATAAAAAAAATAAGCTTTGTGATCAACAAAAGTTTATGATACTTGCACTTTTTGTCAATCAAGATAATTTTCACAAATTAACACAACTATAAATAGTTGAGAATACAGAATAGTTTGCAAGAGTGTAGTTATTAACACAAGGATGTATAAGAAAGCATAGTGTGCAGATGAGTTTACCTGTTCGGTGTGATAACATTTATTATCAACCACCATATGCAGTCTCATTTAGCAACTAGTTAGCAGATGGCTTTTTCAAAAAATGTAAAAGTTTTTTTTTTTTTTTTTTTATCACAAGTGGGTTATTATAGGTGTGTTTTATGTCGTACAGTAATGTGAATCTTGAGCTTGTTTTCACAAAAGACCTTATTTGTTTCTGAGTTTTGGCCTACAAAAATGCATCACCCTTGCAGCACTCCATTATTTAATCAGCCTTCTGTCACTCCAACCGCATAAGTTGTTGTCCGTGAAACACAAAAGGAACATTTTCAAAGAATCTTTACGCAGCTCTAAAAGGTCATAGTGACCATGACCAAAAAAGACACAAGAACACCCTAAAAGGATCATAAAAGTAGCCAATAATACATATAAAATAATATTATAACAATAATATTATTGTTAAACTATTCGCATTTGCTGCTCTACAACATAACAAATATAATGCAAAATAATAATAGTAATATAATAAAACTATTTTTTTTAAATAAACCTATGCCTAGCCCTTGTCTTCTGCTTCAAAATTTTACAAATGCATATTCCTATGCATAATTGCTTTGCCAATTCAGAGTTGATGCTGATTAATACCAGACCACTCAATCACTTATGTGTCATAAATGAGCGTAAGTATGATTTATAAAGCTTAATTTTAGAAAACTTCACTCAGCAAAGGCAGCAGCTGTCACAGAGATTGTCAGTTATAGGTCACGCTACTTATTTCTTGTTTCAGAAACACTAAATAAATGCTTCAAAGTGTACCCAATATTGTTTTGTTGTTGTTGTTGTTGTTGTTGTTGTTTTTTGCATCATCTGCATAAGCATCCAGCTGTCCTGCTTAGAGACATTTAAAAATGTCATCAAATATCAAAATTTCTCCTCTTTTGTCGACAGAAAAAAAAAATACAACACAAATTGGAACAACATAATGAATAAATGATGACATAATCACTATCCCTTTAAATTGCTCCTCCATATGATTTTCCACTTATACATTCCCATGATAGATACAGAAAGTGACAGCTTGAACTGGTTATACATGTGGCCTTTTTTTATGAATGTTGTTTAAATCAAGTAAAAAACATTCATGTTATTGTTTATGTTAGTGTGATTACATTTCCTGGCCTGCCCTACACCTTGCACTGCCAGGGATGTGGAACACAAGTACACCTGAGGCGAGCCGCGGAGTCTCGCTGTCACTTTGCATCTGAGAACAAATCAGAAATATTTACATTTAAGCAGGGCTTGTTAGCTTCACAATCAAACATCATTCTGAATCACTGTCTGTTCTCTTTTGCTACGATCACAAGCACAAGGCACTACGGGGCGAGTTCGCACACGTAACAAGCACTCCACTCCGATCCCCATACTGTGCAAGTAAATTGCTGGGAGCTGGTGTGCTGGTTGCTGCAAGGCATGCTGGGATGTGTTGACCTTTTCCTCAGATCATTATTAATACATGCAGGGTATTAGGAAAGGTTAATGAGTGAGAGGAAGGCCATTCTCTTCGAATGCAAACAAGGGCCTCTGAGCATCGGCTGTTAGCAGTAACCGCTGACTCTGCTGTGGAAACTTAAACGTGTACGTGCATCGATGTCACGTCCAATCACATCAGAGGGATGGAACGGTTTGGTATTCATTTGTAAAACTCAGCAACAATATTTATCTTTCTATGTTTTTGATGATCACTTCCATTAATCAATAAAAACTGAGCATGAAAAACATCATTAGGATGAAACCAAACTTCTTTTCTTTCTTTCTTTTTTTTTTTATCTAAAGGGCTTATTCTCTGTAGAAATTTCTTAAAACTTTTCAAGAAATAGTTCAGTCAAAAACTGATGATTCTCTCATTATTTACTCACCCTAATGTCTTGTCTGCTGTTTTGTGTCAGGAACAGACTTGAAGTGGTTATTAAAAAACATCAATAGGTAGAGAGTGCTACGATGGTGAAAACATTTATAATAAGGTGCTCTATGGAGATGTTATAATTAATATCCAAAAAACAGCATTTAATAAGCTTTTTAAAAGCCTTTCTTTTTAAAGTGTGTGCCATGGATATGCAATATTTTTTATTAGATTGAAAGAACTGGGCTCAGGCCAGGTCAAGATTTTCAGCGAAACTGGTCTGTTCCTCACACAGAAGTATCATATGGCTACAGAGACTTTGAATATAGTGCATGAGTTGTCTGAAATTATTTTGTGGTACTTTTAAGGTTTTCGAAGCTTTTCAAAGCTTCACAATGAGAAACATTGGCGTAAGTTTTCTTCAAAATGGCTAAGATATACAATAATACTGGTTTGAGAGGGCCAGGGGTTGAGTACATGATAGGCGAATTTTCATTTTTGGGTGAACTATCCCTTTAATTTAGCAGGCTAAGGTTTCAGAGTTAATCCTCCTTCATTTATTTCCTATTAGACTACCATGATTTTACATCAGTGACTTGAGTTCAGTGAATCTGAAACGGTGTGATACCTCTCCCACCCCACACATACACACCTTCCTTGATAGGAAATCTCAGCGGAGATAAACTTTAAAGACCCCTGGTGCTTCTTTGAACTCTTTTTCCCAGGCCAGCCAAGAGTCTTTGTTGATAAGCCACAGAAGAGCACAAAGGTAGCCAGGGATTGTGAAGGTTCTGGTGCCATTTTCATTTGAGCAGATTGATGGGTTATTTTGGGCTGAAAGTCAAGAGAGTTTACCTGTCCCCTACAGATTAAGACGGATGGCACGCCATCCGATCTTTATGCAAATGTGACCACTTTTAACACACAAGGACCGCACTGATCTGACAAGACCACCAACTGTGCCCAAGCATGTCTCTGCAGGCCAAGAAAGTGCACATTTGGCAAGCAAGAGCCTCCCGCTATGCACTCCACGTTTGCAGATGCGACGGTACGCTCGAAAAGCAGACGTCCTGTCATCAGACACATAAAGTCTGGTTGAAGCCGAGCAGCTCCCGCCGTGTGGTGCTCTGGACGGGAAGGAAAGGAGTTGTTCTCTCATTCGCATGCCAGGCAGGGTGCAAAGCGCATCAGCATTCCTGAACCCGACACATATTCTGCCAGCCAGCATAGCAGGAGAAACAGCGAGGGTGAGACAGAACGCGTGTGCATGTGTGAGAGGCACATGTGTGAGAGGCATGTGCCTCTATCCCAAACCAGTCAGACATGCTGCGACTCGACGGGAAGTTGTAACATGTTGTGGTTGTTTGTGAAGCATAAGAGATTTAGGTGCGAAACAGATGTCAAAGTTGTTGAAATACAAAAAGCGTTAACCTGTGAATGCTGAAAGCTCTGCCTCGCTGAATTTTTCAGCAAAGTGTTTACTTCACTGGGAGAAAAGTCTATAGACATGTGTTGACCACTCGTCCAGCCCTCATCCTTCCCTCGCGTTTTGTAACACATCTTTTGTGGGTCGAAATGAGCCGAAACCCTAAAATTATACTTTTTTTTTCTTCTTTTTTTTTTGTCCAGAAAGCTTATTTTATTTCATTTTTATCAAATTTTTGCTATTTTTTAATGCAATTCTTTTGGAGGTTTTTTGTTATTTTGTTTTATTTTATTTACCTTTAAATTACTAGATTTGATGAATAAATGATAAATAAATAATAAATTGTGTCATTTAAGCACATTCTGTTCCATTCCATTCTTTCAACTTAAATTTTAAATAACTCACAATTTCATGGATTGCTTTTAATTCAGGTCAAAATAACTCACATATATGGGGCCTTATTTTAACAATCTGAAACGCAAGTATCAAACGCAAAACGCAAGTAACTTTGTGGGCGGATCTTGGGTGCTGTTGCTATTATACCGTCGGGATAAATTACTCTTGCGCCCGACGCAAATCTAAAATGGGTTGGTCTGAATAGCTACATTACTCATAGGTGTGGTTTGGGCGTAACGTGAAATAAACCAATCAGAGCGACATCTCACATTCCCTTTAAAAGCAGCGCTTGTTCCATGGCGGCTTGCTATTATAACGGCGGATTTGCCAGGCGCACGCCAGGAACGGTTCACAGCCGAGGAGACCGACGTTCTCGTCAGGGCCGTAAAAGACAGAGAAGTGACATTGTGTGGGCATGGGATAAACCCACCCAAATAAGCTTAGGTTAAACAGGTGTATAATAATTTTGGTAAATGTGTAAGCTAGATTTATGCCTATTTTTTCACATCTTCATGGACACCACAATGATTTCCCTCATGTGGAATATTTTTCCTTGTAATTATGTATGGTTTGGAAAAAAGGCAACTGCTGCGTCTGTGTGTCTGAGAGAAGCAAAGTGTATGCGCGTTGTGCACACGCTACATTATGGCCAAGAATGTGCCCTTAAAATAGTATCTGAACGCGCCACTGAAAACGTGTCACTGACACTGAATTCTGAGACTAGGTTTTTCCTGGTCTGTGGTGGAATTGTTTTCTGGAACTGCAAAATAACACCTGGGAACGTTTTTGCCGGAACACACCTCCTCTTTTCGCTGAACCGCCCCCGGGAGCACAAGTTCATTTTCTAATTTACCGAAGTGCGTCTGTCGAAGGAAAAGTCTGCTGTGCATCGGGTGCAAAATAGGAATGATATATGCGTCGTTGTACAAAGTCAATTGCACTGGGTGCAAGATAGGGTGTCTCTAGGTGTCTCTGCAGCCCTCTTGTGGAAAAAAAAAATATATATATATAACATGATATTTCATGACTTTTGCCACTAGATGGCCTTATAGCTCTATTTGGAGCAAATGAGCAGTTCCGCTGGGTCCTAAAGTCAGTTTTTCTTCTGAATGCATTCAGATACACATGTAGACATTATAAAATAGTTGTTGGTAAAGTTTTAGCATTTTTAGTTAGAAAAACTTAAAAATGCTTTTAAAAAAAAGTGTACTGAAGCATTCCTCGCTTTCCATTTATTCCTATGGGGGTCAACTTGACCCGCGAGGAAAGGATTTGTTACTTTTTTCAATTTCACAAAACTCCTCGAATCCACTCACAAAAAAACACTTTGTGTATTCGTGGTTCAAGTGCGACAAAAGTCCTAGGGTCTTTGGACCCCTCTGATAAACACTCGGTTGTGAAAAAATTTTACAAAATGATTTTCGGGTCAAAATGACCCGAGGGAAGGATGAGTTAAATGATCAGTTGACTTCATCAGTCTTAGTCTCAATGGCCTGCACATGTGAACTCCTGAGATGTTTTCATGTTCACAGTCATTATAGTGCTTTTATTATATTTGGAATGGGGAGCTTGCTTTGACTGCATTCACTCCTGTCCTCTGCGTTCAATGAAAAGACTGAAACATTATAAAAACTCTGAGTCTCTTATGTCTGGACATGTCAAATGGTTTTAGCCCATATAAAATCAATAAAATAATTTATATTCTTTATGCAGAATTTTTCTTTCTCCTTATCATGGCTATGTAAAGCCCTCTGAATTTATGTCATACAAATAAACCTAACTCTTTTAATTGGATCACTCAGTTGAGGTCTCACAGTAAATGTCTTTTTTTCTTTTACTGAGGCAGATGCTTCATGTGTCTATTGGAGAAACACAACACTGCTCTCCTGCTGTACTTCAGTGACCTTTCCGTGAATGAGGTAACCGTGCAGGGATTCATGCAACACTACTCGTGCATGACCACTGTTGGCCACCGGGGGCAGAGTCGACTCGCTCATCCTCCTGCGTGGCCAGGTCAGTAATGTGGCTCTCAGTAGATAGTGAAAACCCATCAGGGGCCAGAGGGTGCCATCTTCCCCTCTGAGGAGTGGACCATAACCTCCAGCCTCCTGTGACTCCTGCCCTCGCCAGGCCTGTAAAAATGTCATGGGGTAATCACTGCCCTCCCGAAGTGCTTCGTCCTCGTAACAAGGCCCCCTCCCTTAACCTGCTAATGCCAATATCATCTGTGCGCGGCATTCTGCCTCCCCATGTTCTATATGCCTGTCATTCGCAGGGTCAATGAAACGGTTCAAATGGCATAAGCGTGTGCCGGTTCTTGGCTCGTCACCCTCTCGAACACAATGGCTCTTGCTGCACATGTCACTCAGTGCCACTCCTTTTCCATGTATAATTTATCACATTTAATTATTGCGCCATTGCTGACAGTGGCTGTTCTGCCTTCCGGTGCTGGGGAACAGCTCATTGGTTTTGTTGTCTGATGCATCATTGACTGTTTTTACAGAGAGACAGACAAGGCGGTGAATTAGCCCTCCGGGCACGATGCACATACATTAGCCGAGCTCTCGCGCCAGAGGTAGCGGGTCCCACTGAGATGGGGAATGGGGATTTGGGAACAACATGGGGCTCGGATCATTCTAGAAAGAAATGGGATATTTTCTTTCAGGCACAGATCCATGACACTTTAAGGCTTTTTGTAAGAGACCGAGATTCAAATTCTGATGCTTGGTTCATTTTCGTTTCAATTTGAATCTCCCAAATGATTTAAAAATATATTTTAATTGATAGTACTAGATACAAAAGCACAAAGTAACCTTTTCATCTGAGATTCTCAGAGTGATGAATGCTCAGAAGTTGCATGTGAATAAATAATCAAGGTTTAAAGCTTTATCCAGTTATCAAAACTTGACATTAAAAGATAAAATTTGAATGCATATCATTTTTAAACTGAAGACAATTATGTCATCAGTTTAAAAATGACATGCATTTAAATTAATTAAGACCATTTTAAGACCTAAGAGACATAAAAGAGACATTTCATTAATAGTTCAAATTTAACACACCACAAAAATGAAACGTATTATTAACTACATTAGTTAGCATGAGCTAATAATGACCTGCACTTATACAGCATTTATTCATCTTTGATCATGTTAATTTCAACATTTACTAATACTTTATTAAAATCTTGTTAACATTAGTTAATGCACAGTGAACTGACATAAACAAACATTGAACAGCTTTTATTTAACATTAACAAAGATTAACAAATACAGTAGCAAATATATTGCCCATGGTTAGTTCATGTTAGTTAATACATTAATGTTAACTAATGAACCTTATTGTAAAGTGTTACCATTTATTGTACTGTAGAATTATTCTAATAATAATAATAATAATTGCTATTATTATTATTATTATTAGTAGTAGTAGTAGTAGTAGTAGTATTAGTATTATATGTGTGTATTCATATAAAATGGGTTACGAAAAGATTTTGTCATTACACTATTGCCAGTTTATTTCACATGGTAAGCACCACTGGTGAACATGTAGGCAGGAGGTGTTCAAGCATTCAGAGATTCCAGACGTCATTAACACTGTCTACAAGCATGTGAATCCTCTTTAAAGTCATGGAGGATCCTCAAAGCAGGCCATTCTCTTGTCCTTTAAAAGCTTTAAGCTGTTTTCAGTTAAATTTTGTATCTAGCCAAACTTTTGAGATTTTCTGCATTGTTTTTAAAAAACAGCTAATTCAGTCAGAACTCGCCAGGTCATCCCTGGCACTGCATCGAGTGTGTTAACACATTGTTTTGGCGTGGTTTGGACTGTGAAGTCCATGGCTCATTTGGCCTAATGACAAACCTTCAGTCCTTGTGCAGCTAAGCCCCAGCTGGAGATCTTGATTTTATGTGTCAAGCATGGCCGAAAAGCCTTCCAAAAGGCCCAACTGGCGTTTTTACAATAAAGGCTTGCTAAGTAATATAGCTGACATTAAAGTCTGACAAGCTCTTGAAAAGCTAAGCATTCTGAAATGACATTCAGTTTTGGAGCACATAACAAAAGTATACAGAATAAACATTACTATAATGTTGTTGTTTTCAGGCAAGCTTTCATTTTGTTGTGGAGCTAGACGCAGTTCCTTGGAGAAGCCTGCTTGAGTAAGGCAAATCTGGGCTAAATGTGACAGTGTATATGACAAGTGACCTGCAAAACCCAAAACGAAATATACTTCAGGTTCAGCCAGTTTGGCAGCATCGAATAAAAAAAGGCCAAAAGCTGAAACAAACTCTATAATTTAATCTCTTGCGTTGTGGACACACCTGAACGGACTAACTGAAATGGTGTGACAAGTCCTGACTAACACCGTTACTATCGCACTGCTTGAAGGTGAATGTGACACAAATTACCTTAATTTGTCAAAAGTGAGACTGGGAAAGACAGACTGGAAAACAGTAACACATGTGTTTGATTCTCTGGTGGGATAGACTGTCCCAGTGACCTCTGACCCCGCAATGTCTGCATAACTTCAGCCAAAGTTCTGAGAACATTTCCAATTCTACAGTTTTCATGCTGTAGAAATTAGTCATTTAAAAAAACCTGGGCTTGATAACACATGGTGAGTGTGTTTGAGTCTGGACATCACTGAAGCCACATGTCTTCATTTTAAATTTAAGATAAATTTAATACACAAACAAATGCCTTACACTATGATAAACACAAATATTTGTGGTTAATTAGACTCCTGCTCATGTTTATGTATTCATATATTCATCATGTATTCATGCAATAAGAATGATTGTACATTGTAATTAAAGCACACGTGTGACTGTTAGATTTGCGTTTCTTTTTTATTTACACCAAGTCTAATAGCTCTAGGTGAAGTTTAAATTACAGGTCTTCTGTCAGATCAGTTTGATTTCTAAGGGACTGTTGCGACTGATGGATGCCTTATTAGGCATAATATTTTATGTTTTGAGTTCATGAAGAGCTGAGAGAAGAGCACAGTTCACTGTCTGTTTGCAGTCTCCTCAGATCAGCTGTTACAACACAGCAAGTCTCCACAACAAACAAGCATGACCAGCAAAGTTAAGCAGAGATCTTGAACATCCCAGAGCAGTGCTGTTAGTCTACCAGCTGACTGAGAGACGCTTCCTGATTCACATTCCACAGCGACAGAGTCATTCCTGGGGATTTGCCGACCCAAGGCAAGCATAACTTGGATGGATGGATTTTCCTTTGTGAATATATGCAAGCTAGAAAGAAAAGCAAAAACCACAGGCTTGTGATGTTGACCCCTTCCAGCTAAACATTAAAGGCAAGTCCTCCCTTAGGGTTTTTTGTTTGTTTGTTTGTTTGTTTGTTTGTTTGTTTTTTTCGGAGGATCTGTGTTTGGACAGTTTATAGTAATAAAATCACATTTTTTACTTGTCTTTGCTTTGAAATGAAGAAATTACTGAAAGAAGCATTTTAATTCACTTCTGATTTACAGTCTCCGAAGTTTTCAATCATGTTACTTTGTAACTTCTTTTAAGAATAATGACAGATAAAAGTACTTTTGCAATGTCTCAATTCAGAAGCTCATTTCATTTCAGTCCAGGTAGGAATAAAGTCTAATCCAATTAGCCTGCTTTATCAGCACATTTTACTGAAAAATACACTTATTTGTATACGTTTTGTACATTCTCTAATGCATGTCTGAGTTATTTACATGCACTCATGTCATTCTAAACCTTTTTTTTTTTTTCTGTAGAACACAAAACATGATGGAAACTAAACCGTTTTGGTGAGCATTTGGGTACCGTTAACTTTTGTGTTCATTGTGTGTTCCACAGAAGGTTTGAAATGACATGAGGGGGAGTAAATGGTCATTTTTGGGTGAACTAAGATTATCAACACCTGCTTTAGCCTTCTGAATGACATTATTTGCTGACTCGTTTCACTTGGGTTGGTCACTTTGAGGTCAGTAGGAGATCCTACATTGCTCAATGTTTTATTCTCATAGAATGTCAGAATCACTCATTTGTGGTGAATTCCTATTTCATTACACTTGCAAACAAGGAGGAGTGACCGGCGAATGAACCGCTGGCAGAACAGACAATGGCTTCCCCAGCACGCTGCACTCTGCCTGTCTCGTCCTCTGTCTCTCTGTCTCTCTGTCCTCATGCGGCTCCTGAACTCTCAGCACAGTTAAACTCTTGTGAAAGACTAACAGAAAAACACTTTGCATGCACTCTCTGCCAAAGACGGATGAAGGATTGTGAACGCAGCTAAATGCTGACGCCAACCGCACAGAGGCATGACGATGAAGGACATTTCACAATTTGCGGACAGACTGATTCCCTATTTGAGACTTTTTTGTGTCTAAGTGCAAAAATAACAATGTAATACCATCTGTGCTTTCATCATGAGAGCAGTGCGGCTTAAGGCTTTGTGCTCATTTGCATTACACCACTGAAATAGAAGTAATGTGATATTTCACAATGCTTTGATCTGAAAGCAATGGTTCTCAACCCTGTCCCTTCAGCCCTAATCAGATCTGATTGTCATTAGCAGAGAATCCAATAAAACAGACACTCAAAAGTGGACAGGTTTGAGAAACACTGGGCTCCTGAATCTCCACAGATGTTGCAGGAGAAGCTCCAGGTTTCATCACATTAACTATCAACATGATCCACTAACCACAAACACAGCACTTATTGTCTTCACACAGGTGTCCAGACATTGTGACCACCCTATAGCACACATCTGACCTAGCATTTACAGATGGTGAAAATAATTTAATAAATAGCACATTTTTCACAGTTTCCTCCAACTAACAGGCAATTATGGGTTTATATATATATATATATTTTTTTTTTTATTCTATATATAAGGACTCAGCAGTAATGGCCCTGTTTAACCCTAGAATGCCAGCTGTCAGCAAAGCCGGATGAATCACACTGTTAGACCGAGTCTAATCTCAAAGACAGACAGATGAGAAGAAATTTAACTTGACTGCCAATGCATAGCGTAAGGTATTTCCAGGGCTGCAGTGTTTTTTTTTTTTCTTCTATTTCCTTTTTAACTTTCACAATAACAAAAAAATCTAAGAAACATGCTGATATAATAATCAGAAAACCACAATTTTATATTAGTATTTAACTAGTGTGAAGGCAATGAGAAATAATGCATTTGGATACACCTTAGTGCTCAGACGGAACATGTTCACTTATCTCTGGACGACAGGCACAGAGAGCTAAAACTAAGCCTGCTACTCAACTTCATTTCACAGGCTGTGAGAACCTAGAAGGTACGCTGTCAGGACAATTGGTAATGCTAGTCTAAATGTGGAGCTTTTCCAAAGCACATTGATATGCAGAAGAGACTGTGATCCTTTTACGCCTAGACCGCAGACTGTACGAGCCGCAGGAGTGACATCAGGCTCTCTCTTTTCATTGCTGCTTATTGAATAATGTGGATGAAAAGGACCAGGTTAGAGAACAGTCACTATCAAACCAGCACCATCTGCTATTTTCTACAGAAGAAAAGAGTGAATGTTGCTGGTGGTCGTCTTTACAATGCAACATTTCCTTTAAATAGCCTACATGTTATATGTGCAGAGTATTAATCTCTGAGTACTTGATGTCTTTATATGATGATCATACAATTCATAAAACAACCACACAAGCCTATGCCCTTTTACTGAATCTCATTTAATCTCCAATGCAACTATTTACTATCTCATCTTAACCTGCACCTTTATGCAGCATGCATACTACTCTCTGTTTTAATACGAAGCTCGTGTCACACCGGTGTACTTTTGTCTGCTTTCCTCTCTGTATTACTTCATTTCAGAGCTGCGACCTCCAACATGGACAAAACGTGCGGTGGGCGGGGCCGCTTCTCTCGCCTCGCGTTTAATTGGCTAGTGTGATTCCCGCTCGCGTTTGATAGGCTGCTAATGACATCATACTGGAGACTAATGACATCATGGTGGAGAGCCGCCGTAGGGCGAGATGCTTGGCTGGTCTCGACGCAGTCTGAGCTCACTCAATCCTCGACTCGTGGTAAAGAGTCAGGGGAAGATGATGGGATTACTCATTTGATGAAAGAAATGGCTGCAATGCGGCTCTAAATGTTTTTCCCGTGGATGCTGAAATCCAGCGAGTCCCAAAGACGCTGTCCAGCTCCAAACGTGCTGAAAAAAACACTGCTGCATAAACCGCCGTAGACAGAACTGAAGCTCTCCTAGACAGTTTCTGATGCTTTCAATCATGCGTGACTGACAGACACAGTCCTGATTCTGAATGGCGTCATCACTAACCCCTGCGCAATTGTGTTGAGGAAAAAGTTGGATTCTGCCGGTCATGCCGGAGCCTGATGTGTACAGGAACCTGTCTGTCTGCATTAGACGAGTGACAAAATGTGCGAAGACGTTATAATAACTTTATTTGATTATATTAAAAAGCATTATTCTATTGTGCAGTGCTCATTTATGTACATTCAAATGCATATTTTACAGATATGTGAAATATAGAGCTACCTCTCTATTAGCCTACTATTTGAAGCAGCTAGGAATAATATATATATAACAAATATATATTGGGTTAACAAATGCCTTTCAAGCGTAGGGTACTTACCTTTAGTTCGTGCATTGTGTCAAGATGTGGAAAGTAATCGTTCTCATTATGAATAGTCCAGTAGTAATCCAGGAGGAAAGTAATATTCCACAGCAAATAAATAATTAAATAAATCCTTAAATGGTCGTCCGTTGGAAGTTATCCAGTACACATTGTTCTGATGCATATGCATAGTGGCCTATAAGATAAAAAAATAAAATAAAAAAAATGTTGGGTTCAAAGAAGAAATTAATGCAATGTTCTCAGCTCTTTTTTCCCTCCAGGCACAGATAAATACAATAAACATGTCCACTATTAAAAATAGTTTAACAGATAGGCCCTATAAATCTTCGAATGCAGGTAGGCCATTTGCAGTTTTCACATATAGCAACACAATAAATCGTGCTGGAAAAGTTTATTTGAGAACTCAGATTATTAAGTTTCTTAATCTTTTTTTTTTACTTTCCTAAAACGTTTTAGCTTCAACTTTGGATTGACATGAATTATTGTATTATTTGATTGTTTGTTGTACACCTGTTGTGCATTTTAAATTAACCTCGTGCACATCTGTTTAATGCATTGGATTGTAAGAGCAAAAGATGGAGAATTAAAAAAAAAATCCACATTTTGGCAAGATTTTACAACTTTTTCAAAAGTGAACTCCTTTTGGTCTCCAGAGTTACTGGGTAAATTAAACGTACAAGCAAAAGTCCATTTAAAAAAATAGCAGATATAAAACTCGAAATAGTCAAATAACCACTTCTGAAATACTTTCATGACCTGTTCTGCATGGAAAGTTGTCTTTAAATAGGCCTACCTAATTTTGTTTTAACATATTATGGGGTAAAGGTTGAATAAAATATATATAGGCCTATATCAGGACTGATGGATATGTTAATGAAGTTATTGAAACTTTTGTTTCTGTATATTCTTTTTTTTTTTTTCTTTTTTTTTTTTTGACTTCAAACTTTTTACCATTCGTTGCAATATCAGACACTTAAGCAATGAAGATTAAAGAGATCATTTGCGTTAAGGTTCCTCATATTCTCTGTTTGGTATGCAGAACAAAGAAACTCCATCGTGCCTTTCTAAGTTCTGTAACAAAGGACTGAGACCGACTGCTCATTGTACCTGTTGCTCGATCACACAATCTGAGCATTTCGTGGTTAATATGCATCAAAATCACGCTGAAAAATGATCGCAAATGGCACCAAATAGCATTGAATTAATGGCAAATGATTTAATTTAAGAAACATTAAAAACACAAGTATGCAGAATTTATCAGTAGGTATCATGCGCTTATAATTGGCTATATCTACTTCGCGATTAACTATTATCTTGCCGATCAAAGAGATCAGTGCATATCGCTCTACTTGTAACTAAACTCGTCTTTCATTTAACATTAATAGTGAAATACTTTGCATGCGTAATTTTCGGTCAACTTCCTTCGCCAATCAACTTTTGACAGCTTTGTCTTCCTGCGTCATCCTTAGTACCACATGAGCCAAAAATGGAAAATAACTCTCAACCCTTTTTCTCCAAAATACATCCTCTCGTTTTTGCCTTCCAATTTCTTCATATTTCATCTTCATTTATAGTTTGAGCATCTAGAGTCGCCCTTCAAAGCGCCCCGCTGAACAAAGGAAAGCTCCTCTTGCTTTGTGTCCAACTTTGCGAGCTGACGCACCAACTCTTGGAGAACTTTTCAAGATAAAATTCATAAACGAAATGCATTTGAGCGCGACACAACCCCGATGGGAGCATGCGAATAACTCACCTGAGCGTTTTGCGAGGTCTTGGCGTGAAGTCGCGTGCACGGAAAAAACTTTTCGAATGCATATTTGGGTTGTGTTGATGGGTCCCTTTGTCTACACGTGTGAAGGGGTTCTTGGCCGCGCCTTGTTCATTTCAGTTCGAGTCCCGCCCTCTACATACAACTAAATAACAACAAAGAGAGTAACTTACTAGAATAGCTACTCGTGGGTGCCCGATAAATGAGTAAATAAGTGATTGTTTTGCTCTCCACGATACAAACCGCAATGGAGGAGCACATTTGTTTCTACAATTCAATCATGTTCTCCAAGGATTTGTGCCATTTGGAGTGTATGGGCTTTTAATAATTTTAAGTAGCCTAAAGATATATCTGTTTTGTGTTTTTGTTTTCAGAATTGACACTGAATGGTTTTGACTTTATAAAATAAAATAAAAAGAAAAGTGCACTAAACACACTTAGAATGAATATATATTTCCTGTCATAATTTCCAATTCAAAACAAAAGGTTATATGTTTTTTTATTTTCCTAAATAGCTATGAAAAAGTATTCGATAAAAAGTTGGTAACCATAGCAACCAGGTTTTGGACGTACATCAACAATTGTGTCATCATGTATATATATATTAGTTACTTAACAAGGAAATACAACTTTAATATTTTATTTTTTATTAAGGTATTTTATCATTATAATAATTATTATATAATTCGAACTTCTGAGTGTCCTAAATAGCTAATAATTGTCTATAAATTAAATTTTGAGACAATATATTTTAATGCGACAATTTACGTTAACGCATTGAAATATATTATAATTCATGTCAACCAGCACATTTCACTGTACTTTATTGGTGCCCATATAGCAGAAAGAAACAGACAAAGGTCTTTTTTAATACAATTGATTAAAAATGTAATCTAATATTGGCATAGAGGGAAAGGACACACGTATAGTGTAACATGTGATGAACCTGTAGGACACCAAACTGACTTCATACATCAACAAAACAATGCTTGGTGTTTTGAGTAATGGATGCATTCCTAAATGCATTAAAAAAATAAAAAATAAAAAATAAACATGAAGGCATGCAGTTGTTGGGCAAATAAAACACGACAAACCAATTTATTATGACTACGTCATTTTTACCATGAAAATCCACAACGCGCACCGAGGTAAAAGGCGCATTGTAAACCACTAGATGGCAAAAATTTTCTCAACAACCGATTTTGATGATGCATGTGGAAGTTGCAGCGCTATCTCCAATTTGTACGAATTCGTAATTTCGTACGATTTGTCTAAACCCCAGTGATGGGTAGGTTTAGGGGCGGGGTCAGGCGTAGCCTAGATCCTTCGTAGGAATTAGCCACCTCGTCAACGCAAAGTTGATTCTGTGCTAATTACTTACTTACTTTATTGATTTATTGATTTATTGATTTATTGATTTATTGATTTATTGATTTATTTATTGATTTATTGATTTAAATAGCAAATGAGAATCGATTAAAATAATGTCTATATTTTGCGACAACGGTCTTGTTAATGATTTTCCGTTTTGTTCAAGGTAATTAAAGCAACAGTCAATAACCGAAGAATATGTAAAAGTATGGTGAGTTAAAGGTGCCCCTGCTGTCGGGGCTTAAGGCACAATAATTAACATGATAATAAACAGACGCTGACATAGATAGATGTCATATATTAAGTTGGCTGTCCACCATATTTATAATGAAACCATCATATTTAAAAATATGATATTAATGATTTCATATAATAAAATAACATATTTATTTGTTACAACTGTAAAGCATTATTAAATTGTTATGGGATCCCATTCAGTGCTTTCAGAACCTTTACTTTTTTCATAATTTTGTTTCTGTATTATTTAAAATGAACATGACAGTATATTGAAAAATGAATATGAAATGAATAAGAAATGAATTATTTTATTTATTAAAACAAACCAAAAAATAGTACAAACTTTGCCAAAGGGATTGTTTTGAACAAGTAGCCTATTAACTTAGACATTATTAAAAACATCATTTTAGCTAAAGCATTTGTATCAATGCTTTGTGCCATTTGTCCCATGCTGGTGAGCCTTTTACCCTGTGTGTAAGGTAAAAGGCCTACCTTGCCACTTCATACATTTCATACATTTCTAAGATTTTTAAACAAACAAACAAACAAACCACTTTTATGATTTATTATTCACACAAAATCTGTTGCTCTATCAATGTTCAATAAAAACATATATAATTTATTTGGGTTTAGATGACATAAGATTTGAGTAATGTTATAAAATCTTAGATATTATAAACTCTCTTTATGCAAATGCAGCAAGTTTCCTCAAGTATTTTTGAGTAATGAGTCAGAGTTTACAGCACAAATTGGCTCCTAAACATAAATGTTTACATCATTTAGTTGCAGATACCTTTTTTTCTTTTTTTTTCACTTAATGCAATGAAATGTATTCATTTTACTTGTGAAACAGTAACAGATTCATGCAGTTTCAGAACTGTAAATAATGATGATGTTAATATTTGGTATGGGAGAAAAAGTAAAATAAGATCTGACAGCCTCAAATGTGCATTTTCGTAACTCATCATCAGTGCTTTCAGATACACATTATCATTAAATGCAATGACAACAGAGCCAATCTAATAGTAAGTACCAACAATGTTGTGTAACAGTGACAGCAAAGTGCATTCTTTTTTTATTCAAAGAAACACTGCTAATTCATTTTTAAGCTTACAATGTTAGCAAATTGACCACTGTTAATATATAATTATTGGTTATACTGAGTGATAACAACAATATTTAATATAAATGTAATAATAAAAGATAAAATATAACCAATGGCTTACAACATTTTAACAAAATAGAAATATCTCACACAAGTCACGAGTCTTAGATACACATGCATCTTTACATTCTACACATAAATAGCATTAAAAAAGTTGTTTATTATTATTATTTAAAATGTTATCAGTTATAATAATGGTATTGTGTGACTGACCCAATGTAAAATGTGTATATTTAAAAGATAGTTAAAATATTATAGTGTAGGCTATATTTAAAAGACGTGTTTTTGCACTTTTTTTTAACTGATACTGTATGTTGTTTACAAAAACAACATATGTATGCATTTATTTCATATACACTCGACAGTTTGTATGTGCTCACAATCACATTGTGAGTGAATTATTATTATTATTATTTTTTTAACTTTCAAATTCTCCTTAGTGCTTTGGTTGTCCTGACAAAACCTGAATATTCTGTCTTTATACCCCATATGTTTTAGTTAATAAATCTCATTAAAGGTGAGATCAGCACACACACCAAACCTGCATCACATCACACTACACTACATTAACAAACTGTTTGAGTTCAAAGGAACTTCATTTTAAATGCAAAGATCCACCGTATTTCAAAGAATGGGAATGGTAGAGGGAGGAGGTTTTATATTTAAACATTTCAGTCCCACAGTGTCCAGTGTTTTATGGAGTGCAGTTTTGGATCAATATTCGCACCATTTGGATTTGTTCTCCCTATAGAAGATACCAAGGTTAATGGTATTTGAGTACAATAAACACATTAAGTACATAAAGGAAATGTGTATAAAAACAAAATCATGTTCACAATAAATGAATTTTGTTCAGTCTCAAAGATTGTTAACAAATATGCACATATTCTAAATTCAATAATGATATAATTAGCAATTGTTTTGTCACTAAATTATAGGCTAGTTGGTGACAATAGTACAAAATGTACATTAGTGATCACTTAAAATGTATTATCCTACATGTTAGTGACTGAAACACAACAATCAAGAAAACCAGTACAAATGTTCTTTATTCTTGCATCAATAATGTTACAGTACTTTTTAACTTCTATTCACAGAAGCAACTTATCAGTAAAAGAAATCAAATCTTTTCTCACTTTAGTACAGCAAATTATATTTTTAGGCCTATATTTGGCAACACATCATGAAAGATACTATAAACATTAGAGACTGGCTCTTCTGTCATTTTGTAAGGCAATGAAATTTAAAAACTGGTGCCTTTCTTCTTCTAGTGGCTGTCAGGAAGTATCTTATGAAAGATAAACCTTTTTCTTTTTATAGAGGATACAGTAATATAATGAGCTGCCTACAAGACAATGACTGCACCCCCGCCAAACTGCACTGAGAGTACTTACAATGTAATATCTAAGCTTTCTTTCGCTGGTGTCCTCAGAGACAGGCAGGTTTCTCTCCGCTTCTTGTCTGACACCCCTCCCTCTGGAGAACAGATCTGGCCAGAACCCCTGCTGAGTTGTTCTTTGAGCGCTGTGGTAACACCCACACTACCGGTGAGAGGAATGTGCCCAGATTGTACAATACAGAATATTGTATTGGGCATACAATAATAAGCCTACCACGGCTCTTTGCATGTGTGTTATTTCCAATGCCATGCATTTTGTTTATGTATTCTTAAATGTAGTCCCATATATTACATTGTGCACATGTTTTATGGCAATCTCACAGAATACAGGAGAAATATCAGGGCAATAAACGATGAAGGTTGTGTTTGGTGGTGGAGGGCCGATAGCAGCCCATCCCCCTCTCTAGGAGCCCAGACTGTCTGGAGGAGGGGGAGGGGAGATGCAGTCTGCTAGCTAGACAGAGTCACTGAGTGCATGAAGCCACATGGATCACCTTTCAGTGTAAATTCATAATCAAGGAGCATCTGTACTTGAGTAGCCTGGCACATGCACATTAAAATTACTGTCACTGAGGCATAGCCTAAGTCTTGTGCATTGACCCGCAGACATTTGTAAACTTGCTCAGATAGGCTATAAGAGCCACTTGCAGTATAAGCAACATGCAGCTTGCACAGCTGCTGTTATGTGAGCGTTAAAAAATCGTTGAGGCAAGTAATATGTGCTTTGCAAGTCCAAACAGACAAGGCAGACGGTTCATCGGGATCAAAGGTGACACGCCCACTTATGCAAATCAGGAAGTGAGTCAACGGAGCAGTGTTTAGGGTTCAGTTCCAGCTGAGTTTATTTCCTTTATGAAAAAAAGTTCTGTACAGGAGTTTATGAACAGTCTGTCAGGCAGTGACTTGACACAATAAGCTGGCATGAGATTTATGGCATGATAAGACAAAACAAGATTTCTACACAGCATATTGCACAGAATGGATGAAAATAAAGTTAATATATTTCCAATGTATATATAAAAATCCTTAACAACCATCTTGAAATGAAGTAGCTAAGCAAGAATGTTTAAAGATAGCCATTCTAGTGCCTGTCGAGATAAAGCGCAAAAAACATACATAAACACACAATCTTTTTGCCTATGATACAGCTGTACAAAGATTTTTTTTTTTTTCTTGCTTTTTTAACACAACAGCTATAAACCTGAATCGGAAATACAAATCTATTCACCATGCCTTAAGATACTAAAACAATTAGCTATAGGCCTACTTATCGGACAAGTATAAAAGATTAAATATTCAAATACAGCGAGGAACGCAGTACATAATCGTCGCGAATCTCAAATGGACCATTTTGAATGTGTAACGATTTTCCATCCAGTGGTTTTTCAAGATATAAAACGCCAAGAAAATCGCTCGTGTTAAAGCTACAATCTGTTTAATTCGGCACGCTCAGAGAAAATGTTTAAAAAAAACGAAGCACATGTTGGCTTGAACTGGGTTTTGGAGTTTGTGTCTTTAAGACGCCTGCAGATTGAGACTGTAAACATGAAACAGGAGGTCGATTCAGAGACCACTTGCCTCTTCAAATTACGAAATCCAAAACAGCGGTTTACACCTATGACACCCCCCATTTATATATATTTGTACAAAAATACACTGAGAAAATAATCAAACGTTTCCTCTCTTTAAGTGTCAAAAGTCTACATTTAAATATAAAAAACAAAGGTTAAAACTCTAGCCCTTCTTCGGAGAAGGAGACAGACAGATGCGAGTGTACTTACAAGAACATATATATGACGAACTGTTTGGCCAGTGGCCTATATAAATACATCCATATAAAAATGACATCTGAAGAACACAGAAAAGGAAACAGCCTTGACAAAACCTAACAGTATTTCTCAATAGTTTCAGAAACTTAAGAGTTTTGGTCCTGAATTGTAGAGAGTTGTATATAAAGTTCAGCACAGATTTGAGTTTGTATTTGAATCCTGAAGTTAAGAATGAAAACAGCTGGTGATTTTTTTTTTCCTGCGAGTAGGAAATCAAACATAGCGCCATCTATCCATTTAAATAATCCTAACGTTAGTTAAACTGTTCGACAGTCTTACAGAATTCTCAATACAAGAGCGATGACAGATAACATGCGTTATTTCCCCCCCTTTTCTTAATGTAAAAAAAAAAAAAAAAAAAAAAAATCTTTTCTCAACCCACCTTGCCAATAAATCCGCTATGCTGAAAAACAGCCTATATTTCAGTAGGCTACCTCTGTTAAGCAATAAAGTCCACAAGTCCATTAAAGTTCTTAAACGTCTCTTTTGATTTAAAAATTATTAAAACAGACGACAGAAGCCCGCCTTCATGTACGTGCAAATCAATCAGTTTCCAGTTCAGAACGTGTTTTCTCAAGCACTCCTCGTGAATTTCCTCCTGTCGTCTCGTGCCGAGCACGGGGAAATAACTTCGGCCCTCTCGCGACAAAATGTTTAGCGGCACTTTTCCATCCTGCCAGCGTTTCACGAAAGCATCGTGGCTTTTGTTTTTCAGCGCTTTGCCGTTGTCTCACGCGCGGGACCCCTCACATGGTGGCTTATTTTACAAACACACTTGTCTGCTATCCCTTTTGTTCAGTGTTCTTCCTCAGAAGTATTTCCTCAACTTTCTCTAGTTCAAAACGTGAGCCGTGAACACCAAGTTAGAAATGGTCGACTCCAACCAGTCCCCTGAAATCATTTCGCTCACCTCAGGGGTGCAGTAGTCGGGGAACTCGAAATGAGAAGCCCCGGATTCAAAATGCATGTCAAAGTCTCTGTCCAGCACCGAGGAGCCGATGCTTCCCATGGACATGCTGTCAAAACCCGGGCTCGGGTTAATGTCCAGCATGTCGTCGTCGAGTTCCTCGTCGGAAGAAGAGGAGAACTGGGATGAGGAGGACGAGTGTGACGCGGACGGAGTGGGTGAAGACGATCGCATGCTGGTGTACCTGTGGCGGTCCGAGGACGAGCTGCTGGGGGAATCAGCGCCCTCCTTGCCGCTCGTCGCGCCGTCCTCGTACAGGCTCAGCGGGTCGTTGGACTCGGCGGAGCTGCTCAGGGTCGGACTGGCGGGCACAGCTGCTGAAGACGGGCTTATGCCGCTGCTGCCTCCGAAAATATAAACCCGCTTTGCCTTCTTGTCAGGAATTTGCTTGGAAGCTGACGCCGACTTGGATTTGTAAAGAGAGTGGTGATCCGCGGGTCCCTGTTCGGGAAACGCAGTCTTCGCGCTACCCAAAACTATTTTGTGCGGCTTGCTGGTTGATCTGGGGCTCCCACTTTTTTTTGAGGACGGTTTCGATCCGGCACTCGTGCTGCTGCTCCCGCTGATCTTTTCTCCCTTCTCGCTCGGTTTGGGGCCGCCTGACTTCACCTTTTTTCTCGGTCGGTACTTGTAGTCTGGGTAGTCTGCCATGTGCTTGAGTCTGAGCCGCTCCGCCTCTCGGATGAAGGGAATCTTGTCGCTGTCTTTCAGGAGCTTCCAGCGCTTGCCAAGTCTCTTTGAGATCTCCGCGTTGTGCATGTCCGGCGACTGCTCCATTATCTTGCGCCTTTCGATTTGCGACCACACCATGAACGCGTTCATTGGTCTCTTGATGTGACCGCTGGGGGTTTTGCACCAGCCGGGGTCAAGCTTGTCACCCCCGGATGCCGTGAAACCAGGGGTCGGAGAGGAAGCCATGTCCAGATCCAGCGCGCCGGAATCGGAGGAGTCCCCAGCAAACAGCGCATCGGGGTTCTCCGTGCTGCTTGTTTTCTGGACCATTGCTACAGTCTGAGAGAGAGCGCGTGAACTCTCAAGTCCAACGTGTCGCTAAAGAAAACTCAGTCTGAGAATAGTCCTGAGGAGAGCCGAGGCGGCTGGTGCACCACACTCTTTCTGTCGTGCTTAGTGCAGTGGCTTTGTGTGTCTAAAGTTTTGTTTCGGGGCTTTATCATATAGTTCAATGAGCTGATACAGTTTCCGATTTCCACAGTGTCCGTGCATCCATTGATAATGTTGTATAACAGTCGATGAGCAGTTGAAAGTTTGTATGTGAGCGCAGCTGTGCGAAAGCTCAGTGTTATGGTATGCGCTGCAATGCAGCAAAAGCTCTGTTCAAGTTTCGGAAGATATCTGACTCCTTCTGCATATCCTTCCCCCGTTAAACCATGCGGGGAAACCATGTAATGCTAGCACAAGGGTCCGTCTCTTAAAAGCAGTCTGTAAGTTTCAACAGACTTCGATTCTGCCTCATACAGCTTTATCCGTTTCCAATGGTATAATAGCGACAGCGGCCAGCCAATCATAGGCTGTTTCTAGCCTTTCCTTGCGCCAAAACACGCCCACTCTCTTTTCATTGGCTGAAAAAGGAATCTAATAATAATCAGCGCGTGCAATGAGGAGCTTTGGGTCTGACCTCATTCCAGTATACACGACAAAGTTAGTTTTAAAGGTACACGATTGTTATTTTTATTATTATTATTATTATTATTTCGTTTTTGCTTGTAGACAAGGGAGGTGTGATCTTTGAATGCATATAAATACAGACACATACTGCTTTGAGTTGAAAATGAAAGCTGGTTATTGGTTATGGTTTTATATCAGACTGTATTTTGACAAGCACTTACATTTAAAGAAACAAAACAATATAAATAGCCATTACATAAATAAAAGATAAATTAATATAGTAGCCTATGATCAAATTAAATGATAAAAAATGATAAAAAATGATAAAATATGATAAAATGATTAAATAAATTAAAGCTTTCTGTGTATTCATCAATATCTGCCACCAAGTCAGCTAATTTCTCAAGCTCATGGCTGTGTTGGGCTGTACAGTGGCAGACACACAGCTTCCAGTGTAACTGAGTCCAGTCTCGAGTCTATGCGCATTAATGTTCTGGCTGAATCGGAAGAGGGTGGAGCCGCTGAAAAGCCGGGCGGTCCATTGTCACAGAACGCACGCCCCTAACCCCCTAAACAAAACACAACAGCAGCAGTGTTCATTTTCGCAGTTCAGGTTGAGCAACACTCTCAACGTCTCGTCAAGAGAACTTAACTCGCTGACAGGAACGAGTTTACACCGAATGCCACCCTTCCATTCGGACCCCTTCCTGCCCATGCGCCAGTGTTCAGTGGTGCGTCACGGAGATAGTGAAACTGGTACATGTTCATGATTAGGGTTTAGAGGATTAGAGGTCTACAGTCATACACGATTTGTTATTTACCCCGAATCTACCAAATCTAGTACTAATCCAAATCTACCGTTGAAGAAACACTGGATTGGAGTGACGCTAGATGGCAGAGTGGAGCCAAGGGACGCGTTTCGTTTGCTTTTAATGCAATATAATGTATATTTGTTAAATAATTACATAACGACCATCCGAGATATATGTCACAACGGTTTATTTTACATAATTGTTATTGTTTACCCAAAACATAGACTCAAGCACCAGATCAAAAAAAAATAAAAAATAAAATAATGTCACGCATTTCACTTAAGGATAAATCAGCAAAAAAGTAGCTTTGAGCCCTTCATTGTGGTTTGTGTTCATGGGTCATGAATTGTTAATTTGAATTGTGAATATGAATTGTTCAAACCCCATCAGGAGAAATCAAAACGATACGTATATCAGAACACAGTTGGATCCACATTAATCCAATAAACCTTTATCTCGTACATGACATACAATTACATAGGCTAATGCATTATTGCTTATTGCTTATTTTTAGGAATAAAACGACAGTTATATCTGACAGTTGAATCTCTGTCTTTTGCGTGTTTCATTTGTCTCGGTGTAAAACAGTCACATACACACACAAAAATCGGCTCTCTTCATCTTTAATTAAAGTAGTCTAAAGCACACATATAAATAAACGCATCATGGATATCAGTAAATAACGATAGTAAAACGTGTTATCTTTATACACGCGGGGAGGGGGAGTGTATTGCATATTACTTTATGGCTTGTGTTGGCGCGTGACGCAGCTGAACAGCTCGCGACTGTAAACGTGCAAAGCGCCAAACAGCAGGTGCAGGGTGTCTATAACACACAACAAAATTATAAGTATAGTCTACTATCCGATTTATTGGCAGTATTATTGCTTGAACACTGGCATATCCAGTAATCAGCTACTTTTATACTGTATGCTCTGTGATTGGGCTGAGAACTATTGAGACTCAATTTTCTTCTATTTTTAAAAAAAGAAAAAAAATTTAGCCTATATCACAACAAATGCTAATATTATGTGCGCTTAGCTTACATACACAATAAATGTTATACAATTTAGTTCAATGTATATATGTATTGCCAAAATTGATCTCATGTTCTTTTCAAGTGTATGTTTTTCTGTGCTGTAACTATTCTGGTAAAAACCATTACCAGTGTTTTAGGCCTAAGGCACAACAAATAAATATAGTAATACATTTACAAATATTCCTTTTCTACAACAGGGGTTCTCAACTCAGGCCCTCAAGGTCCACTTTCCTGTAGAGTTTTGCACCAACCCCGATCAAACATCTGAACATCTAATCAAAGTCTTCAGGATTACTAGAAAGTTATAGGCCGATGAGTTTGATCAAAGTTGGACCTAGATTTTCCAGGAAAGTGGACCTCAGGTCCCAGAGTTGAGGTAATAAAAGCTGCATGAATAATTATACAATAATTAGAAAAATGTTTTAGATGTTCCACTAATGTTACTTCTTGACATTATTTCCCATTCTACAGTTCTGCAATGCACAGCCAACACTATGATTAATGATTACTGATGAATAATTGATCTGCTCTGAGATGACACATGTTGAGTCATATGCAGAGGATCCATATTTTTTTTGTGAACTGACATATAGACGCCTTGTGTATAAGGCACACATGTACATAAATCTGTGTCATTCACTGACAAGATACCACACATCTGCTGTGCTATAATGAAGATATTGATCATCGTATCATGCAATGTATATTTGAACAGCTGCTTCAGATACATCTTATCTTATCAACTGAGCACCTGTCTGGTAATGCCGAGTTAATCATTTCTAGACACAGCTCCCAGCATGCCTATTGACAGGACTTTTGTTTTCAAACTTTGATTTTGAAAGTTCAGCAAGGGCAGTGTGAACATCTGTTGGTGCCAGGGATGGATGGAAGTATGAAAGACAGAGATATGTGAAGAAAAGTTACAGTAGATTAGATGTTTTTTATTTTTTATAATTCTTCAGAAAGCTGTCTCTCATTTAAATATTCATAATGCCATTTTTACCCAGTTAAAATATATAAAATCTTTAAAGTTGTAATAGTAAAAAATCCGTATTACCTGTTAATGGAAAGTCACAGAGTTTGTTATTTTAGTCATGCAGCTAAAATCCTCTGGCATGTGTGAATTGCAAACACACACACACTGCCTTGGTTCTAAACCCTTTGGAGAGATGTTTGGCTGCTGAACAGTGGATTCCCCTGAGGTTCATGTCCATACATACCACAACTCACTGTCCCTTGAGGAGCTTTAAAAGAGTGTGACAAAAGTAGGTGGCAGGCATCCAGACATGCAGTGGTAGCTCTTGTTTTGAGCTCACAGACATGTGCATATAAGCATAGCGAGAGCAGGGTAACACAGGTTAGAGACGCACCTGATAAAGCACACTTGATGTTGACACCTGCAATGAAAAGATGAGATAAAATGCTGAAATTCTATGATTTTGTGGCCACTACCAGACAATGAAATGTGTGAGGATGTAGTCCTAGTCAATGTGACCATCTGATGAGACACAAATGTGAAAGGCACGTGAATTCACTGCAGGCCCTCACCACATATTAACATAAAATAAGAACGCATTGCAAAACAACAACAACAACGAAATATGACCAAATAAGAGGAATATCTTTCTATCTATCTATTGTGGAATAAAACTGCAAAAAAAAAAAATAAAAAAAAAATGAATGTTTCAATGAAAATTGACACATTTTCCACTGAAATGACAAAGTGACTCAACACCAATTACAGGCAAACGTCAAGCTCTTCACACCTGACCACAAGGGAAAAACTGAAATGGAGATTAAAGATAAGGGTTAAAGAAAAGTGTGTTAATGTGTGTGCGAGAAAGAGAAGCAGGGCATTGAGCAGAGAGTCTGGTCTCATTTTACCTCCTTGATTTGCCTGTGTATTTAACATGAATGTTAAGGAAATGTGTATGCAAAAAAACAGCATTGTCATGTTTTGTTCTTGTGTTTGGAAATCAGGGCAGATGTTTTTGTCATTCATTCAAAAGCAGAAATGAAATTCTGAAGTAAAATGAATGTCACTGATGTTGCATCTATGTGTCCTTTCTCTTCTTTATGTGATCATGATCATAGCGATCATGATCAATAACAGTTGGAAAATGCCTTTAACACAACCAATTATGAGGGTAGTTAATGCTTGTGACTTCTGTAAGAATGTACATTTAAAAATTCAGCAGATGCCTTCATCTAAAGAAGCATACAAATTAAGAGACTTGGCTGTTCAGAAAGGGCTGGGAAGATCATTCCAACATAGGTACAGGGATTTTTTTCCAAAACTTAATGCTTATTGTCAGTGTCCAGTGATTCATTGCTGACGTGATTCTTAGTTCTGTTAGTGCTAAAGCTGTTTTTCATGCCTCTGTAATATCCGCTCAGACCGAAAACTGTTGCTAAAATGTTGTCTTAATAATATGCCTAATATAATACAATACAATTTTTATTTATAAAGCACATTTAAAAACAACCAAGGCAACCAATATAAACAACCAATATATTAGGTTTCCCAGACAGCAGCATAATGTCGGCCCAGATCCGGCCTACATCTGGGTCGCGCGGAATCCACATGTACCAGATGTGGGCCGGATCTGGGCTGACACTATGTTGCTCTCTGGGTTTATATCTGATACAAAAAACACATTGGATAATCATCTCTAGTTAATTCCCATTTATTTAAAATACATACAATATATTGTTATGAAATAAAAATTTAGCTGAATATCAAGCTGGAATTTTTGTAAAAGTGCAAAAATTGCCTTAAAAGCATGATCTATAAAATATTTATTTGGGCAAAATACACTTTACACTTCTCATATTTACACAAGCTGTATATGTAAGCAATTTACAGTGTCATTTACCATTTTCAGATAGAAAGAAAAAAAAAACATTCAGGATGAAAAAGAGTGGCGTTGAGCAGGTGGTGTTGGCCAGACAAGGCAGGTTTTTTGGTCAATTACAGTGACATATGGTGTATTAACACCTTCACCTGAGCACAGTGTAGGCACACTCCTCTGAAGTGAACTTAGAGCACAGAGCAATTACCAAACCACCATTTTTTTCCCCATTCAACACGTACGATGAGCTCTTGTGTTCTTGGTCTCCTTCACAGCACTGGTCTTGACCTTACAAAAGTGTGTGGGTTTAAGAAAATCTTGTCACTGTGAGATTTAGGCTGTGGACATTCATGCATGGGTTTTTGAGCATTGTGTTGAAAGAAGATGCCTTATGGTTTGTTTCGCAATAGAAAATCACTGTGTAATAAAAAAGGTTCCTCTCTGGGTTTTATAGACCAGACTAAAAACTGTTAAAGGTAGTGTTGTGAGAGGAATCATTGACCAGTCAGTTGTTCATAGTCCATAGTGTCCTTACTAGACTCTATTTTAGAGGGCTTCACCCAGCTGACTTTTCATCCACCCCCACCTCCCCTAAAATGTGCAAATTTCTTTTCATATTTGTACAGTGTAGTTATTTCACTATGACGTCTCCCCTTTACCAATAATTACATTAAGTATTATGACTCCCCAATGAATATTCCACTCTAAGCGGCATCTCATATTCAAGTAAGAGACTAAGCCCCCAAGATCTGAGTGCTCTCCCAGAAGCCCACATCATTTTAGAGCATCAGGACCTGGCAGTCAAATGCATTGGTGAGGGATTCCCTGTGCTTTGATTTTCTGTGTCGCTTTCTCTCCTCACCTCCATGCTGGCAGTCCTGGTCTGGGTAGGATGCTGAGCGATGGCAGATGCGTCAGCTGACCTCCGATCATTTGGCTTTTGTATCTCCAGTTTGCACGGGTGTCTCTGGGCAGATTCGGACTGCTCGAGTTTCCCTCCTCTCTCCCCTCAGACGCACTGCGGCAGCCAAGGCACACACACATTTCCAACCCTACACACACACTGCACTCGCTTCTGTTTTAAGGAGGGAGGGAGTGAGACAGCTCTCTTGTCTTGTCTCTCCCAAACTATTCCTTCTCCAAGCATCTTCTTGCTTGGAAGGCTTTCTTCGGAGAACGTGACCGTGTCTGTGAAGTTTGGAGGCAGATTTCTGAAAAAGCTTGGATCTATATATTGGGTTTCCATGAGGAGTACAGCATTTCCCCAAAGAGTTTGCATGCTTGCAGCCAATCCCAGAGGTACACGCTTCCTTGAAGGAATGAAAGCATCTTCTTTGGTCTGCTTAGCACTGGATTGTCGTGATGGACTTGATTCCAATTTAAGGCTTTGACCACAGGCCTCTCCCATGGCGGACCTATCCTGTTCCGGGACATATGCGATCATCCTGTAACTGGATAATAGATTCCCGGAGTCTCGCTTTTAGCGGGTGAATCAGGGGAGAGCGCTGCCCCAGACAAGCTGACCTAAATCGATCCCAGTGCTGTCTGGAAGCCGCAAGTGAGAGAGAGCGAGAGACACAGCTGCGTTGCTCTTAACCAGCGGAGCTGCTCTCCGCCAGCAGCCATCGTGTGGAGAATCAGAGGGATTGCAGACTCTCTCTCTCTCTCTCTCTCGCTCTCTTTTCCTGAGCTGCTGGAGGGAAACTGGCACGCCTTGCCATATCTCTTGGGGATCAGCTCCTTTCCAACTGTTTCTTCTTCTTCTCCTTCAGCAGTGATCAATCAGTCAGGCTTTGGCGACAGTTTCATGGTGAATTAGTTGGTGCTCTGAGCCCCTCTTATCAGGCGACACTTGGGGAACACATCTACCAGGGCTAGGACGCGACCGCGCTGACTACATGCCCACTGTCTGCCTCTGTGGAGCTGTGTGAGGAGCAGAGCAGTCAGACGTTCTGGGCACGACAAGTGGAGCAGCACGACAGCGCTCACAGGTTAAGGCAAAAATTTATCCTTCGCCTTCTGCTCTCTTCCCTGTTCGCCTCCTGTTTTTCCTGTGAGTGTATTTTGCTTTGCTTTCTCTATCTCTTACTCTCTCTCTCTCTCTCTCTCTCTCTCTCTCTCTCTCTCTCTCTCTCTCTCTCTCGCTCACTCACACACACACACTTCTATTCTCTCTCGCACTCTACGCTCATTTCCGACTCTGTCTTTTGGAGTAAGGCTGATCATTAAACAGTGCTGTGGAACTATCTGATATGATATTAGTGACTGATGGCTGTTTCTGACGGGTTTGCCCTACAGACGCACAGAAAACACATTTTAATCACTTGACGAGGGAAATGACGTGTAACGGTAGATAACGACACCAGGAAACAATGGGCGCCAAGTGCTCTTTGTATTTGTATTTTAGTGTTATGCATGGCAATAACTAGTTTGTTTGTTTGTTTGTTTGTTTTATCACAAGCAACAATGATTTACAGCTGAAGAAAAGGTATGAATGCCTGTATTTTCTGACCTAGGACAGATAATTGCAGATAACTGATGCAGATGCAAAATATGTTTACTGTACAAAGAACTTAATGAAAACATTTTTTTGTTTTAGTTCACTACCACATTTATAAATCTCTTACTGGGTTTATATATGTATACTTTTTTTTCTTTTTTTTGCCAATTTAATTTAAATTCTCATTGTGGTTACCACATTTTAGAACATCAGAAATTTGTTGGGTTACGCTTCGTTTTAAGGTGTCATTGTTACAGTGTAATTATACATTTAAGTACTGAGTTATATTAATTAACTGCATGTACTTACTATAGGGTTAGGATAGGATTAGGATTTGGTTGAGGGTTAGTTGCATATAATTATGCTTATTACATGGCTTTGTGGAATGCTTGATTCTGATTGGTCAATAGCGCCATCCAGCAGTAAGTTATTCCCAGATAACAACCGCTCAAAACAGATAACAGACAGTGCTATATGCCTGCTAGGAATTATTTTTATATATCCTGTTCAAAAATAATTATATTTTGTATACAGTTATTTAATTATGCCATCCACTATCGTGGACTCACTCTCTCTTGTTTCATTCAAACGCAGATGCTGCCATTTTGTGACTATTGTTTTGTACACTGTTGGATTATAAAATACAAACAGATACAAATACAAATCAATATCTCTTATTTCCATAATTATTTATGTGGCGAAATGCGGTGTAGCCTATCGACTGTAAACCGAATCTCTTGAATGTCCATCTAGTTTGCAACTGCTCTCTCCGTGGATTGCGCGGAAGCTTTGCATTTTTTAAAGAGCTAATAAAATATTTCAACTCAGATCAATTGTTATTCACATTTATCATTTGTTGTTGTTATTCACATTTAAATATGTCTTCTTTTTTACAGTTCTCTAAGATAAAAATATTAAATTATCATAAGTCAGATCAGTCTCACATACAGAAAAGGAGAAACGTAAGATGCAGATGTGCTAAATTGGATAGTCCATGTCTTTAATTACACATTAGAAGATGGAAATATGGTTCATTTTTCTAGGTCATATATCCACATGTGTAATGATTTCATGATGTTGTTTTTTTAAAGCACCTTTTAAAGTGCCTTGTTTTGTGATATGTATATTTTTATGTACCTTTTATTTGTTTTAAATATGCAGAATTTCATGAAATTATTATGAATAAAGACACATAAAAGCAAATGCTGCAATGTTGTTTCTTTGTGCATGCTGTCTTGTGTCTCCAGTACAATGTACCACTATGTCATTATTCAGGATCTGAGCTCTATGAATTCACCATCAATTGTTGTCATTAAAAGTACTAAAAAGCAATATACACCCTAACACACAAAAACATGGGAAGATGTTTAGCAGCCTCATCTCTGTTCTTCACCCTTGAACTGCATCCAGGTAATGCGTAACAGATTAATCAACTGGTCTGGATAACAACCGAGTGTATTAGGCATCATAATTACAGCCTGCTCTATCTCTATCACACACTCAATGAGATTATAATACCACTGGCCTTTCTGTTGCCATGTATCATATTATATGTGTACGAGCTAAAGCTAGCCCATCACATTAGCTCATGTTGTATTCCAGACTCTAAATCACTTGATGTCAGGCAGTGTGAGTAGCCCACTAATTTTTTTAGATGTCAGGCAGAATTGTTTTCAATGTTTTGAGTCACTGAGTGTGATAGTATCAGTTAGGAACACTAAAATCACTGACAGGAATTAATTCCTGTTTATAATGGTATTTCATGCATTTTCTCGATGTCAAATGATTGGTTTAAGGCTGAAGTCTATCATCTTTGCACTCTCGCTATAAATAAGACATTATCAATTCCCATGAAAAGTGTAGCACTGTGATGCTATTGTTTTAATGACCAGCCCAACACAATAACAACAACACTGAATCAATCAATGGAGTTTGTGGCAGTCTTATCTCTTGGCTGACCAGTGGAAGATGATGGGAATGTTCAGGAAAACATTTTTCATGAGATCATTTGCCCATATAATCTTTAAGCTATTAAAAAGGTTAAACATATTTGGCTAGCTGTCCGCAGTGGAGAGGCTCTAGAAAGTCAACTTGAGCTTAGATATACCCCCCAGTGGGACTACTAATGCTTGGAAGATGAGTCTGGTAGCAAGATGCCTAAATTATGTTGGTGGATGTGGAGGGATGCCAAAACAGCTGATGCCAGAGGAAGGTGAGCGGCTGCTTATATGCTCTGGCAATTAATTGAAAGATTAGATGGGTTCACTACTCCTGCAATTACGTTTAGGAACTTCACTTCTGTACAATTCTGTTTGGTGATGCTAATGGTGCAGAAATTATTTAATATTTAAGCATCTAAATGACAAACATAGCTTTATGCTTGTATCCAAGTCATCTGAAACAGGCTAACATCTGTGTTTGCATGAAATATGCACACTGTTTGGCAATCTCCATCCAGTAGCAAATGTCACATGTATGGCTGTATGGTGACCACAGTCTCTAAATCCCTTTTCTCAGCTTAATATAAATTCTTTGACATTTCAGTAAAATGCTCCTACATGCCAGTACATAATGAGCGTCCATCACATTCCAATGATTATGAATTTTATTATGTAATAAAGAAACACCTCCAATGGCAGAAATGGTTTGTGTGACATTTAAAGAACACAAGCGTAATTCTAATGTTTAATGTCATGTTTTTGGTTTTAGAATTTGATCTGACTTGTAAATAAACTAGCCTTTGGTTTCATAACCCTCAGAGTTTGTGCTGAAAGAAATGTTTTAACACACTGGGAAACAGCAGAAAGATTGTTATGCTGTTGCGAAAGATGGCAGGAAAGACGTGACAGATAGCAGCATGATGATTAATCAGATTTTCTTGTTTGCATCAGCCGTGCTCAAATGTAACAACTCGTGTCTGTCAGCCTTGAAGAGTCTGAAATTAGCGTCAGTTTCGGCAGTGAATCTCTAAGCTCGGCTTATGCTCTTCTGAACGTGATGCCCGTTTATCATTCAGTACCATCTGAAAAACATATCCTGTCACTCACATCAGATAGCTTTTCAAAGCGGCCAAGCTTTCATTTAATCTCAGCTGCTGTAGCAGAGCTGTGTAAGCTTGTACCCAACTCACAATAATCATGTGGCACCAGGAGTCGCTACCAAAACACTGTTCAGTTCAGGTTCAGTTTGAGTTACCACATCTTCTGTTCTCTAAATGATTCTGCCTTGAGAAACATTTGGTTTTCTGCTTAACCAGGATTTTATGTTTCACTGGCAAACTTACACTGCCTTGAAGAGTGCTGAACATTGGAGCTTGCTTGAGTGCAGTACTGCAACTGCATAAGGACTTTATTCAAAGGACTCCAGGCCTACCCCAACAAGGACATCTAATACATTTCATAATTTCATATCCTACCATCAACAGATAGATAAGACTGCTCATTCTATTGACTGCTCTCTTTACAAAATGAAATCATTCATCGGCATTTTATTGGACATTTCATACTCATACACCCACACCATTATTTTGGATATTGACTATTTCCTTTGTGATCATTTTATGTGATGGGAGTTTGTTTGTTTTGTGTGTATGGTCAATTATATTGTGTAAATAACTCAATATATGCTGAAAAAATATTTTTGTTGCCATTTGTTTATTCACTCATACACGATCCAACCCTGAACACAATATCCAGTAGGGTAGGTTGCGAAACTTATTCCCCCTCATTCTCCTGTAGCAGGCCTGGTTTAATATAGCCGGGACAGCAAGAATTTATGTTTGTTAAGATTTTTCGTTATTGGAACTGAGACACTGAGACTACCTGTATGTCCAAGCAATGGCAGAGGTTCAGAAACAATCATTATTTTGCCATGCTATGCCACTACAAAAAAAAACAAACAAAAAAAACATTTTCGATTTTGTAAATAAAAGATTATTGGAGTGCCTTTTACAAGAAAATCCAATTTCAGTATTACAATGTTACATTTAATTAAATGTGTTACTTGCTGTTTCTTTGTAATTATTTGTGAAGTTGGTCACATTTTATATGAGGTGTCAACTATGTACTTACATCAGAAAAACAAATGTTTAGGTTCAATGTACTTATTGTGTTGATGTTGTATTGCAATATATATATATATATATATATATATATATATATATATATATATATATATATATATATATATATATATATATATATATATATATGAGCAATGTAAAAACAACTACAGTATATACACAATAAGTGCATTGTATCAAATTATTAATTTAAATGTTAGTACATAGTAGTTAAAGACATAGTAGTTCATATGAAGTGGGACCATGGCACTTACTACTAGATTCTGAGAGAAAATTGTTTCTACACCATTTCTTTTCAGTGTAGTGAAACACAAATTGCACTCAAGTAGCCTTTAACAACATTGAGAAATTTATTGTTAAAAACTGTTTCACTTAGAAAACACTAATACATCAGAAAACACTTTTGAGTGACTCAAAAATGGTGCCAGTTCCTTCATAATTGTTGTTGAAAATTGCGATTACCTGCTGTCTGTCAGCTCATCTCATGCTCATCACACGAGCTTCATGTAATATGCACATGTATGTTTTCAATTAATCAGCTAACGGAATCTAAAGACATAATTTCCTTTCAAATCGAGCTTTCTCTGTTGTCGAAGATTTGCTGCTCTGGTCTTACAGGAACTTGCTGTGGCGCTGTATGTTTCCATCCATCCGTCAATCCACATGCAAACACTTCCACCCAGGTGGTAAATCAGCACACAATTCTGGGGTTTCAGTATCAGCAAGGTTTCAGATAAAGATTATGGAATTGTATGATATGCAGCATCTCAAGATGTCCCTGAAGAGTGTCCGGGCCCGTTCGTCTGCAGCCCTGAATGTAATTGGAAGGGAAGGATCTGATCATGGGCAGACACACGTCTCCAGTGAGCTCAATCTGAGCCTGTTGGTAAGCAGGGTCCCTAGTGACCTCTCCACGCACCGGAGATGTGGAAGAGGAATGATGTCATGGAGGGAGAGATGTGCAGTTGCATGTGAGGTGGCAAGAAGTGTGAATTAGCAGGAGGTGAAATGGAGAGAGACAGCTCACCACAGCAAGCAGATGGACTCATTATTGGAGATGATGGGGAATGTGGAGGCATTAGCCAACCATCACAGTCACCAGCCTGACTCTGCTATTTATTATCTTCTCACAGAGATCACGTCCTGCTAACAGCCACACGCTCATTCCCAGATAACAGGGAACGTTTCCTGAAATTTGGCTAAGGTTCTGGCAAGCTTCTCTCAATGAACAAACATTCTTCTAGTAATGTTAATAAAACATTTTTTCAAAGTTATCTGGATTTTTACATCGTTAATGGAACGATTTATATCTAAAACCTTTTAGTTGGACTTTTGTCTAATGTTTTTTTAAATGTTACTAGTTTCAGAATGTTCAGAGAACATTCAAAAGTTCAAACTCAAAGTTCAAAGTTCAAATTCAAACTTCCTATAATATTTGCAAAATGATAAACAAATGTTTGCATAACCAAGAAAAAAAAAACTATTTAAAAAAATCGGAAGTAATGTTTTTATAAAAATATTGGCAAAATGTTCTTAGAAAAAAAATGTGTCAGTTGGGTGCACACCTGACCACTTCATCACTTATCAGCAAGATAGGCATCCTGTCACAGAGGGGAAACTAGAGAACAGCATCCTATGATCAAAACAGTAATATGGCATAATACAGTAAGTATGAAAAAGTATCTGGACACACTCATGTTAGTATATCATTAGATGAAGAACTAAATATCAGATATTTATGTGCTCAGGCTATATGACAGTTATGTAGTATATAGCTTCATATTGATTGCGGCAGCAATAGTGGTGATATCAGGCTTCTCTTGCTTGCTTATCCCATGTTTTAAATATTAAACATAACTGTCTGATCTTACATGGTATTGCTTGATATTATTTAACACAGGAACTTACATTTATTAAGTTGACTGAGCAAAAAAAAAATTGTTTAAATTAACTAAGTATGCAGAGAGGTGGATCTACTTGCAGCTATACTTTTATTTAGAAACAAGACAAAGTCAATCCAAGGCAGGAGCTAAGACATGCAATAGCTTTGATTTTAGACAAAGGACTGAACTAGACAGATAGATAATGAGCAACTAAAAACATGTAATGAACATAATCATTAACTATGGTAGCAAATAATGAATGGGAACATGGAACAGAACACATGAAAACAAGGTGACACAAACTTAAAGTCCATTAAAGAGAATGAAAAAACTAACAATCAACTGCAACAAAAATTCAGCTCCACTGAAATTAAAAGTAGCAATGAGCTGAACCTATAAGTTGACCTAGACTGAAAATACTTTTTTTTTTTTCTTGTGATCATTCAGTATAAGATACTCATTCAGTTATATCTAGATGTGAAGAAGACATGGTAAAGTGTTTACATAAGTCCTTTTTTAAAAAATATATCAATATGCATGAGGTTTAGTGAGTGTTGTGCCAATGCATATTTACTCAGGTACACAATATGATAACCACTGTTTTAGGGAAAATTGTACTTTATTGGTATAGTGGTAATATTGGTAATTAGATTCTGTTTTTACCCAAACATAATGAACAAGTAATGAGAAAATGTTTTTTTTTTATTCTTCTGCCAAAAAACAATATTTGCTATGATATTTGAATGACCAAAATGTTCCACCATGCATGCAAAAAATGACATCACTGTCAAAATGTGTATGTATTGTTAAAATTACAGTACTGTTAAAGTCCCCCTGAAATCAATAATTTTATCCCTTAAAACTCAGCTTTGATCACCAAAATAATTTTTTTTTTAAAAAAAACGTCTACACCCTTGCCTCATTTAGTATACGTGGTTCTATGAATATGCAAATTAGCCCCGCTGACCTGATTGGTTACAAGGTAGTTTGTGACGTCAGAAACACCAACGATTTCAAAATGCGTTTTTGAGACTGTCTTTGGTTCTCTGCAGTTTTAAGGAGAAAATACTCAGCAATGGTGTTGACTTATGAATTTGCACATGGTTTGTCTTAAAGCACATTAAAAAAACAAAAACAAACAACAACAACAACAACAAAAAACACATAGACATATAAACAACATTAAAAGATTTTCACCACAGGGGGATTTTAAAGAAATTAAATTAAAGAAAACAGTTTGGAAGAGATTTACTCACAGTTTCACTACATGGGAAATTTAATTAGTTAGCCACCCCAGATGTAATAATTATAAATAAACAGAGAAATTAAAACAACAGCTTACAGCATGTATGATCTGTTCTGTTTGAGTTTTATAGTGGTTTGTTTCAGTTTTCCCTGTTCCTGTTTGCCTGTGTGACATAAGCTGTGTCCCAATTCAGAGGCTGCATCCTTTTAAGGCTACAAAGGTTGGACCGAGCGTTGTTGAATGGGACAGTCTTACCAATGGAGGACTGTTCTTGTCACCTAGCAACTATGACAGCCACTGTTGATGAGTGTCAGTAACGTTTGTAATTAAAAAAAATTGAAAGTTATATTAAACTGTCTGAAAGCAAAACAGCGTTCACAAACTGTTCACAAAATGTTTACCATGGTCCATTTCTGTATATAATAAAGAGTATAAACTATATATAATTGCATCTTGTTAAGATATAAGTCAACATTTGAACATTTGTATATTTAGATATTTGAGTAAGCTGAAACCCAATACTTAGGTTTAAAAATTTAACTCAGCAATTTCTCTCTCTCTCTCAAAAAAAATAAAATGAAAATAAATAAATAAAAGCCTGTTGTCACTGGCATGCAATGAATTCTTGGGTAGGCAAGGCCACGAAGGGTCCACCTGTTCTATCCTTCATTTCACGGAAACGAAGGACGCATTTGAAGGCCGTATTTGAAAGAGCTTTCGAATTGGGACAGCCTTCGTCACGCCACTGTGACACATTCAGCCTTCGAATGTGCCCTTCGAAGCCTGCAGCCTCATGAAGCTCAAGTTTCCTACTGTGTGCCAGTGTGTTCCCTTGATTAATGATTCTATTCACCTGTTATTCAATTAACTCATTTAGTCTGTCTATTATACTCCCTGTTTTGTTCAGTTCTTTCTCCGGTCTCATCTTGGTAATGTGGATGTTACCCCTGTGATGTATTCTGTGGGTAATTGGATTAAAAACTGTTTTGATTGATTGATTGAACTTTTCGTCTTTGTGTGCTAACTTATACAGCCACACATGACAACAGCTAGTATGGCACAAGTTGAGGCAATGAATCACAGTCTTTGGAGTTTGTGGCTTTCTTTCATCTTAATCAGGTGATAACAGACAACTTGAAGTAGCATCTTATTTTTGTTCTTGTGTATATGTGAACGCCTGTCCTACTTCTGTGCTCAAATTCCATTCAGCTTGCAAGCTTCGAGACACTTTCTATGTTTTTTTGTTGTTGTTGTTGTTGTTGTTGTTTTGTTTAATTTTTTTACCACTGGCTGAACCTGTGTACGCTGTCCCTTGTGTGCCGGTCATCACCTTAAATAAGGTGTAGTGTGTTTTAAGCATGTCTCGCCTCACTGGCCTCGGGCAGAAGGTGTGTACTGAGGTGAGGCAGCTCTATAAAGCAAACCCTCCTAATGTCAAGTCCTGCTGACCTTTTCTTCTTTCTCAAGCATGAGTGGATCCATTGCAGGTCCTGCTGGATTTATGGACTTTACACTCTTACGGGGGAACAGTAGGAGAAGAGACCTGCTGGAAATTGGATTGCTGCTGTTCGTATCCCTCGAGTCGCTGACTTTTAATTGGACGGCTGCTTTTTGTTCAGATATTAGCATGAGTAATGTGTCTTGCTCTGGGCTCTATGACGACCCCCTGACTTCTCAAGGTGACGGCGACTTTCAACGCACAAGTCTCTCTCTCACTCTCTTTTTCTGTGTCTGTGTTGGGCAAAAATTATTTCTGTTCTCTCCTCCCGTCAGAGTCCATTGTGAAAGTCAAGTAGGGCTAGAAGGAACTGAAGAAAGGAACACCCTGTGATCCGCTTTCAACACCTTGAGCTTCTCTCCGATTCTCTCGCCGCTCAAGTCTCATTAAACTCCCACTGCGAGTCCATGAAAGAGACTCACAGTAGTTAAAAAATAATAGCTTTTGCTCCTTCTCACCTGGCAGTGATTAATATTTCCTTATAATAGCTTTTCGTTATGAAGTGAATCCAAGGGAAGGTATTTTTTTACTGAAAGACCACTTTTACCCATTTACATTTTAAAATGTAAAATATCCTTTTTAAATCCAGTCGAAATATTAGGATGAATAAAGCAAAGAACTAAAATTATTCAGGTATCAGGTGTTCAGGTGTATCAGTGCAAATGATAGTATGCCTTTTAAGAGCACTTACACTGTTTGCCAGTTCAAATCAGATCTGTTCTAAATCATGCAGAAATTTGAGCAGGATTTAGATATTCATCCATGAATTCATGGACATGGAAGGTCATATGACAGATGTATTAATGTTTTCTTATTCCTCTCTCTTTCTCTCACATAGTGAAGCTTCATTTCAAATGATCATTGTAGTTCCATCTATTAATTTAGATGGATTTAAAAAGCATTGAGTCAATAGAAATTACTCATTACTTGCATTTATTCATTTTTGTGATATAAATAAACAACAGAATAACACATTATTTCTTCCTTCTCATGTGTACATTCATATATATAATCATATTCATATATACAGTATGAGATGTATATTCAAAAATCTTTGAATAAACAACAAAAACAGTTGGATACACAATGTCATGTTTAAAATAATTTTATAGCCATCACACTGATAAGAGTGATTTCTAGAGCTGAGCATATAGTAACTAGAGAAATTTAGATGACTTTTCCGGGCCTGAATGTTTGGGAACCATTGCCAGATCAGTCCACTGAATCCTGCATACTAAGTGTTGTATTCTTTGCTATTCTATACGTTTCTTTACAGAATTAATACATTAAGCTTTATTAATGTAATAAAAATGATTATTAAAGTCTCCTGCCACGCAGATAACGCCCTTTTCCATGCAAGAAATGGTGTCTACATCAAGAATAGAACATTTTGTGTTGCAGCCGTAATTTTGACCAGAACAGCCATATTCCTGTGTGTGTCTGTGTGTCTGTGTGTGTGTGTGTGTGTGTGTGTGTGTGTGTGTGTGTGTGTGTGTGTGTGTGTGTGTGTGTGTGTGTGTGTACACACACAGACACACTCTGATGTTCTGATCAATACTGGATGTCCAGCCTTTCCCTGAATTACCCTTTACATTACCTCATCAACTGTTGGTTTTATAGAGATGAGGCATTATGCCAACAATTGGATCAAGGTTCCTGTAAAACCTTTACAATATCGCTGATGCACTCACTCAGCTGAACTCTTCATATAGGGTGCATATATTTACTGTGCCCAGGGGAACGGCATAACAAAAGAGAATGGGGCACTATACGAGCAGATAACTGTGTTTAGAGCCTTTAAAAGAGTGTTTGTGTGTGTTCTATCACTGATCTTAACATGAGTCCTGTCCAAGGTTACTGAAGATCTCTTTTGTTAAATGGAAATGTTCTCTGGCTTAATAGCGTGTTTTCCATTTGAAGCTGGTGGAGTAGAAACACTCACAGGCCATCAGCCTGCAGCTCCTATCGAGTGATTCTCTATGCAAGACATTTGCACAAATTATCAACTGAAAGAATAGTGATGGTGTCTGGATATCAAAGCATGGGAATAAATGAGAGTTCAAGAGGATCCGTGCAAACATTTCATAACGTCATAAAAAATAAACATTGGATACCGTAGATTTAATAATTTATGACTGCTTGTTTTCAATCGATCTAACTCAGACTTCATCATAACATTTTTATAAAGAAAAGCAATAAATAAATGTATAAAGCTGAGATCGTCAGAGTCAGTGAATCCATAACCACGAATGAGAAGGAGCATCTCCATTTCTCTATGACTATGACTATGATTTGATTTTACAATCCTTCTTCTGCCATCCACCAGTCTACACTACAATGTATAAACCTCACCTCAGCAATATTTGTTAATATGCTACATGAGTTTATGCTTCTACTCACATCTTTAGTAGTGAAAAAACCTCTATCAATAAGCATAATCGAATATATGATGTCATGTGATAAGTCAAATGAGCATTTCCACTCTTGCAAACAGAGGTAGGTTATGAGGTGTGGAGAGACATCATGTATAATTGGAACATGAACAGATAGGGCCCAATTTGTAATAAATTTAAGGAATACAATGGAATTAATATAAACTTTCTGAGAGTGTGTGGGACATCCGACTACTTTCCAAGAAGCAGTAGGAGTAAAATCTGCAGGATTATGTATGAGTATATATATGAATATGTACAAGTATCATATGAATTTGAGAACTTGTTAAAAAAAGAGACTATGTTCTTACTGGTTGGGCTATGGGGTTTGTAAGAAAAAGTTTAAGAAACAACAAATGCTTGATAAAATGTTTGTTAAAGGGTTAAAACCAACGCATACATACCATTGTCTTCTCTACAAACAAGAATGGTCTGACTGAGTCCGAAAGGCCCTTTTGGTCTTTTCATCTGAAAAAAGAGAAAAGAAAATATCATAATATATAATATATAGGATTATATTTAGGGGAAAGTACAGATTTACAGTAGAATTTTTGGATTTTACATTAAAAGGCACTAAAAGCAGGGTAAGTGTTGTGGTACTGTGCATTCACAACAAATATCACAATAAAACTACCAATACTGTGGTAAAAGCATGGTACGTTTTGAGGTTACTGTTCTTTTACTACATCTATCACAGTAAAACTAAGGTTACCGTGGTAAAAGCATGGTGTTGTTTTTACTGTGCTTCTACTACAAATACCACTTTGGAACTACACTGGTGGTTACTACTACTTTGAACCTGATATGATTAACTGATTGAAGGTCTATAGCACGTCACGTGACAGACAGTGTTTAATCACCCTATTAGCAAGGTGTGTTGATTTAGAAAGCAATGAAACGCAAAGCCTCAGTGGAGATGACAGATATAATGCAATGACTGAACATGAGGGAGCTAATCTGAAAAATAACGACAAACAGAAAATACTTTTTTATCAAACATTAGAACAGCATATTCACAACTACTCACCAACATCTGGCACACGTGAACTGATGCCGAATGTCGCGATGTGTTCTGAATGAGACTTCTTCAGCGTGATTTCATCAAGTGGTACTCACTGCAGAGTCAAATGACGACCAGCTCCTCCTCTCTGGAGCTCTAAGGGGGTGGGATTAGTCCAGCTCCTCCTCTCTGGAGCTCCATTGGGGTGGGATCAGTCCAGCTCCTCCTCTCTGGAGCTCTAAGGGGGTGAAGGGATAAGGCTTGTTCGACTTGAACCGGCGCTGCACAGACCGATCGGTGAATGACATCAAAGTACCGCGAGAGCGAATATAAAGTAGACGGCTCCTTATGCTTTTGAATTGCTCTCGTGGTACTTTGATGTCATAAACCGTTTGGTCTGTGCAGTGCCGGTTCAAGTTGAACAAGCCTATAGAGTTGTGGGTAGGGTTAGGGTTAGGGTGTGGTTGTATATTGTAGCTCCACCCATTAGGCCCAAATTACATTCGCTCCTCCTCGCTGGAGCTCTAGCATACTCTCACTTTTTCTTGCGTACCGGCGATTCTCACATGTTGCTGGTACTCTGAACGCACACCGAAACATATAATCAGGCTATTAATTAATTGTATACATCGCGTGCTCTGAGCTTTTATAAGCTGTACGAACCGAACGGATCAATTATCTGCGCAATATGACTGTGACTGAAGCCCAATTGTTTAATTATGCATGAGTGGCGCACCAATCACCGTAGGCGCGTTCACCAGCGCGCTCCAAAAGTGTGATAAAATTTGCACGAGCTGATCCTATGCGACGCTGATGATAAAATGTGCAACCCATTTGAATTATATTGAGAATAAAGTAAAACGCTTCAGAGAAAGTCAAACATGATCTAAAACAGCCACTAAAAAGACTGATTAAAAAAGGGGAAAACAGCCTGCACCAAACATGAATCATAGAAAGCTTTTTCTATTGTATTTATTGTGGTAAATTTTGACTAGATGTAGAATTTATAATGATAATCTCTGTTAAGGGAATTTTCACTAAAGATGTATATTACAACTGTGGCATGTTGTAGCTATAGTTTCTAAATGTGTAGGTTGCTGTTTCATAACAAATGCTATAGATAAAAAAAAGAAAGAAAAAAGTTAGCAGTGGCCTAAGCATAATGAGGAGCCATCAATAGTTGTACTTGTGATAAAATCCTTATTGTAACAAATGCTATAGTTAAACAATGTTTACTTTAAGGCTGAGCACAAGTTAGAAGGAGATTTAATTATCGACTAAACAATTTGTTTTCCCCATGTGTAAAATGTGTTCTGCTAATAATGATAGATATTAGAAAAAACCTGCTTTTAGATATTCCAAGATATGACAGGAAATTAACATGTTCAGTATAAGAACATTTTAAGTAAAGATAGCTTGACTTCCCATTACACTTTGTAAACAAGTGATTGTTAATAGGCTACTTTATTGCTGTTATGTTATTAACTAATTTGTATGTTTCGGAGCATTTTGCAAAAAAACAAACAAACAAATAAATAGACCTCACAAGGGAACATATGCCCCGGGACTCTGTTAAACAGTTCACACTTCAACCCCACAATGTTCAAACCAAAACTACAGAGGGAGACAACCAGTCCCCCTATTACCCCATTAAAAAATGTTTGTGTTTTACAATACTGTAAACCCACAGTAAAAACAAGCTTTTTAACAATACAATAGTAAACATTTGATCCTACTATGAAATTACTGTGAAGGTAATGCAATTATTAACCTGGATTATACTGTAATTTCACAAAAAAAAAATTTTTTTTTTTAAGTTTAAAATTAAAGGTGCAGTATGTGAGATTGACAGCTAGCAATTGAAATGGGTACTGCAGTCCAAATTCAAAATATTGGAGAGAGTTGTTTCCCCCGCCCCATCCTGATCAGACTCGACGCTCACGTAGGTTACCAGATTGAGGACACACAACAGGAACAATGCAATGGAATGCAAGGAGATTTAAAGTTGATTTATTGATTTATGAGTTGATATAAGCTCCCGTTCATAGAGATTTTTAGATGGGTACGGAGGCTTTTTTCGGTCGGGTAGAATCTGCGATCTCTGAACCAGTTTGTTCGCTGGCTTCCATGGCTGCAATATGCTGTGTTTTCCACCAACTGGCAACCTGTGGTGGCGAAATACTATTGGGTAAATTGGCAACGTGCGATATCGCACAGACCAAAACAAAAACAGACATTCCAAGCGCACACAGAGCGCACATTTCAAAGTAAAATAACTGGCTGTAGCATTGTTTTTCAGAGAAAGAGAGTATGTGAACTCAGCATGTTTCCTAAATATCTGCAAACATATTATGCTGCTTTCTTTTTTTTTTGCATTAGTAAAAAAAAAAAAAAAAAAAAACAAATTACATGCAGCACCTTTAATGTCTAATGCTAAAGTTTATTTTACATTAGGTAGCTCCACAGTATGCTTGTTGGAGCATGTGTGGTATTATTTATGCATTATATATTTGTGCATTTCCTGCATTACACATTAAAGTTGATTAAAGAATTTGGTCACAATCTCTGTTATACTGTTATATGACCTACTTCATCATGTTTATTTATTCTTGTCAGGCATAAAATGATAGTGTTTCTCAATGAATAGCTTCTAGTATTATGAACACTAAATGTGATACATTAAAAACTATCAGTGGTTTTATGGCTGGCAGCTCACTGTTACAGGACATAATTTCAGTGTGAGAGTGACGTCAAGAAAAGATAAACAAGAAAGATTCATTTTGGCTATGAAACACACGCACGCACGCACACGCACACGCACAGGCACACACACACACACACACACACACACACACTCATTCAATTTGACATGTCAAGAGAGGCCTCCTGCTAGGCAGTATTATTAAGCTTGCACATTATTTATGCAGAGGAGATTGCTGTAGCCTGATTTCGCTCATAAAATGTTAATATATTCATGAGGAAATTGTACTCTTTTAATCTCAGGATGAGACACTTATCAGGGAGTACCACTTGATTCTGCACTTTGCTTGTATTTTAGCCTGCAAACATAAAGCCGCCATTTCAAATGCTAATTCTCATTATGCTCTAACGTCCCTTTGTCATGTACGGTGAATGTAAAAAAGCAAAAAAAGAAAAAAATATATACAGTGAATGTATGTGTATTTAATGGAGTTCCTGATCAGGCACACTTCAGAACGGCTTTTATTGTGCTTTACGGGGAGAGAAAAAGGGGAATTTAACTGGCTTAACTCATCAATAAGAAATCACAAATGTGTGATATTCAGCACTTAACCAAATTCAAAGGCCTATTTCAACTTATTTTCAAAGATAATACTCTCTAAGGCCTTCTCTTTCAGATGTTATGGCATGTAGGGAGGCACATTAAGCATTCCTTTAGCAGTTTTTCAGAAAGACAGGGACGAGCCGTAAGAAAGCGGTGATCCAGTTCCCATCATCACTGTCGAGTGGACACTGGCCACATACCATAATACAATCTAGTCATTATAATCCTAATAACTAATTTGATTTTAATAATCAGATCATTATTCTGTGTTATTTTTAAGATCACAGGCTTTGCTGGTAATCCAAAATGACTCCAAAAGAAACAGCACATGGATGTATTAAATTAATGAGAAAGAGAAAGAAAAAAAAAAGAAAGAAAAGAAGAAAAAAAAACCTTGCTAGCTGAAAATTACCTTTCTGACGGTTGCTAAGCAACCGCTGCATGGGTATAAACCCTTGTCATTTGCACAGCCAAACCAATATCTTAAAATAAGCCAACACACGGCAGACAGCGGTGGAAGCGTGGCCCATGTGATTACATCTTCTTTCTGCAAGACAGAGATACGGCCCTCCAGAAGAGCTACAACATTAACAGAGCCTTTCAAGCAATTTCACTCGCTCTGAGCTGCATCTCATCAGACAGGCCGCTGACATGCTGGAATAGCTCAGATTCAGCAGCAGGAAACCAACCGGACACATTCTGATATGGCCGAGCTTATAGACTTGATTGAATTTCTTCAGTGTAATCATAAGTCTGATGGGTGCAGTTTTATTAAAGGGGTCCTATTAAGGTTTTTATTTTTTACATTTTCAACTTTCTTCATTGTGTAATGTTGCTGTTTGAGCATGAAAAAGGTCTGCAAAGCACAAAGAGTGGTGGAGTTATTCTCTATATCAGTAAGCACTGTTTCTCCCTGAAACGTCTGGATTGTAGTTTTGCTTTTCTTCCGTGAATGTACATGTCACAATATCCCTTTTAATTAATTCCTGCCCAAAGCATATATAGGCAGAAAAGGGGCGAGTTGTGTTAGTAGTTTGTTGAAACTTGTGGTTAGGGCAAGGAGCATAGAGACAGAGCAACACACGTCATAATCTGAAAACCAGGTCCACCGGGGGGGAAACAATCCAACCCTCTGCAATCTCCATTGACTTTGCATTGCGAGAAGCTGCCTCCTCGTCTTTTCTGACTTATAACAAAACAACAAAACAATGTCTAAAAGCTGCTGTGAGGCAAGGTGTACAGTAAACAAGCTAAAAAAAAACTTTAAAAAAACAGAAATACGTTTTTATAAGCTGTCGACCCCAAAAAACGAGCGTTCAAGGACACAAAAGTGGATACAGGCAAATGAGACCGAGCACAACGTATCATATTACTCTGCGCCCACTGGAGGGGAACGGAATCGGCGACAGGGATAGCTTAGCTTACAGATATATAACGTATAAAACTGACATTTGTATATTTGACTTACCTGTGACAAAATGTTGACTGCACACGTAGTGTATTTTTAGTGCATACTGAGTGTCAGGGTCCCACAATTTACCCAATCGTTCCAGCCTGTATCCACTTTTGTGCCCTTAAACGTTTTTTTTTGGGGTCGACAGTCTATAAAAACATATTTCTGGGTTTTTTAGCTTGTTTGCTGTACACCTTGTCACATAGCAGCTTTTAGACATTGTTTTGTTTTTTGTTATAAATCAGAAATGACAAGGAAGCAGCTTCTCGCAATGCAAAGTCAATGGAGACGGTTAGATTACCGCTACCACTGATCCTGAGGCCGGACTGCATTATGAAGAATGTGAAGATTTCGTTGGAAGCTGTTAATCTGGAACCGAGGCGAGAGAGTCTGTGCTGCCGGTTCTGTGATAAAGCACTTAAGCCATCAAAATGCGTAATGAACAGCAGAGCTCCTTGGAATACTATAGCTTTTCAGACTGATAAGATTGGGCAAAACACTTCTGCTTGACTTCAAAAACTCTTTTCAGCCTAACAGATTTGAGCAAACATATATCACTAAACGCCCTCTGATCATGTTCTCAAACTACTTTAACTGACCTCAACACGGGGATCTTGGGAAGTTGTTTAGGAATCATGTGATGTTGGGTTATCCATTGCCCACTTTTCTCTGTCTGCCGTCGAAACAGGTGACAAGAGGACATGGTGCCTTTGATGGAGCCGCATCTCTCCCGAATATTGATTCAGAATATATTTTCAACTGATGTCAGGAAAAATAAGAGCCCCTGAAATATAAAAGGGATAATTCACCCAGAAATGAAATTATATCAGTTACTGACCTTCATGTCGTTCCAAATCCATAGGTGATTTGTTCATCTTCGAAACACAAATGAATATATTTTAATGAAATTCTGTACTTCCATTGAAAGTTTATTCACCCAAAACTGTGATGATTCATAACGTTCATAAAAAAATCATAAAATGTGGTTTAATCCAAGTATTCTGAAGAGACATTATCGGCTTATATGATGAACTGATTTAATTTAGGCTTTTATTCATATAAAAACATTGATCAGCAAAGTAATACACTCAAATATGGTAAACAGAAGCTCAAGTATAAGAACTAATGAGTACAGTTTTGTTTCCATTTTGGATGAATAGACTTTCAGTGGAGGGACAGAAATCTCTGAGGTTTCATTAAACATATCGTTTCAAAGATGAACAAAAGTCTTATGGGTTTGTGTTACGATATCCCCTTTTTATGTCTCATGGTTAAGGGAAAATGTAATAAAAGATGAGAGAGACCATGGGGAACTTCTCATCTCCAGCCCCAGCTCAAGAAAGAACACTGTCAACCAAAGGTCAAACTGAAGCATAATTTATTAAAACAGGAAAAAGAGGGAAACAAAAGCTTCAGGAGGGGCAAGGCCAAAATAATAAACAAAAAGGTTCTAACTAAATTTGAATCTTCTAAATTACCTATAACAAAAAGAAAATGAAAAGAAATACAGCAAAACTCCCGTCTCACTCAGTAAACAGGAGAAAAAGATAAATTACAAAGAAAATGGCTCCTTGCTGTGTGGCTTTAGGATGCTTTTATTGCTGGCCCTCTTCTTGCAGGAACCAATGAATGGAGTGCCAGATGACCATCAGTAAATAAGGTGCTGGTGTCTACAATCAGCACCTGAAGAGCATCAGAAGAGAGAGAAAACAGAGGGAAATTGCAAAAGCAACAATACACAAAAAATACATAGCAATGACCGTAAGCATGCACAAGAGAAAAACAATACGTCCTTGGACATAACAGTTTTTAATGACATATATCTGTAATGACAGAATTTTCATTTTCGGCCGAACTAACCCTTTAACTAATCCAGCATCGTCGCATTAGAGAGATTTAGTGTTAAAAACAGACTCCACTGACTGAACTTAACGGAAATGAACTAATTGTCATAATCACAACCCCCCATGACTCTTTCACAGCAGCATTGTGTACGTTGAGTGCTCTGACACATTATAAATGTACTTCTGCCATTTGAAAGAGTCACGTTGCGTTGACGGTTCCAACTGGGTGGCAGGTGAGAGGAAGAGGGAGGTCGCACATGTGAAGACGTGAGTGTTGCCAGCAGCCTGTATTTATAGACACACGTTTTCAATACACAACAGCTTCAGGAAGTGAACCTGTAGAGACAAGAAGCTGCTCTGGGCCAACTGAGGTGAAAATGTGATGATCAATGTGCTTCAGTGGCTGAGAAACAACAGACATTTTGATTAATACTGCTACAGGTGTTTTAACCCTCATGTGTTCGACAGGATTGACTGTGCTTCAAATTATTTTAAAAATGTCCTCTGAACTCATCAAAACCCAGTGTGCAGATGAACCTTAAACCTACTCTTGTTCACAAATTAAGCTTTTCAGAAATGGGACTGTTATCCATTATAGTAAAGTTTTTGAGGAATGAATGTATGTATGTGTAACCTTTGGCTAAAAGTATTAAGGAAACCTGACTACGCCACCTAGATTATTTCACCACCCAGGGAAATAAAGTAAAAATACCAAGATTAAACCAAATGTGATTACAATAATATGAAGAAACCTGCTGGTTCAAATTGAATTAAAAGGCAGAGATGTGACTTCTAAACAATATAAATGTAGAAAAAAATAAAAATAAAATAAAAATTCCACGAAAAGCTTTCTAAAAATTTACCACTTGGCAGTTTACCAATTAAATACCCACGGTCAATACGACACTATAATTAATCCAACATGAAGTACAAGTCACACATCAAATCAGTGCATGAACACTCTTAAAGCAAGTGACAACCAAAAAGATTAAAACAATACAAAAAATAAATAAATAAATAAATAAACTCCCCTTTCTGTTAAGCTTCAGTATCACAGCTTGTCAAACATTAACGTGGATATACACACCTGAGGGTGGATATATACACACCTGTGGATACACCGGCAAAGAGACTTAAAATACCAAAAAGAAACCAAACAACAACAAAAGAAACAAAAACAAAAAAGAGAAAAATAAACAACAGTCTAACTTCAAAAGAAATTAAAATCACAATTAATAATATTTCAAATCTTTCCAACCGCTTTACCTCAGTGAACCACAATACAGACCTATTGGTTTAATTTATAAACACAAGGACAAAAATGTCACTTCTCATCACAGACATATCAAACGAATCCACAGGACAGAATCGTCCTAAAACACTAAATCAGCGGTTAAAAACAGCCCGTCCACAGCCATCTGAAACATCCAGGCGTAAGAACAGGACTGTGAAACAGCAGTAGGCCTATAAAACAGGCATATGAAACAGCAGCTGGCAGGCCACACCTAAAATACAAATGTGATAAGAGCACGATTAAAGTTCATAAATTCCATCAAGATTCTGAATAAATAAATAAATAAATAAATAAATAAATAAATAAACAAACAAACAAATAAATAAATAAATAAATTCTTACCTCCCAGATGAAATACTTACTCTACAGCAGGCTTAATGCTAACTGTGCTCGCCACCTCTAACACACACCCCTAATAACAAGTACATTATTAGCATCAGAAAATAGAAGCCGACAGAGATCTTTTCTGCCCACAGAACATGAACACACGTAGGAGAATGACACCACCACACTTAGACATGCTTTTATACGTTTTGCAAAGCCACCTAACACGCTTCAGTGATTGCACCGCACAGGTGTGCTCAATGTCAAGACGCAACGCATGTCTTCCCATTTGAACAAATTCTAATGAACCAAGAGCCAGAACAAATATTAGAGACACTCAACCTTTTGTCACAATCTCAGTCACCAGACCCGTAACCTCAGGACACTACACTTGCATAATCCTGCAATCCATCATCAATCATCCACACCTGCTATCCACACCTGCTATCATTCACCTTCATCAGCTCCAGTCCATTTAAGTCTCGTTCACACACTCATCAGCGTCTGGTCTCGTCATTCTACACTGAACCTGTACCTGACTACTTACCTGTGCATCGAACTGACCTGTCCTTTGTCTTCTTCAGTCTTCTGTATGTCATCATCTGCCAGTCTTCAGGCCATTTCTACCATTTCAGCCATTTCTCTTTACTACCTGCAACAAGAAAAGACTTATCATTCACATGCCATGTATCACCATCACGATATACAATCCAGAGACTCACCTGCTAACTTCATGTGTGTTATTCAATAAACTCTGTTCAAACTTTACCTTGTGTTTCCACTCTTCTGTTCTATGACACCTGTCACATAAGTATGTATGTGATCAATCAGAGAATAAATGTGAAAATGTTGCTTTTTAAAAAAAAAAAAATTATCTGGTGTCTCTGCAACAGAGAATGCACATTTTTCCATTGAGGACATTTATTGCATGTTAGATCTTGCTAATAATCAGCTCACACAAGATTAACAGTGCTCAAAAAGTATCAGCGTGTTATTCTAATGTTTCATATGTATATTTAGATTAAAAAAAGGGCTTTGGGGTATTGTGTTTCCTGTTTGATGCAGATAAGCCTGTCAATTTACAAAAACTGCTGACTTTTTATCGTTCATCTAGACGCCTGAGAAATTCAGATATAATCTGAACGTTGCGACCACACACATGACAGTTGACAGAGTGTGTCGGCTCACAGCACCACGGTCTATTTTTCACCAAATAATGTGATGTCTGCGTCTTTTCAGTAATGAATCAATCCCGTGGCACAGCAGTGTAGCAAAGAGAAAGAGGAACAAGATGAGGGCCCATTCGTCCCCCATTATCATCAAACTTACATCACGCTGTAATTTATTTTCATCTTCCCTTTGATCTGGAGAATTGCCCTGCATAAATTGTCAATGCTGAGCAACATTAGAGACACACACACACACACACACACACACACACACATCACTTGTCTCTGATTGTGATTTTCAGTCTATTGTATTGTCAAATTGTCAACAGATTGATCAATACAAACAGTGCTGATAGACTAGACAGTTACACAGAAATGTGACAGTGATGGGGACCCTTAGAGCTTATGTGTGTAATGTTTATGTTAAAATACTTATTATTATTATTAATTATTAATATTAACAAGGCTTAATGAGAGACAACGGTAACACTTTACAATAACTGCATGAATCATCAGTTCAGCATTAGTAAATAGTTAATTCATCATTTATAAAGCATTGTCTCTTCATTAATAGACATTAGTAAGCAGTTTATAAATACAGCTATAAATGCTTTATTCTTGATTTATAATCTATAATGTGTTTAATAATTGCATTTTCATACTTTATTAATGATCAATTTATCATTTCTAAATTATTACATTATTTACAGAGTTGTCAGAGGTTCATAAGATCATTTAGAATGTGTAAGTAAATGATTAGTAAACTATTTAAATGTACATTTATACATCTTATATAGACATATAGTAATATATTAATATTAATTAATTAATTAATATATAGTTACCCAGTGTGTTAATAAATGCTTTATTAACATGTATTCTTACTGTAATTCATGATTAATTCAGGTAGTTATAAAACATTTATTTGTTGTCAGTTAACTATTTTTGTGAGCTCATCTAAAGTGAGGACTATAGATTTACATTTACATTTACGCATTTGGCAGACGCTTTTATCCAAAGCGACTTACATTGCATTTCAAGGTACACATTTACATTCTTATAAGTTCTTGCTTTCCCAGGGAAAAGATGCCGTAAATCTTTTACAAAGGAAATTTAAAGGCTCAGTTATCTTCTAAACAGAAAAAGGAAACAAACAAAACACAACACAGATCTTTAATCTGATCTCACAGAGCAAGGATTCACAAACAAGTACCCCTTCTCTTCCACTTAGACTGCAGTCACACCTTTTCCTTTAAGGAAAAAATATTTGCCTCCTTAAATTGATTTTCCAGTGCTTTTTACCTTTATAAATATCTTTATAAAATAAATGATGTTTGTTTTAAATAAAAATGTTCAATAGAGAAATATGAAATTAGGGTTAAAAAAAACTAAAACAAAAAAACAAGTGATACTTTTAAATATGAAACTAAAATCATCTGTATGTGGCATTAAGTTACTGTATTAACGAGTGAACCATTGAGTCATAATTAATCAATTCAGTAACAAAGCGAGTGGCAGTATTTGCGAATGGGTCATTGAATCATTGAGGATACGTTCAAAGCCGCAGGTTTGTTCTTGAAACACCACTGTGTGTTGCAGTTCTGTTGTGGCTTTTGTTGGCCCTTCCTGAGTGCAGGGCCAGAGCAGTAGGCCTTTAGCAAGCCTGGGTCATGCCCCCTCGCCCCCACTGGCGAGACATCCACCTCCCTCCCCTGCGTCGTCCTATATTTTTGGATCCGCAATGATAACTCCCGTCGAAAAATGGACAGTAGTACGTTTGAGACATGTACTGATTAATGCAGACGTGCCGTTCTCGCTTATAGGTTAAACAAAACCCAGCAGGTTTACGTTTACCTACAATCAACTATCCTCTCTCCTATTTCCACCTCTACCCCCAAATCAGCAAAGCGCCGGAAAGCGCCGGAAGTGATCTCTCGTGCGCTTGCGCAGACTAAGACAGAACGCGTGCACACGTCACACACCAGGAAGCGCGCGCGCCCTCAGATCACTTGGACGTGGTTGTGTACAAGAGGTAAAAACGATATAAATACTGTTAATTTTCTCACACAAACCGCTCGTTTCGTGTCTTAGGCCATCAATGTGTACTTACGATGGGGAATTGTTTAATTTGGACTTCTCTGTGCATGCTCTTTGAGGTGGTGACCATAGACCTGCATTATATGACTGACAGACAAGAACGGTTTGACCTAAAAATATCAAAATTGAAACTACTGCGGAAACAAAGACACCTACATCTTGGATGCCCTTGAGGTAAGCTAAAACATACCAAAATTAAATTTCAAAGAGAACTATCCCTTTAACCTGTTTGTCAGCCGGTAGGGCCTGTCCACCCAGCGCAGTGAGCCACTCCCGTCTGAGGCAGTGTAAGGCAGTGCTAACTGTGCGTTTTTGCTCATCCTCAAAAAGTGACAATTTTAATATGCTATATAAAAATATCTGTGGCGTATTTTGAGCTAAAACATCACATACACACTCTGGGGACATCGGAGACTTATTTTACATCTTGTGAAAAGGGCATTATACCACCCCTTTAACAAAGTTCAGGAGGAGCGCGTTCAGATAATTAACCTAAATTAACATGGGAGGAGCACATTCAGTAAATCAACTCAATTAATGAGATGCAAGTAAGAACTTGTGAAAGAAAAAGAAAAAAAGAAAGAACATGAGGTGCTTTACTGTCTGCAGTAACAGGGTTATCAAAACATGTTTTGCTGATCAAAAGCTTGAAAATGTGAAGTACGATTTTAACTCCACTGTAAAAGCAACACAGAGACGAATGATTGCTTGTGATGGCATTTCCGGTAGCTGTGTGGATTGTCTGATTGTTTTACTCAGATGTGGCACGCGTCACTGTTGTGCGGGTCTCTGCAGGGCATCCAACAAATTGGCAAGTGAGAGTTTTTCTTTGTTATAAGAGAGAGCGAGAGTTCTTCTGTCCGTAATCCCCAACTCTAAACTTTCACCCCTGCAAATGAATTGCTCTCAGTGTAAATAAAGTATTAATGAATGCAAGTGGAGAGAGCTGCGCTTAATTATCTCACAGAACAGAGTTAACGCCGCCTCATTCCTGTTTCACATTTAAATGAGAGCACAAAATCTTTCGTCTTTAATTTTTTAACACTGGTTCTGAAGACTTTTGATGGCGTTAATACACTACTTTAAAAAAATGTTCAGAGGCCATTACAGAAATTCTTTACAGCTACAAGCTTATGTTGTTGAGTTCATTTTCATGAATAAATGAATGAGGGAAAAAAAGACTTCACAGCACATTCAATTATCCATGTAATCAGGCAAAATGCATTTGATTTGTTAAATGAAATCCTGATTGAAGCACTAAATGAGTCTGGTTCTTCACTGTAAAAAAAATTTTACCCTCCCAAATCAAAAATTTAAAGTGACCGATAACATCTACATTTTTCAATTGGCCCAAGTGAAATTCTTGTTGCAATAGTCTGTTAACATTGGCTCAATGAGAAATAATACGTCAGACTAATTGAAAAATTTAGATGTTAACGGTCACTTGAAATTTTTGACTTGGAGATGTAATTTTTTTTACAGTGTTTGAATTGGCTGGGTTTAATGACTCTGAAGCGAATGTTCAGACATTCGTCTTCTGGTCATACTGTACCTTTAAGCTCTGTGGACCTTCATACTGCTGTTTAGTGGATTTACTTTTGTGTAGTATGTGAGTGTGTCTAATTCATTTACTTCTTAAGAGGAATCGCTTCTAATCAGCTAAACCAATCTGGACTGTGATTACAACTGTAATAAAGCAGACTTAGGTCTGATGTACTGAACTGATGATATAGTCTAAATGTCAAAATTATGGATTCTCTTCTGGGGAGAGAGATAAACTTATCAGTTAGATATCTCACAGGATTCTGTTGTTAGTACAACAGGGCTAAAGGTACACCTTAAGAAAGATGAAGCCGAGCTTCCCCCTTCGGGCGTGTTCACTCAGGCTGAGTCGGATGCAGAGTTGATGGACTAGAGTCCAGGCCACCATGGGCATTGGGCTCGAGTGGAACCCCCCATTTTGTTCTGAATGCTCGTGGTTGGATGATTGGTTCCTGGGCACTGTGCACTGCTCTTTTAAGGTGAAACCCACTGAATTCACCCTCTCCACCAGCGTAGAAAGATCTCCTGTAGCATATCTTTCTTTGCTTGGTGACACTTTCCACAAAAATCTGAATGAGTGGATGCATGCCACTATGCGATTAGTTTTATATACCTATATGTACGGGGGACTGGCACGGCATACAAATTCCACTCGCCAATTCTATTGCCCGTTTTTCCAAAACTCAGAGGTGATTGGGGCTCCCAAGTGAGACCCCATTTGTCAGTCGACATGACGTTGTAATGACTGACAGATGGGGAACTAGTCTTATTTAATGGTTTTTACTGGTGATTAAAACTGGTTGTAGTGCTTGAGTAAATATACAAAATACACAAACACACAGCAAAAATACAGTCCAGTTTCACTGTGCCAAGATATTTTCACTTAATAACAGTATTCACTCAGTGAGTTAACACAAAATGGAAGAGCAAAAAGTTCACTTGACTGTTTTGAACTATTGCCTAGTTGTTAATGAGTTTTGCTTTTGACAGTTTTGCCCTTTGTAATGACACAAATGCAGCCAACCACAAACCAAATTTTATTTTGGCAATTTAAAAATATTCTTCATGCATCTCAGACCTAATTCATTAGCATGCTGGTTCAGCAGCCGTATAAATAATTCTGTTTTCCACACTGACCCTGGTTATTGTGAAACCCACAAAAGCCAGTGTTTGGTCTTGATAATTGTGGCCTCTAATTATGGTGTGTGCCACTGCTGATCATGCTAATAAACTCTATGAGGGGAAAAAACCTTTGGTTTGCAATGGCCCATTTAAGACGTCACTCAAGAGCTTATGTTCTAAAACACATTTTACATTTTGTTCCTAATTAAGGGAGATTCTTTAATTTTTCTTGTTTTGCTAAATTAGGTCACTATGTCTGGTGGATTTTGTCCTAGACTTCTAGACTTTTGTTCTAGATGATAAAAGCTGGCTACTGTCCAAATGACGAGAGATGTGTAGTATTAGGTTATGTACGGTAGCATTAGAATGCATAGGAAATGTGTGGAACATATATTGAGTGTGTTATGGTACTTGTGTTCAGAAAAATAAAGGTTATCAGAAGTTATGGCTGGCTGTCGTATCGTCCTCCATTAGAAAGGTTATCGTTGAACCTATTAAACAACTGAACAAGTCGGCTTCCACTCTTTCAGATGTATTGGAACCATCTGAGTTGAGATAATCCAAGAGCCCAGCTTACTGGATCCTGTTATTTAAAGAAGTTTCACTTAATTTCCCTGCATTTTTATCAAAGCAGCAGAAGACCTGTGCTTGCAGAGCTATGTACAACCTCTGCAGGGCCTTGAGTGTCCCACTTCAGGGGACTATATAACCATATAATTTATAAAATGTACATATGCACAGGATTGATCTTAGAGTGTGTGTACGCTAAAATGAATGCCAACATTTATATTTATAAAGAAAACGGTCTTTGAAGTGAAAAAGTGCTTAGCACCACGTCAGGTTTTAAGCAGAAGTACGCACTTTTCCTTGTGGCAGAGAGCTGGAGTAGTGCAGGTATTTAGAAATTGAAGCAATTCTTGCTGCTCTCAAATTTCAAAAAGGATTTGGTAGTTGACTGTTTTCTTTCTTGGATGTTTCTCTTTTATATGCTATGTTCGTTCTCTAAATCATATGTACACTCATTTAAGAAATGGTCTTAGATCAAATGTAGGATGGTTTCTACACAACATTTTATAAATGAGGCCCGAGGTCCTGAGAGATGATAGAGCCTAGGAACCTGAATGGCTTCACTACAGTGCTGTTCATCATGGTTCAGTATGTTTAATTCTGCTTATACTGTGCTTCATTTATGAAACGAATGTATGACAGAAAACTGGGCGTATAGTCGTTTCCACGCAAAACTTGGTATCAATTGTCATTTTTTGGCGCTCAGAAAAACGTGCCATTTTAGTGTGTATCCCTTTAAATGCAAATGAGCAGCTGTTGCCGGCCCAAAGGGCGGAGCCTCACGAGCTTGCGCTCAGAGCCAGGACAATCTCATCTGATAATATCAAAACAGAAACTCTCAGTAGCGGTGTTCATTTCGACCCGGAGTCGGACAATAATGCCCACAGAGCCAGAGAATATATCCTGTATGGAGATAGAACAGGTAGGGCCTATAGTTTAGTTTAATTACGGTTATAACTTATTTGTCATCTGCTTTTATCCACTATTACATGCCTGCTGTAGTAGACCCCATCCGAATGATGACCAAAATATACTGATGAGTTCAATGAAGTTTATTGTACATCACACAAAAGATGAAGTGTCAGTTTTACTCCAGAAAATCACTGTAAGACCTGAATAAACACAGTATTAAGAAAGAACACAAATAACACTTGAGTTCTTACACTCAGTAAGAAGTGCGCATTAAAGTCTTATCCATAAACTCTCTCTCTCTCTCTCTCTCTCTCTCTCATTAGCATGGAACATGCACAGCGAAGTACACAAAACACTCGTTACAACTAACAGTAAACAAATATATACGCACCTTTTCAGTGGGTGCTTAATAAACTGGTAAACTGTATATCCGTAAAACGACTCGATGAGCTGTGATAAAGTGCGCGCTCTCACTTTCATTTCTGCCGTGATCAGTAACGTTAGGCCTGTCGCTCCGGAAAGTGTAAGCTTGATCACGAACAGTTGGTGAGATCCATCCTCAAGTAACAACGGGAGTAAATGAAGACTGATATGTTCATTCTGACATCCAACAACAAAACACCTCAATCGCTTAGAAGACATTCTTGTCTACAGCTGCTCCGGCGTGGAAACAATGGCGGACTGTGTCCAGCGTACTCAGGGCGGGTCTACGCTAAAACTGCAGTGTCAATCAACAGTCCTCGGGCCTGTGCAAAGTGACGTCACATTGCCCCAAATCTGAGAACAGCTCGTTCTGAGACAGTGCTTATGATTTATGGGGATTATAAAAAAAAGCACTGGGTGGATTTTTATCATTATAGGGTGGTTGTGTACACACACTGCCAACACACATTTATGTTCAAACACCGTGTACAGTAAAAGTGAATTTTGCATAATAGGTGCCCTTTAAGCAACACATACCAGATAATATTTTTTCTGTTTTTTGATTATTCAGATGTTTTGTTGGACATTCTAGTCAGAGGGGCAGCGGTGCAGTTCAAACGTGTGGTCAGACGCAGATGGAGGAACCCGCCGACACGCTGGTTAAGCTCTGCAAATGCGGCTTTTACACAGCGATCCCAAGTATTCATCTTGCGAATGTCCGATCCCATCAACAAGGACTTTTCTGCAATTCTGCTGCATTGTGCTTCACTGAAACCTGGCTGAGGGAAGCTATTCCGGACAGCGCACTACATCTATCTACATCTAAAGACTGCATATCACTCCGTCCCAAGAGCAGCTTTGGGGCTCTCTGATCACTGTCTAGTTCATCTTATACCGGCCTACAAGAAGAAACTGAAATCAGCTAAACCTGTAATTAGGACTGTAAAAAATGGACTAATGAAGTAGAGTGGGATTTACAGGCCTGCTTCAATTGCACTGATTGGATTGTTTTTGAAGCTGCTGCCACCGACCTGGACGAGCTCACAGAGACTGAAGCATCATACATCAGTTTCTGTGAGGATAAATGCATTCCTACTAGGACATTCTTATCATTCAGAAATGATAAAACATGGTTTATTGGGAAACTCAAATAGCTTTGTCATGCCAAAAAGGATGCTTACAGAAATGGGGATCAAATATTGTATAACCAGGCCAGAAACAGACTAACAAAGGAGATCAGAGTGGCAAAATGTAGATACTCTGAAAAGTAAAAAAAAAAAATATATATATATATATATATGTTTTCAGCCAATGACCCGCCGTAAGTCTGGACAGGCCTGAGGACCATCACAAAGTACAAATCACCATCCCCCTGATCTGTGGAGAATCAACAAATGGCTGATGATCTGAATGCATTTTACTGCAGGTTTGAGAAGGCCAGACCCCTCACCCGCTCGTTTTATTATGTTTTCGTTTTATTTACTGGTATTTCATATACATATAAATTAATGTAATTGTTTGCAAGTATGAGGTTAATGGGTGTTTTGGGAGTAAGATAATTTTCTGTTCCATGAGATTACTTCCTCTTCTTGGCCGGGTTATGTTTCTCCATGTCGTAAACTCTAGGGGCGAGGCTTCTAAACCGTGATTTTTTTGGGGCGTGATATTCAAATGACGATTGTTTTCAGCCTCCACATTTATCAACATACAATCATTCGTAAGATGGGATTGGCGGCATAAGAATGTTTCACGAATCACACGTTAACCCTGTCGTAAGATTATTTCTGCGCTCGTTTCTACATAAGATTGATAAATGAGGCCCACTGTGAGGCAATTAATACAACACATGGAAATCTATATCTTGTAAACTCTGTGAAATAATGATGAAAATTATGCTCTTAGATAAAAAGGTTCAATGATACACATTGACATTGACACTATATACATATACAGTATATAGAAGTTTAAATAACCGTTTATTCCAAAAAGGTTTTATGTAAGGAGAAATGCCTTAAATGATTGCAAAATACTTTCATGTTTTTAAAAATACTTTATTATTATTTCAGTTTTATCTAATGATAAAATATGCTGTTTAAAAAAGTAAAAAAAAAAAAAAATAATAATAATAATAATAATAATTAAATGAATTAAAAACATATGAATTAATTTTATGTATATAAAGCACCTGACAGAACCCTTTAAGGATGTATATAGAGCTTTTTCTTCTAATAGTGTAAAAGTGGCAATCTGCAGCACATCCAGTCAGCATTTAGAGATAACTGAACACTTTGTGTACAAGCCCTGTGAATAACCCTAAAACATAGATTTGACAGGTTATATTAATTAACTGATGCCTTCATTAATCTGTTTATTGTTGTTGTCCTCTTTGGTCCATGTGGAGATTGTGTAAAGTAAGGCCTGTTCCATCATGTCGTCTGAATCATCGGACACTATGCACAGATTATTTCGACCTCCCCTGTCATCAGCTCGTCTCCCACTCACAGCACAATAGGCTCCTGCTATCATTCCCAGATCACACCACATCTCTGACGGTGAGCCTGCAAATGACATTTTTCAGGATGACTGTTCTTGTGAGATGATACAGTGTGGCGCCTTTACTGTCACGTCTGGACTCTATCCATCTCAGCCTTTCACCTCTTGTACTGCTATTAGCATTTTGTCACTCTGGGTGTTTAAAGACTGCGTGCTCTTTTAGACACTGTAGAACGTCTTAAAGCTTCTCTATAGCGGTGCAACAAAATCACCCTAATGATGACTGATGAGGTCTTCTCAGATCATATGATGCACTATTCACTGCTACAGTTTAAATACAAACACTTCCCTTGCAGTGCTTTTTTTCTAAATAAAATTACATCTTTATTTGCAGTTCTGCAGCCCACCGAGAACATTACATTCAGCAGTTGGAACTACTACTAGTGATCAACATTCCAGTGACCTCAAGTAAAGCCTGCTGAAATTTAGCAAGGTAAGCAATACTGCGTTCGCTGCAAAAAGAAAAGAAAATAAATTGTTGAGAAAACTTAAAGATTCAATGCAACATGATGCATTTAGATTTTTAGGTTCTCTCAATAACTGTCTTAAAAAAAAAAAACAAAAAAAAAAGTAACACTACTTTTTGTCATTTTGAATTTTGTTTGTTCAAAAAATGCAAAATGCCTAATCTAGCCAATAATTTTTTGTCAGACTCATTTTCAATAAGTTACTAAAACTAATCTATCATTTTGGTAGCCATATGTAGTTTAGTTTTATGGGACACTTAACATGGGAAGTGAACTATGTGAGTTTCTGATGGGTCAATTACCTTACAAAAGAAAGATATCTGGGATGTGGTTTTAAATGGTTGTACATAGACCTCAACACTTGACTCAAACTTCAAGAATAGTGATTACCAACAGATGTAAAAAAAAAAAAAAAAAAAAAAATAATAATAATAATAATAATAATAATAATAATAATAATAATAATGAGATATAACAACAACAACAATAACTAACAATTACAAAACAATTACAATAAACCTAACCCAAGTGGACAATTAATTCATGCTGAAGCGCATGCTGAGAACTCACAAACCCTTGATCTTATTTCTGAATTATGCTGATCTAACATATGGATGTGGATTAACTTTATTTCCTATGCACTGTATCTCTGTACCCATACCTCAAAAACAAAAATTCTGTGCAAATACCTGCTACAAATTGTGCAATTGTGGCAATCCTAAAGATTGTTACAAATCACGCTACGACATGGATCTAATAAACTTGGGTATGACATGTATGTACAGTCTGTACAATGATGACACCTATTGAATCGTAGGCTACAACGCAAGTTAGTATAGAAGAATAAAACATGTGTCATCATGTGTGCTGAATAGAGGAAGCGAAAGAGGAGAATATGAATGCGGTCATGGCTAGGGAAAAGAGGCCAACTTGGCATGCCAATTTTGTAAGTGGAGTTTGAGGTAAGTAGTTTTAAGTTTTAGCGCCATGTCGGGTTGATAAATACGGCATTTCATGTTGCATTTTTATTGGCTAGTCAGTAGACATAGCAGCAAACACAATGTAAGATGATCATGCTACAGTACATTTCTGACTCTGTCAGAAAATTATCGCAGGCTATCTTTGGTCACAAATCTGTGACAACAGCCATCATTGAACCTCTCACTGTACAACATAGGATCACCGTTTAGGAGCCACGACCACAGATATCGCCACGATTGGTCATCTTTCATCTGGGACAGCCCAAAATCGTACATTGTGTACCAGGTATTAGAGCCCATGTCCGAGTGTGCCTCAGTCAGATTCTTTAGTTAGGCTTTTCAGTCATACCTAGTCAGCCATTTCCAGTGCACTGAATCATTCCCTCCCTAGAATGCACTGTAAAAACATAGTGAGCATCGGCTGCTCTATGTTCACTTAGCTAAAATGGTGTCAAATGTCTCAAGTCTTTAGATGTGTTTTAGTAATGTCACTGTGTAGTGTCTTACTGTGACTAGTGCCTGAAACCACAACACAGAGAACAAGGGAGTGCAATAAGAGTGAGTGATGAATCATTGGATGTGAATTGTGAACAGAGAGCAAGACATGAAGAAAGAAGGAAGATTCCCTCCAGATCATCTCCTGGCCATCAGAAGTGGATGCATTCATCTCAGATGTTGATTGAAGCATTTCACTTGAAGTGAATGTGTGAGCGGCAGACAGCAGAATGAAGAGACAATGACATCAGAGAGACGGCAGTGTCTTGACCAGTGTGTTCTGTGTCATCTCTGATATTTCATTCATCACAGGGCAAGAAGACATTTAAACCGACTGCCTGCCACTTAATCAGGGAAGCATTTCTTGTCCTTTAGTCCATTCTTCTCTCACATCTTTATATGCCAGTAAAGTTCAATAGTGTCATGTGTTGATGAATGTCAACTGCTGTGGCAGCGCTCTCTCTCTCTCTCTCTTTCTCTCTCTCTCTCTCAAAACACACACACACCCATACACAGACATCATGATTATAATATTTTACATTTTATCCCCTAACCCTAAACCAACCCTACAGAAAACAGAAAAAAGATTTTTACATTTCTAAAGAAAAAAAAGGAACAACAACAACAATTTAGTGTGATTTATAAATTGTTTTCATCATAGGGACTGAAAATTTGTCCCACAATGTGAAAAATCTGAGGTTTTACCACCCTTGTGGGGACATTTGGTCCATCCATGCACACACATACTCTGTTTCACTATCTTTGTGGGGACTCTCCATAGACCATAATGGTTGACACCATGAGGAAGTCGTGTGGAGGTTCGACTGGGGGATTGGGGTCATGCGGGTAATGATCGCTTTCTGTCTCCCTGTGGCACATCAGAGCACTGCCGTTCGTTCCCCTGGAGCCCACCTACATGTGCACGCATGTTCTCACTGATGCTGTGGGACAGCGCTGTCTTACCTCCTGGCATCAAGCCACGGCATATACCAGTTTACAGTCTCAGCTTCAGCAGCCATTACCTCAACCACAACTGACTGACATGAATGGATAAATGAAGCACAGACAAGAACACAGAGGAAAGAGTTCATGCAGCACTACTACACTGATCACATTTCAACACGGAGCCATTGATGATTAAACGTGCTGTTTGTTTACGCTTATGGGCACAGCAGTCGCAGTCCTGGTGTAATGGGTAAGATGTAATTTACCAAGTTAAACTGAACTAGTCAAAACCCATTTACCAACAATATAAACTGCAGCAGTGTATGGTAGTCCATTTCCACCACATAAATCTTAATTATGATTACCTAATTATTAAGGTCATAATTATGGCTTTTTAAGTCATAATTTCAACTTTTATAATTTCATCTCAGAAATATGACTTAGTATGTCATAATTTTGACTTTTAAGTCCATCCATCCATCCATCCATCCATCCATCTTCTTCCTCTTATGCGGGCCCGGTCACGGGGGCAGTAGTCTAAGCAGAGACTCCCAGACTTTCCTCTCCCCAGACACTTCTTCCAGCTCTTCCGGGGGAATACCGAGGCGTTCCCAGGCCAGCCGGGAGACATAATCCCTCCAGTGTACCGCGCCCGGAACACCTCTCCGGGAAGGCGTCCAGGAGGCATCCGGAACAGATGCCCGAACCACCTCAGCTTGCTCCTCTCGAAGTGGAGGAGCAGCGGCTCTACTCTGAGCTCCTCCCAAGTGACCGAGCTCCTCACCCTATCTCTAAGGGAGCGCCCAGCCGACCCTGCAGAGAAAGCTCATTTCAGCCGGTAAATCGGTAAACTGGTAAATCAAGAGCTTCGCCTTGCAGCTCAGCTCCTTCTTCACCACAACAGACCGGTACATCGACCGCGTTACTGCAGAAGCTGCACCGATCCGTCTGCCAATCTCCCCTTCCATCCTTTCCTCACTCGTGAACAAGACCCCAAGATCCTTGATCTCCTCCACTTGAGGCAGGAACTCTCCACCAACCTGAAGCGGGCAAGCCACCCTTTTCCGACTGAGAACCATGGCCTCGGACTTGGAGGTGCTGATTCTCATCCCAGCCGCTTCACACTCGGCTGCAAACCGTCCCAGTGCACACTGAAGGTCCTGGTCTGATGAGGACAACATCATCCGCAAAAAGCAGAGACGAAATCGAGTGGTCCCCAAACCGGACACCCTCCAGCCCCTGGCTGCGCCTAGAAATTCTGTCCATAAAAATGATGAAGAGAACCGGTGACAAAGGGCAGCCCTGCCGGAGTCCAACATGCGCCGGGAACAAGTCTGACTTACTGCCGGCAAAGCGAACCAAGCTCCTGCTCCGGTCGTACAGGGACCAGACAGCCCTTCGCAGAGGGCCCCGGACCCCATACTCCCAGAGCACCCTCCACAGGATGCCGCGAGGGACACAGTTGAATGCCTTCTCCAAATCCACAAAGCAAATGTGGATTGGTTGGGCAAACTCCCATGAACCCTCCAGCACCCTGGAGAGGGTATAGAGCTGGTCCAGTGTTCCACGACCGGGACAAAAACCACACTGTTCCTCCTGAATCTGAAGTTCTACTATTAGCCAAATTCTCCTCTCCAGTACCCTGGCATAGACTTTCCCGGGAGGCTGAGAAGTGTGATCCCACCTGATCCCACCCTTCTTGAAAGGAGGGACCACCACCAAGACAGCCCCACAACATCCAGAGACTTGAGGTACTCAGGGCGGATCTCAACCACCCCCGGTGCCTTGCTATCAAGTAGCTTCTTGACTACCTCAATGACTGGACGAGTCCACCTCCGAGCCCTCGGCCTCTGCTTCCTCAATGGAAGACATGTCGGTGGGATTGAGGAGATCCTCGAAGTATTCCTTCCACCATCCGACGATATCCCCAGTTGAGCTCATCAGCTGCCCACCAGTGTTGGTAGGGCACTGTTTCCCCCTCCTGAGGTGCCGGACGTTTTGGCAGAATCTCTTCAAGGCTAACCGATAGTCCTTCTCCATGGCCTCACCGAAATCCTCCCAGGCCCAATTTTTTGCCTCCACAACCACCCGGGCTGCAGTCCACATGGCATGCCGGTACCCGTCAGCTGCCTCAGGAGTCCCAGTAAGCCAGCCAGGCCTGATAGGACTCCTTCTTCAGCTTGATGGCATCCCTTACTTCCGGTGTCCACCACCGGGTTCGGGGATTGCCGCCTTACGGCCGTGTCAACAATGGAGGTGGAGAACATGGTCCACTCGGACTCAATATCTCCAGACTCCCTCGGGATCCGGTCGAAGGTCCGCCGGAGATGGGAGTTGAAGATTTCTCTGACAGGGGACTCATCCAAACGTTCCCAACAGACCCTCACAGTTTGTTTGGGTCTGCCGAGTCTGTCCAGATTCCTCCCAATCACGCCCCTCCAGGTGTCACTGTCGCTGCCCACAGTAGAACGACGGAGTCCCCAGTTGGAGCACTTTCCAGCACCCCCCCAGAGACTCCAACAGGGCCGGGTGAGAGACTTGTCCCCGACCCGAAGGCGCAGGGAAGCGACCCTCTCATTCACCGGGGTGAACACATGGCAGCTGAGCTGGGGGGCCATAAGCAAAACCACACCAGCCCGCCGCTTCTCATCATGGGCAACTCCAGAGTGGCAGAGAGTCCAGCCTCTCTCAAGGAGTGTGGTTCCAGAGCCCAAGCTGCACATGGAGGTGATTCCGACTCTCTCTAGTCGGTACCTCTCAACCTCCCGCACAAGCTCAGGCTCCTTCCCCGCCAGCGAGGTGACGTTCCACGTCCCTAAAGCCAGTTTCCGTGTCCAGAGATTGGGTCATCAGGGCCCCCGCCTTCGACTGCCGCTCGATCCACTATGCACTGGCCCCTTACGGTCCCTCCTGCAGGTGGTGAGTCCACGGGAGGGTGGCTCCACGTCACTCATTCAAGCTGAGCCTGGCCGGGCCCCATGGGTGGAGGCCCGGCCACCAGGTGCTTGCATGCAAGCCCCATCCCTGGGCCTGGCTCCAGGGTGGGGTCCCGGCTGCGCCATGCCTGGCAATGTCTCATCATTTTTGATTTGCTTCATAATGGGCTTCTGAACCGCTCTTAGTCTGACCCGTCACCTAGGACCTGTTTTCCTTGGGAGACCCTACCAGGGGCATATAGCTCCTAGGATCATTCGGGTACTCAAACCCCTCCACCACGATAAGGTGGCAGTTCAAGGAGGAGTACCTTTAAGTCATGATTATGATTTACAAAAGCATGCTCTTTTCTATGTGGTGGAAATGGGCTTCCATACAGCACATTATTCAAGAAAATTATTTTTGGGTTTAGTTATTCAGCAAAATCCAATTGGCTGAAAAGTCTGAAAGGGCACAATGCAAGTCCAAAGTCACACCACAGCCAGTGAGCAAGAGAGCATACATATCGTAGTATAAATATTAACTAATTAAGCATTTGCTTTGATTATAGGCCAACTGTGTCAACCAAATGCTTCGAAAAGGACAGCACTGTATATCTCAGACAGTTTAGTGGCAGCCCAAGGCTTTAGAGCGCTGACACACACACACACACACACACACGGCTGCAAGTGCTCATTACATGTATTATGCTAATAAGCTCAGGCTACTGAGGATGAGAATACATTTGCATTATGTTGATGCCCAGATCCACATTAAATTGCATCCAAACCGTGAATCTGGCTTGATCCAATCTGAATGGGCTGTAATTTCTAGGGATTTTATTTAGACTACTTTCAATTCTGTTTTTAATCATCAAATAAACATGCAAAGACTAAATATAGTTTGTGGAATCACAAGATTATTGGACACACAAACAGAGGTGCTGTATAGTTTAGCTTGAAAACAAGAGAAATGATTGCAGCCAAAGCCATTTCACAACAATTTCAGCAAGATGATACTTGATTGCTGAAACATCCTGGCACTTTAGAAGCTTATTTTTACATTAAAGTTATTGAAATCAGTTTTTTTTATGTGTTAAACACTGTAGTCCAGCTGCTTAATATGCTGCAACAGACTGACTTTGAATGCCATTAACAAGATTATGTGACTTAAACGAAACCTGACTTGATTAAATTGTTATTTTGAGCGACTGGAAATTGATCAGTTCAGCAGGTACAGTACTTTCATCAGCTGGCTCCGAACAAGCAATTACTGCACTAACTGAACAAATTACATTAATTCATTATCCACTATTTTTGCCTATCCTGATTCCAGTTATAATTTGAAAAACACAGTTCCTGTTGATGGGAATTTAATTTCTCAACATATGGTGCACTCCCATGCAAGCCAACATATGGTGAACTGAGTTTAATTTTCACACAAATTTTACACAAAATGCCTGTCCATCTGTTGGATTACAGTAACAAAGTAGTACTATGTTTATAAAACCATATAGGCTGAGAGAGTCCATTGACCTCAGAGGAACCTCGAGTCGGGACAGACAATTTCTTGAGAAATAAAAGTACCTAAAATGGTAAGACGATTCATGTAGAGAATCACATTTAGTAGGGGACTGTAGCAGCAGGTGTTGATCAAATGTCCTGGAGGTCAGTTAAATGACATAAAATGTGAAAGTAGTCCAACCCACATTACTTGGTTCATCCATATGATGCAGTATTTGACCTGTCATTCAGCTTCTGAATTTGACTGTTGTAGCACTCAGCTGAACCCGCACACTGCTATTTCTGCTCCCAAAGAAGTCTTCGTCAGGCAAAGAAAATAACAAACATGAACAATTTTTATATCAACTTCATGAACAATCACACCTGACATGGTCAATCAGTGAATTAACCAATCATCCAAAAAAACAATAAATTCCAATGGAAAAAATATATATATATATTATTTTATATATTTATTTATATAAATATATTATTATTTATACTATATATTACAGAAATGTAAAGCAAAACAAAGACAGAAACACTGCCTGTATGTATTGTATATATGCCTGATTTCTTCCCTAGTTCAACATCGAAGTCATGCTAAAAATATTATTATTATTAATGAGACAACAGCATTCAGCTCTCAACACTCAAACAAGAACTTTTAAAACTCAAGCATATCAAACAAACATGTCATATGTCGCCCTCTCAGGTTAAGCACTCTGAATTTGGGACTTCATGCATAAGGATGAACACACAAGCAAATGTTCTCACAGACAAACAGCTTTGTTATGAGTATCGAAGAGGAGCTTCAACCCAATAGCAAATAAAACCTTGTTTCTTAGGTTTGACTGGAGATTCTCACACACAAACGCTGGGGAGAAGCAGAGGATCTAGGCTATAATGGGGGATGATGGATTCTGTTGTGTGTTGAGGGATTGACCTCCTCTCACCCCGGTGGCCACGGTGCCAGCGATCTGAAAGGTCTTGCACATAAATGCGATTAATGCAGAACCCCATCGGCAATCATTACACATTCTCTTTAAAGCATGCACCACAACTCCAAATAAGCATTTGGCCTGCCGTTTGTAAATTATTCAAAGCAGAAAATTGAAAGTAAAATCGCAAAGGGAGTAGATTTAGGGAGGAGGGGAGCTTGACAGAAATAGATAAACTGGGAAAGGACTGTCTCAAAGCAGACGGGAAGAAATGTAATGGGTTTCATGTCAGTTTGCCTGTGTGTGCGTGTGCATGTGTGTGTGGGGTGTGTGTGTGGGGGGGGGGGGGGGCAGGGTTAACACCTTCAATAGTATGATATCCAGCCTGGTCAAATTGTAATAACTGTTTACCACATGCTGATTGCAATTAGACAGAGCTTTCAGACACTTACTATGCATTTCTATATTTGCACTCCAACACCGATATACAGCCTGAGATCACATTGGATATCTAATTTAAAATTGGAAATAAACTATATGATGATTTCGAACATTTTTAAACAGAATTTTTTTTTAAAGTAAAATGAATGGTTTCAGATTTTGTGACTAATCAAATTCAACCCAACTGTGTCCAAAGACCACAGTTTTAGAAGCAATGGCCTTAAAGGGTTCTGTCAGGCATTTCATATGTAGTTAACCTTTTAGGGGTTCTCATTATTGGATCATCTTATTTCATTAAATTTAATTCATATTTTTATTTCAATTAACTTTTATGAATAAAACAGCTTGTACTGTATGCATACTTTATCATTCGGAAAAAAATAAAATAACCTGTTAAACATGGAAGTATTATGCAATAATTTAAGACATGTTTCCTTATATAGAACCTTTTCGGCATAAAGCATTCTTTAAAGTTAAGAACCCCAGTTTTCTACATATATTTCACACTGTTTGCCTTTAAATTGTCCAGCGACAGAATAAATGCACAAAAAATGTATAACAAAATGGACTATTTTCTCTGTCACTCGAAAAAAAGTTCAGTTGGGTTCTGTTTCAACTCAATAGCAATACATGCAGTGTAATTCAAGGTTAGTTGAGACATGCATGGATCCTCTGTAGAAGTGTCTCAAAACAGAAAGTGAATATATAAGGGTGCTTGTGTTTCATCACAGAAATATGAACAGATGCTTCAAAAATAACACTTACTTAATTTCTCTGCAATTAAGCAAATTACACCTTAATTAAACACTCTACTTTTCATATATTTCACACGCGTTTCCTCAGGTAGACCTAACATAGACTGAAAATAAATTTGGAGGGTGTAATTGTTCTGCCTTTGAAAACCCGATCATATTTTCAACCAAGACGTAAAAGAGAGACTGTAAAAAACAAGAGTCTTCAGCAGTGGCCCATTTTACACCTTCATCCAGCGAACAAAAGCTGCTCGAGCCATGACAAGAGCCTCTACAGCAATAAGCTTTGATGAAATATAGTTCAAGGAGAGATGCTGCATTTTCACTCACACCATGTCTTTGTCATTTATTAGTAATGGAACATAGGGAGCTTCATAAATAACCGAGCATTCTGTCCATTCTTCAGCACTGAAGGATTACGCTCACACTGAGTAATAAATGTTATTACCCAGGTGTATGCTACGATAGAGGTGTGCGGCGCGTGTGTGGAAGCCTGTACTTTCATGGTTTCTTGCTCCATGGTGAACCAGTGTTCCTTGAGCTGTGACGCCTTGAGCAGAAAGCAATCCTGCGTATTACGACAAAGCCAAATAATACGCCTCCGGTAAATCTCTATCAGTAAGAAACAGGTGTTTGTAAATGAGAAAACTGTCAATCTACAGCATTAAACAGAGATGATGCGGAGCAGTCAGCTGTCCTCTGAGACACCAAGAAAGAACAGCTAAACTCTGCAGAGGCTTATTTCACCTGCTCTCTAGAGATCATTCTTAATGGAACAGTTCAGCCAAAAACAATCATTTTGCCTTTATTTCATTTTTCTAAAACTATTTTCCATTAAATATAGGTCAGTTGATTGTGTCCTAACTCCTGAAAATGGTCCAAAACAAAAAAAGAAAAACCACCATAATGCTCAAATAATATATATATAATAATATAATAAAATAATCTTTGTAGACTGCCATTTGATTCACTTATTTGTTTGCAATTAGAATAAAAAAAGTTTTTTTGGAGCATGATGCAAAAATATTAATCCAAATTTCTCCTTTTGTATACCACAAAAAAACAAACAAAATCAAACCATGACAGCATACGTGTTTGGAACAACTTGAGGGGTAAATAATGACTGAATTTATATTGATACGTGAGCTTACCCTTTAATGTGACTCTAGTCAAACAAATGCTGTTTGATACAAAAAAGAAACACTGCGGTCTGCTCTTCTTTGCTTTAAAAATCAATAGATTCATTAATCACCAAAACACACATTCACTTCAAAAAAGCCCAGATAATCCATTCAGCAAAATCAAATACAGCAGTCACTGCCAATATCACAACTGCACACGGTCATCGCAGCCTTGCTCCTGCCGTCATCTGTGAAGCCAGCTTATTTATAACCATATAACAATGTGCTATATGTGCAGTATGCAAATCGATTTGAAATAATTAAACCGTTTTAAGCACATGCAAATGGCTGTATGTGCGGTGGGCTTCATTAGCAGAGCGGAGTGTGTAAGTAATGTGTCGAGCAGGAATAACTGCTGCCTGAGAGAGAACGAGAGAGAAATAAAGGGGGACGGGATGAGAGTGGGCATATGATACGCCTGAGAACAAAGACAGAGTTAAAAAGACAAAATGGCCCTGACATTACAGCATTCTGCCTCTTTCCCCCTTCAGATTGCCTGGCATTCATCTCTGCACTAATTCTCCTGACTAGTCCTGTCACAAACAACCAAGATAAATCCAGCTCTGGAGCCACTGTAAAGCAATTATATAAGCTCCTCCAACAGCGAGGCCCTTGATCGGAGCTCATTAAACACAGCGATACGCCGATGCCTGCGTGTGTGCAGTTCAGGCCACTGTCTAGTTAGAAAGACTTTTATAATTATGCCGGCTGCTGCTATTTTCCCACTGGTGCCTGCACCAATAAAGGTTATGGAAATTAACAACCTCACACACTGCCTGGCTAACAAGAACTGCACAGGAGAAGGAGGGCGAACTGATGGCTTTTTTTTTTATTGTTTCGACAAAATGCCAGGACTGATCTGGTTTGCCTCCCGATGAGAGAAAAGATACAAGAACATATTTAAAAACTTCAAAATGAATCAATAGGCCTGATTGTTTTACAGATTGTGATTAGTCACTGTGGTCTCACTCTTATGTTAGTGTGTAACAACTGTAAACTGTATAATTGACCGTTGTATCTGCTATGATAGTTTTATTTATCTCATATTACTCCATATGCTCTCTCTCTCTCTCTTATAAAACCAAAATACAACTGGCAAGTCAGCCTTTATTGCAAAATGAATCTTAAAACTGAACATTATTCCTTACCGTTATTCAGTACTCGTTGATACTTGTTTAGCTTTGTGGTAATCATCTTTTTAGATTCAACTTTATTGTCACAGTACATAGCCAATGATTACACAAGCATCTAACCAGAAGTGCAAATAGCAATACAAGTGTACTGTGTGTGTGTATACTGTGTGTGTAAAAGTATAATATCCTTTATGTTAAAGTGCATTTAAATTGCAGATGGAATAACAGAAAAGAACAAATAGCATAACAGTGTGAAGTAACAGTTATCATGTACAACTGGAGTTTTATTTTATTTTTTTTACATATTGTTTTTGAGTTTTGCTTTTCTGAATCTTGAACCTAAATGTAAGACCTGACATAAAGAAGCTTATGGTAGCTATGGTTTGTTTCCCATCATTCATGTCATGAGGTCATACAGTAAGTGAGTTTTCTGAATTAACTTGATTCTGGTTTAAGGTCAACAGCTAAATCATGTGCAGGACACAGGGAGACCACATCATGTGTCAAACCAACCAGCAACTTCACTTCAAAAACAGAGCTTCAATTGGGTATGGCTTGATAAACAAACCAAACCGTCACACGGTGACCAGAGGGTGTCTTACCTTCAGTTAAACCTGATTTCAAACATCTAAACTATATTTTCCAAAAGGAAATGAACATCCAGATTCCTCCAGAGTGTTCAGTGGGTTTTTAAAAGAATATTCTCTCTCTCACCTGGATGTGATTGATGGTGATTAGAGAACAGACTCAAAGGAGATTCCTGTGCTATTCACTATGGGAGGAAAAGAGAAAAAGAGGCCCATTAAAAGAATATCTTAGAGCTTGAATCTGAGGAGGCAAAGGATTTTAAAGAGAATATGTTGAAGGACGTTCTCACTGAATCACAACAAAACCAACAGCTAAAGAAATCCATTTAGTGGGAGGTACACAATAGAAATAGACTGCATAAAATGCATCTATCTTCCTGTCTTTGAGAAGACCTGATATCCTGTGGATATATAGCTTTAGATTTTAGGTTATATTGATCATGTCAAAACAAATGGCTCGCCAGCCAAGAGGATTCCGAGAGCGAGGGAGGAAGAAAGAGGGAGGGAGGTAATTTAATCCTAAAGTGAGTGGAAAAAGGTTACTCTCAGGGTCAACATCAGCATTATTGAAAATGTCATCTATATGAGATGGACACGTTAGTTTCACTGACACAGAGCAAACTCATGGGTCATACATGGCCTTAAAGTAACATTTAATTGGAGAATTCCCCAAGTAAATAAAAAAGGTGACATTTTGCCTCCTATCCGGGTCCAGAATGCTAAGCTGACTACTGGCCTGAAATGTCAAGATGGAATAATTTGAGCTGATATTCCTGTCCTATAGTTTCCCTTTGCCCCAAGAAAATCACAAAGGTCAAGCTTTCATTTGACAACCATTCACTTGAAGCAGAGGACTTATACAGTGAACACAGAGAAGCGCCTGCATGGTCAATGGCCTTCAGACTAGGACATTTACAGGAGAGTTTGTGAACAAACACAGGATCACATTCAGAGACCACTCCATCGAGATGTGGAGCTATTAGACAGACACTGGTGAGGTTTTCTGCATTTTAACATCTCTTTTCTGGCTCATCACTGGATTAAAAATGGAAACTAAACATGTTTTTTTTTTTTTCAAGATATCTGGACACCCCTCGCTTAATTACTGTTTGGAATGTTTACTAGCATGTATTAAATGCAAGTAGTAAGCTACTATTCATATCTGAACATTTCTGTGAGCCTTTGCCAGTTGGAGCATGTAAATTAAAGAATCATTTCAGGAGAATCTTTGAGATCTTGATCATAAGGAGTAAGGAGAAAGCTGACACTACAGTAGAGTTATATATTCTGTAGGGTAGGGCATTTATTTAAAACAGTGAGAAACATCACCAGAAAAAATATTAATTTCATGACTAATTTAAAAAAAAAAAAATCACCTGAATGCACATCATTAGAACGTCCAGTAGGAACTAGCCAAGATTATTTCAATGCACCTCAGTGACCTTGTGAGATGCAACTTTGTTCGACGTTAATTTGGAAAACTATAAAATGAAGCATGAAGCTCTTATTCTGATTCAGACTAATGGCTCGTTTCCACCGAACGGTACAGTACGGTACAGTACAGTACGATTCGGGATGGTAAACCCTGATCCAGCTTGCGTTTCCACTGCCAACAGTGCCTTACTGGATAGGTGTGGTGTAGCGATCAAAGTCATTCTCGCGTTAAGAAGAAGAAAGCAACACAGTAAACAACAATGGAGGACATACAGCAGATCTTGTTCTTGCTTCTCAGCATATTTGATTTTGGTACAATTCACAACTTCTGACTATCGAAACGGAAATAATTGCATACCGTACTGTACTGTATTGCTCGGTGGAAACAAGCCATAACTGACAGAGAAAATTTACCTTTCAAAACATAATAGCGAAGTGCTGTACAAAATCTCTTTAATTATTTGATGCCTGTACATGAACCTGAATAAAACATGCAGCAGAATCTCAGTATCCTACATAAACAAGTAGAGCAGACCGCACTCAATAAACACTTTCTAAATAAGAGATTCTGCTGGTCTTTTAGCTTTATTCTGATTAACCAACCTTTGATCGTTTAATGATCAGTTGCATTAGAGGTAATTAGCTGTAAGATTGTGTTCCTCAAGAAAATTCTTAGAGCCTTGAGTGTAATTACTCGCTGGGACAGATGAGCTGTTCACACTGGCAGTATGGACGCAGTGAGGTCATATAGAGTCTGTATAGAGACTGCTGTGCCGTTTGATTGAGTAATTGCATAGATGGAGTATTAAATCTACTATTCGAAGCTCTTGATTACAGAGTTGAGAAGACCTAATAGATGGTTTACGGTGAATGAGAGAGTCGATTAATGAGGTGAACGAGCTCTAAAACGAGCTAATTATGCCCTAATGATATCTTTAATGGGGGATTGAAACAATGGCATCTACTCCAGAGATGCAGAATTTATCTGACTCTCATGGAATGTTCTCCTTCGCTCTGGAGTAATGTTCATCAATAAGGAGGTGCTTTTCTCCAGAACATAAATTAGATTCATAATATTTTCAGAATGTAATGTCGAGTCAAGTCACCTTCATTTATATAGCGCTTTTACAATACAGACTGTTTCAAAGCAGCTTTACAGTGATAATAGGAAATATATGCAACAAAGATTGTTTTGGCTGTACAGAAGCTCTAGAAGAAAGTCATTGTCTTGCTTAAGTAAGTTTTTAATTGATTCATTTACATTGTAAAAATCATTAGTTATTAACTTAGGGGCCATTTTACACGACACCATTTTCAACTGAAAACAGAAAACTTTTAATGCGTTCTGGCTGTTCATTTAGACGACAACAGCGTTTTGGTGGCCTAATAACACAAACTTTGAAGTAGGTTTCAAAGTGCAAGATTTTGAAAATGGTTTTGAAAGTGATACCGTTATCATCTCTGTTAAACTTCAAAAACGTGAATCTGTGAAAACAGTGATGGCATGCACATGCGTATTACGTGTTTAGTCTATAGGCATGCACGTTTGAATGTGTACGTGCACGTGCGCGTAGTCTTTCTTTACAAAGTGACATTGCCAATTACTTTTCTGGCATGCAAAATACACCGTTTCCGCAGATGCGTGTGAATGGGAATCATTTTGATTACGTTTTCATCTGTACAGAGGAAAAACATTTGTCGTGAAAAAAAAACAAAAAAACTTTTGTCGCGTTGATGAGGCATTCGCAAGGGATAGTCTCTTTGACATGGTTCTCTGCTGACACTTCAGGGATGCGTTGTGGTCGTGTCTAGGCACGGGTCCTTCACCTGATCTCGATATGGCCCGGATCCAGCGAAAAACCTTCAGATAAACAGAGACTAATATTAGCATAGATGCCATTCTTATTATGATGTAACAAGTATATCAGGTGTTATGGGAAGTGTTCCGGGTTCCGTCTGACCTAATTTAATTTCTCATTTAATTTCTGTTCATTTCTCATATAATGGTGTCAAGTCAAGTCACATTTATTTATATAGCGCTTTTTACAATACAGATTGTTTCAAAGCAGTTTTACAGAGATAACAGGAAAATAATGCAACAAAGTTTGTTTCCAGAAGAAAATAGCATCACAGTCCAGCTTAAGTAAGTTCTGTGATGTTTCATTTTTGTTGTAAAAAAGTTATTAATTTAGTATACTAGTGCAAAGTGCCCGTGCAAAATCAGTTTTTGTGTGTGTTTTTAGTAATTGTTGGTTCAGTGTGTTTGAGTGCTCATTGTTAATATTACACAGCAAAAGTTTAGTGACATTTCTATTTGTGCATGGTAGAAAGCAAATACTGATACTGACATAATGACATACAATAAATATGGAAAATTGAACTACACGATTGAGGGAGCAGGCTACACAGTGAACTCAGAGAAAACGCTACGCTTGAGCAAACAGTTTGTGAATAGGCTACTACAAATGATGGCCGTGAAAGAGACTGTGAATGCATTGAATAGGATATGTTTAGTTGGTGAATAGCATAGGCTACTATTACACAGTAGCGATAACGTTAAGCACACCAGAATAAAATATAATATTCAGAAATAAACAGTGTAGCTGACTTAAAGTTTCATTTAACATCTACAAATGAATAAGCGCAACGATTCAGGGAGCAGGCTACACAGTGAACTCCGAGAAAATGCTAATTAAGCTCCGCTGCTTTCTTCGACCCTCTCTGTCTCTGGTCCTGCGCTGTGCTCACTCAGTGTGCAGTGTGAGAGGGGCAGTGGACGGCGGCTAGGGCGGCAAAAGCCAATGTGTGCTTCTTTTACCGATATATTTAACGATATCTTTTGCATTTCTGTGTTTATGTCAGAATGTTTATTTTTAAACCACAACCCTCTAATGTCAGAATGTTTATTTTTAAACCACAACTTTCTAAGTGCTTCTTTTACCGATATATTTAACGATATCTTTTGCATTTCTATTCCAAACAACGTCAAACTTGGCACTGCACTTACTTGTTCACTTACAGTTCTCTTCTGGCCAATGAACAAACAGTGTATGATTATCATTCAAGCAGCATTATAGGTCAGAAGTCAGATTGGATTGGAACAATCAGAATATTATCCATATTATCAGAGTAATCACACCGGTATGGAGACGGGTTTGTTGAGGATCAGTGCCGATGGCTGGCGTGTCGATGACGCATTCACAGGGGAGAGTCTAGTTGACACAAACTCTGCTGACACTTCAGGGATGCGTTGTGGTCGTGTCTAGGCGCAGGTCCTCCATCTGGTCTGGATAAGGCCCGGATCCAGCTGATTACAGTAAACCTCGGAATAAGCAGAAAGACTAACATTAGCGTAGATGCCATTTTTCTTATGATGTAACGAGTACATTTGGTGTTATAGGAAGTGTTCCCGGTTCCAGCTGACCTAATTTATGCAGTCTAATAATCATTTAACTGATTTGAATAATAGGAATGTATAATTTTCTATGTGTATGCGTGGTTAAAGAGATGTGTTTTTAGTCTGGATTTAAACTGTCAGAGTGTGTCTGCTTACCGGAGAGTTATGAGATCGTAATAGATGTGAAGGACTATAATGCATTAAGAGCTCGCTCAAGTACTGGGGAGCTAAACCATTTAGTGCTTTGTAAGTAATCAGCAATGTTTTAAAATTGATATGATGTTTAACAGGGAGCCAATGCAGTGTTGACAGAACCGGGCTAATATGGTCATACTTCCTGGTTCTAGTAAGAACTCTAGCTGCTGCGTTTTAGACCAGCTGTAATTTGTTTATTATGCATGCAGAGCAACCACCCATAAGAGCATTACAATAATCTAGCCTTGAGGTCACGAACGCATTAACTAACTGTTCCACATTTTTCATTGAAAGCATATGTCGTAATTTAGATATATTTTTAAGATGGAAGAATGCGGTTTTACAGATGCTAGACACATGACTTTCAAATGAAAGATTGGTATCAAAGAGCACACCCAGGTTCCTAACCAATGATGAAGACTTGAGAGAGCAGCCATCAATTGTTAGACAGTATGCTAGGTTAGTACTTGCAGAGGTTTTTGGTCCAATCATTAGAAATGACTAGTCATCCAAATTTTTTATATCAGCTATGCATTTATGGCGTTATTTTCCTGTCAAATGTCGAGAGTGCATTATTGTAGCGCGAAAGTACATTAATATAATGCGCGAGCGCGAATCTCTCTGCTCGCGCGCGGAATATAATGCGCAAACGCGAATCTCTCTGCTCGCGCGCGGAATATAATGTGCCGAGTGCGAATTTCTCTGCTCCGCGTGCGCTCACAGATACACGCTGCTCTTGTAAGAATTTTCTCTGGGCTCGCTCAGAGAATATGCCTGCACTTGAAACGTGTTCAGTGCAATCACGAATCTCTCCTCTTCACTTAAAGTAAGCGTGTATGTGCTTACACTGTGTCCCGTGCGTTCGCGCATGCCTAAGTACTCTTCTCTTCAATTTCTTTTTTTTTATTTTTTTATTTTTTTATTAATGCCAAGGTATCAAAAATATAACTTACATAGCAAAAATGTACAAATTACACACAACGGAATAAAGAAAGCAAAGCAGCATATATATATATATATATATATATATATATATATATATAGCCTGTACATATGCTCATAAAAAAAAAAAAAAAAAAAAAAAAAACAGAACAGAAAGCTTTAATGAAATAAATTAAAAAGCTCACACAAGTTTATTATCTTAAGAGCTTTAAGATTCTTAGATAACGAAATGCTTTGGATGTATTGTTGGACCTCTCTTCTAAAAACAATGAATAAGGGATTCTGCTGAGTGAATTTACTACGGTGAATGTGAAATTTTGCAAGGAACAATAATAGATTAATAATAAAATACTCATTAAATGTAGCTTTTGAAAAGGTTTAAGTCAGATATAAACACAAGTTGTTCTTTTTGTGGTGCCCCTGATGAAACTGCTCTTCATATCTTCTGGGATTGTCCTCACACACAGTTATTTGGGTTGAATTTTCTAATTTTATTAAGCGCAATGTGCTTCCGGATTTCTCTTTGCTTTTTAAGGATGTACTGTTTGGTTTCTTTAATATACAAAAAGCTAAATTTAATGAGTATTTTATTATTAATCTATTATTGTTCCTTGCAAAATTTCACATTCACCATAGTAAATTCACTCAGCAGAATCCCTTATTCATTGTTTTTAGAAGAGAGGTCCAACAATACATCCAAAGCATTTCGTTATCTAAGAATCTTAAAGCTCTTAAGACAATAAACTTGTTTCAACTTTTTAATTTATTTCATTACAGCTTTCTGTTCTGTTTTTTTTTATTATTATTTTTTATGAGCATATGTACAGGCTATATGTATATATATGCTGCTTTGCTTTCTTTATTCCGTTGTATGTAATTTTTAAATTTTTGCTATGTAAGTTATATTTTTGATACCTTGGCATTAATAAAAAAATGTAAAAAAAGATTTTGTCGGGGCGCAAAGAGACATAGAACTGAGTATCATCGGCATAACAGTGAAAACTAATCCCATGCTTCCTAATGATATCTCCCAAGGGTAGCATGTACAGAGTGAACAGCAACAGTCCTAGTACTGAGCCTTGTGGTACGCCATACTGAACTTGTGATCGATGAGACATCTCTCATTTACTGCTACAAACTGATAATGTTCAGATAAGTATGATTTAAACCATGCTAATGCAATTTCACTAATGCCAACATAATTTTTGAGTCTATTTAAAAGAATGTTGTGGTTAATGGTATCAAACCCAGCACTAAGATCGAGTAATAATAATAATAATAATGTTTATTTTATATAGCGCCTTTCAGAAAACTCAAGGTCACTTTACAAGAAAGTACAAATAAACATGACATAGAAACATGACAGAGAAACAATACAAATAAATTGAGATAGATAACATAATAGATAGAGGTACATACACATAGAAATCAGATCATAGAGTCAGGGGTCAGGGAAACAAGTAGCAAAAAGATATGTTTTAAGGTGGGTTTTGAAATCGTGTAATGATGGAATTTCGCGGATGTGTTGGGGAATAGAATTCCAGAGAGTTGGGGCAGCGGTACAAAAAGCCCTTCCATCAAACAATGACAGTTTGTGCCTACGGATCGTCAATAGACCGGTATCGGAGGATCTAAATGTGCAAACTGGGAAGTAGGTATGGATGAGATCAGAAATATAGGGGGGGTGCAAGACCATGGAGTGCTTTGAATGTGATAAGGAGTATCTTGTATTGAATACGAAACCATACGGGTAGCCAATGAAGTCTGCGTAAAATCGGAGTAATGTGGGAAGATTTCTTTGTGTATATAAGCACCCTAGCTGCGGAGTTCTGAATATATTGGATCTTATTTATAGATGAATTGGGTAAGCCATAGAAAAGAGAATTGCAGTAGTCAAGCCGTTAAGTGATGAAAGCGTGAACTAGGGTCTATTCAGAAATGGACGTAAACGCGTGATATTACAAAGGTGAAAGAAGGCAGACTTGGTAAGCGAGGAGATGTGTGGAAGGAAGAAAAAAGAGGAATCAAAGATTATACCATGGTTTTTGACAGTGGTGGAAGGTTGAACCAAAACTCCAGCCATATTAATAAAGTAATATTTAGTGGCAGAAGTGATAGTTCTAACATATTTGTACTGTAACACAGAGTCGGCTAAACAACCTTGGCTAAAGGGAGTATACATGAGACTAGATAATGATCTGAGATGTCATCGCTCTGCTGCAGAATTTCAACGGCATAAACATTGATTCCATGTGACAATATTAGATCTAAAGTATGATTATGACAATGAGTGGGTCCTGACAGGTGTTGTCTAACTCCAAGAGAGTTAAGAATGTCTCTAAATGCCAATCCCAATGCATTTTTTTCATTATCTACATGGATATTAAAATCACCAACAATTTATCAAACAAATTTTTTGATAAAGTCTGTGTGGTGCCCTGGTGGCCTTTATACAGTAGCTAGCACAAATGTCAAGCACGATTTATCACTTACACTAGATAGCGTTACATAAAGCACCATCATTTCAAAATAATTATATTTGAATAGTGTTTATAATAGTAATCTTGGGGGGTGGACTCATTTCAAGTAATGTAATCGTCTGGTTTTAGCCAGGTTTCAAACATAGCACATCTAGGTTATGATCTGTAATCATATCATTTACAATAAGTGCTTTTTAAGAAAGGGTTTGTATATTCAGCAACCCAAGCTTTATCATGTTTATCTGTATTATATCTGTTTTTTACTTGTTGAACAATTAAACTTTTAAAAGCCGTATTCACATTGCAGCCCTTAATCCCGTGTTCGTGGACAAATTTGGGCGCAGAGGTCTCAGGTGTGATCCAATTTTTATTTTTATTTTTTTAATAAATGTTATATCACTATCTTCGATAAAATGAAAACTATCAATTTATGGTGTTTTTTTGTTATTGTTGTGTGTGTGTTTTTTTTTTTGGGGGGGGGGGTATTTCTTAATTTATTTACCTATTTATTTTTTCATTTTATTGGTACCTAATAGTACCATATTTTCTATGTAAATTATGCTTATTTTTATGTTATATTTAATATTTTTGTGTGTGTGTGTATTTGCCACATTGAGAATGTTGTACAGGATCACCCCTTCATTTGTGTGTATGTATGATATGCATTGTGTGTGTGTGAGTGTGTGTGTGTATTTGCCACATTGAGAATGTTGTACAGGATCACCCCTTCATTTGTGTGTATGTATGATATGCATTGTGTGTGTGTGAGTGTGTGTGTGTATTTGCCACATTGAGAATGTTGTACAGGATCACCCCTTCATTTGTGTGTATGTATGATATGCATTGTGTGTGTGTGAGTGTGTGTGTGTATTTGCCACATTGAGAATGTTGTACAGGATCACCCCTTCATTTGTGTGTATGTATGATATGCATTGTGTGTGTGTGAGTGTGTGTGTGTATTTGCCACATTGAGAATGTTGTACAGGATCACCCCTTCATTTGTGTGTATGTATGATATGCATTGTGTGTGTGTGTGTGTGTGTGTGTATTTGCCACATTGAGAATGTTGTACAGGATCACCCCTTCATTTGTGTGTATGTATGATATGCATTGTGTGTGTGTGAGTGTGTGTGTGTATTTGCCACATTGAGAATGTTGTACAGGATCACCCCTTCATTTGTGTGTATGTATGATATGCATTGTGTTGGATCTATTGATTTTTATTTGACAAAAAATACAGTTTTTCCCATTCATTCCTATCGGTGCCCATTTTTGCCCACGAAGGCGAGATTAAGGATTTTTATTTTTATTTTCACCCACTTAACATTGTTGAATCGAGTAAATTTTTTGTGTGTGTGTGTTCAGGTGGCAAACTTAGGAAAAGTCTTTTACCGCTCAGATTAAGGGAAGTATTTTTAAAAAATAAATAAAAATGATTTTGTCCACATTTGTCCCGAATACGGTTTTAAATGGGTTTGGAAGTTTTTTTGTATTTACTAATTCAGGGAACAGATAGTCTCCATATGATATCTAGGTGAAAGAGTCTCTATGTGATGGGATTTATCTGACCTCAATGACGTGAGACAGCTAGCAGACGGTCGGTTTAGCCAGTCTGTCTGCTTCCTGACCTGAGTCCCAATTTGTCATGTTTGAGCTCTAAAACTATGTGCCATATTACTAGAGAGAAAAGCGGCACCATCCCAGGAGGGATGAATACCATCTCTTTTCAACAGGTCAGGTCTGCCCCAAAAACTTTTCCAAGTGTCTATAAACCCTATATTTTTCTGCGGATACCACTTAGACAGCCAGGCATTGATTGAAGATAGTCTGCTAAGTATCTCATCACTCCGACGAACAGGAAGGGGGCCAGAGCAAATTATAGTGCCAGACATTGTACTTGCGAGTTCATACACTTCTTTAATGTTGATTTTAGTGATCTCCGATGGCCGAATTCAGGCGCTCTGGGTCCCAGCAACATGTGACTATGGTGGCTGGTGTCACTATTTTCACGTTCCGTGTAATAGAATCGCCAATCACAAGGGCACTTTCAACAGGAATCTCAGTGAGTAGGGAGAACCTGTTTGATGTTTTAATCGGAAAGGAACAGCGTATAAAACACCTGTACTATAAGATCCTCCACTTATACTGACTTTTAAATCAATTACACCCAGTCCACACTCCAGATGAAACAAAAGTGATGTAATTCCAGAAGATTCCATATGGTGTGCTCTGGTGTTCTCTGCAAAAGAAAGCTGTTATTTTTCTCAGCTGTCCCAGTTCTCCCGGGAGGACAGCAATCATTTTCACACAGGCATGGCAGATTTATCACTGCTATCTGGGGGGAGAAAAAACAGCACAACAAATCTTTTGTTTGATTCAAACAGAAAACAACTGTTAGGTCTGCTGGAAGTGGGACAAAGCTCCATACAAATCATGAATATGGTGTATAGGTTCATGAATATATAAACCAAACAGTATCAATGCATCATTTAACCTTAATTGAGCTGAAGAGTGTCCCACAAACCCCAGCCTGTTCTGGGCCCTGACTCTTCTGTGCATGGAGACACTATCATTAATCAATGTGTTTGCTTCATATGTTTATTAGTTCAAGTACAAAAGATTCCACTTGTCTTAGCCCCAGTTTACACTTGGTATTTATATGCATTTTGGTCGATCGGATTACAAGTGGATTACACATACAGGTGCAAACAGTCTAAAACATTTTGAGCTTTTACACCTGGTATTAAGATGAGTTTTGGTCTATCGGATAACAAGTAGATGAGGGAGACACATTCCTGTTTACAATCTGTCTCTTTTGTCCACTTTCAAACATTTCTGTCCGGATTTTTTTGAGGGAAAGGTCTATGGCAGGGGAAATGTATGTTTTTTGTATGTCTAATGGACAAAACAAGCTGGTGAAATTTTGGTATGAACACGCCCGGAGATGACGGAAAAACCTACGGAGAGCATCAGTTTTTGTTTCTGCTCTGATAGCCGCAAGACCCCTCCAAACGCTGTGAGTGCATGTTAGAAATCAGGAATGATAGGAGAACTTTGTGCTTGGTACATTTTTTATTTTCAAACCAAGCTTGGGTCTCCAGCCAACAAAGTTTAAATCCCGTCTGGCTAGCGCACTTCCCATAATGTTCATGCATTAGGTCAGTAGGCGGTCTTTTGTGGCTGTTCCAACACATTCGACCATATGAACATCTACACTACAGGTCTTCACAGAAGACCCGAGACCGGACCCAGGACCCGACCCAGGCCGGGTCCAGGTCAGGTCCCAATCTATTACTTCAGGTCCCGGGTCTGTTTAACATTGTGTGTAATACCCCAGTCGATCGGAGAACACCTGGCCGTGATCAGAGTCAGTGTTTTGAAACTTGCAAAACTTGCGTATATTTAAGGTTGTGCAGTCTCAAGCGCACACTTTCGTTCTCGCATTTTTATAATAATATTATGAATGAATTGTCTTGTTATATCTAAAAAATTTGGTCAGACTCGGTTCAGAGAGCACAGGGATGATCGCAAATAAGTAATGCTAACGTCAGCGGCCATGGCACTGAATGAGCAATCATTGTTTTAGTTCAAAAGGGCAAACAGTCAAAGTTATCTTATTATGTGAGTTAACTCGAGATACAAAAAAATGCATTTGTCATCCGTGGAATTTTGAAGCAGGAATAATGAGTGGATTAAGCATTAAACTAATTTTTGGACCCATGAAGACCTACACTACGAAAGCAATCTGGTCAAATGCATTTTCGACTACCTCTGGAAGTGGACAAGCTCAAAATGTTTTAGACCCCGTTTACAACTTTATTTAGCGTCGCCCACTTGTGACCCTATCGACCAAAACCCATCTTAATACCATGTGTAAACAGGGCCCCAGATGCAGTCGAAAATGTATTCGGGCGGCAGTGGCTCAGTGGTTCATGTAGGTTGTCTACAAACTGAAAGGTTGGTGGTTCAATCCCCGGTTCCACTTGACCAAGTGTCGAGGTGTCCATGAGCAAGACACCTAACCCCAGCTGCTCCCGACGAGCTGGATGGCGCCTTGCATGGCTGACACCGCCGTCGGTGTATGAATGAGTGAGTGAATGGGTGAATGTGAGGCAATGTAAAGCGCTTTGGTGGCCATAGGTCTGTGAAAGCGCTATATAAATGCAGTCCATTTACCATTTACCATATTCGACCAGATTGCATTCATAGTGTAGACACTCAAATTGTTAGAAGGCATTTGAACAGGCACAAAAGACTGCCTGCTCTCCGCCTACTGACCCAATGCATAAACTTTATGGGAAGCGCGCTAGCCAGACGGGATTTAAACTTTGTGGCCTGAAGACCCAAGTTTGGTTTGAAGACAAAAAACATATGCGTTCATATGTAAATTGGGTGACCTTATTTCATCCATTAGAAAGATCTGAAAAAGCAAATACATTTACCCTGCCCATAGACCCTCCCCTCAAAGAAATCAGGACAGAAGTAGTTGAAAGTGGACAAAAGAGATGGATTAAAACACCAGGTGTAAAAGGGTGTGTCTCCCTCGTCTACTTGTGATCCGATTGACCAATACCGATTGATCTTAATACCAGGTGTAAACAGGGCCATAATCAATTAGTTTTGAACGCATCATGTTTCTTGTGGTCGTATTGTATTTAATATGATATTGTACTGTACTCTATTGTACTGTGCTAATACTGTACTGGTCTTCTGTAATACAATCAAGCAATGTACTGGGGGCAAACAAACTTTCTTTCCAATTACCATATGGTTTGCAGTACTGCTTTAATGAGATATAGTGCTGAAGCGGGCCTTGATGACTAAGCATGGTTGTAAATGTGATTATTTAATTTGATCCAGACTGGTGTTAAAGTCTGCATGAAACAGAAGTTGTGATAGTCATTTTTTCCTTATTGTTACGTATATCCGAGTGAAACGTATATACGTATGTCTTGATTTTGTTCAATTGATTGGATGGTTGAATGTTTGTGGTTTGCTATTGGTCGATCTCATGTGATTGACAGGTTGTCCCGCCCTTGTGCCTGTAAACGAGAAGAGAAGAGAAGAGAAGAGAAGAGAAGAGAAGAGAAGAGAAGAGAAGAGAAGAGAAGAGAAGAGAAGAGAAGAGAAGAGAAGAGAAGAGAAGAGAAGAGAAGAGAAGAGAAGAGAAGAGAAGAGAAGAGAAGAGGAGAAGTTGCTGCAAGAGGGAGTGGAAGTTATTTTGATTAAAGATTACAAGGCACATGAATAAAAAAAAAATAAAAAAAATGATGTGCACTGATAAATCATTAATAATAAATACTGCTATATTCCATAAAAATAAGAATTGTTCATTTTGATTTCATGGTGACTAAGTAGAAAGATGTAGTTTCACTTTTATTTGTGGTGAAAAATGACGGGTTTTTTTTAGACATTATTTAGACGTTAGAGAAAATGTTACTCCTGCTTCAACATCCGAAAGGTGGCTTCCTATCCAAAGTGAACGCAAACTCAAGGAGAGAGCTACATGTGCTGCTTATGACAGTGGATTAAAGTTCAGAACAAGGGTTTCTTTGTTACAAGGGCAGATGGTTGCATTGATGCCCTGCGGGACGCTGACCCAAAGCCCAAGAGCTTACCAACACCTGGCATGAAAACCACAAGTTTCCTCAAAGAACTCTATATGTGATTGCTGCCTCATTTGCATCTGACACGACCCTGTTTGTACTCGCATTACATTTTAACTAGCCCTCATACACAGTAGACTGGGTTCATGCTACTCGTTAACCAGTGACAGAAGATAGTGTAACGCACGCCTCAGTAAGAGTGTTTCAATCAAAACAGCAGGTGTGCAGCTCGACGACAGGCCTGGGTGTGTTTGTGTATGTGTGATTGTCTCTGTGTTGACATTCAGATCTGTATCAAGTGCATTTGGTGCTTCCAGGTAAAATACACGCTTTCTGCCACTCGGTAAACAGTAGTTATATCAGATATGATGAAGCCGTTGTATATAAAACAGAAGATTAATTTGCTGGTTAACTAACAGATCGATGGCCATCTGTCGTTGTGAGTGTTATAGCTCATGAACAAGCGTATGGATCAGACGCAGACTGTCACGCACAAATGGAATGAAGCCTCCATCATAAGAGGCTTTGCAGTATAAATATTAGCATTATCAATTAGACACAGGTGCCTGTATTTACCGCGTTCCTCTGAGTGAACTCATACAAGTAGGATCACTATGGTAACAGGGTTTTCTTCAGCAAGTCAGTGTGTGTGCTTATGAGAAGCAAAGCAGAAATTGTGAAGCATTTGCAGAGGTGCTGCCTGACCCGACACAGGACATTCAACCCTAGCCACATCACCGTCTGTCAGACATCTGATGTGAATGCCTTTACACTTCCAAGTCATCATGAAATGGAAGTTGTGATAGTCTTTTCTTCCCTATTGTGACATATGTCTGAGTGAAACGGTTTCTGGAACAAGAAGAAAATGTAAGTGGCAGGACTTTGTCCGTGGGGAATTGATTGGATGGTTGTGGTTTGCTTTTGGTCGATCTCATGTGAGCAACAGGTTCTCGCGCAAGAGGGAGGGGAAGCTATTTTGATTAAAGATTGTGAGGCACATGAATAAAAAAATAAATAAAGACGTGCACAGATAAATCATTTATAATAAATACTGCAATATTCCATAAAAAAAAAAACATTTTGATTTCAGTTTTTATTGGATAGAAATTTTGATAAAATTAGGATTACAAATATGACAGGGTAAAGGTTTAGGAAATAACACAAACTAAAGTATGTCCACATGATGCCATCACATAGTGTTTTGGAGCTACACCAGGCTAATCACATTCAACATTTGTATTAATTCTGTACAGAAGTTGGGGTTGTGCGGTATAACCACAATCCTTTACCATGGAGTGAGTAACTGTAGTAACATAATAAAGTTATTGCATCCAAAAGATTGTTTATATATTAAATAACAATGCAGTGTTTACTATTTTGAGATAATCCTGTAAAAGAAATACACTAGCATTCAAAAGTTTGGGCTAATATTTTTAATGTTGCAATGTTCAAAAGTCCCTTATGTTTACCAACGCTGCATTTATTTGAACAAAAATACAGTAAACGGTTATATTTTGAAAGATTTTTTAAAAGTAAATGTTTTCAATGTGATTATACTTTAAAATATGCTCCTGTGATGGCATTTTCAGCATCATACTCCAGTCTGACACATGGTCTTTCAGAGATCATTCTAATATGCTCATTTGCTGCTCAAGAAACATTTCTTATTATTATCAATGTTGAAAAAAGTTGTGCTGCTTCATATTTTTGTGGAAATTGTGATGCAGTTTATTTTTCAGGATTCTTTGATGAATAGAAAGTTCAAAAGAGCAACATTTATTTAAAATAGAAATCATTTGTCATATACATGAGTTTACTGCAACGTTTTATCAGTTTAAACTCTGCTGAATAACTATATATCATTTTTTTTTTTTTTTTTTTTTTTTTACTGAACCCAAACTTTTGAACAGTGTATACTTAGTGTATTTTTAAAATGAAAGTTGCTTCATCTCATTTGATTAGTTTAAATTTTTATTTGAAAAATGATGGACACAAAGCAAATTACCAGTTTATTCATAACAAAGGAATTAATCAGTCTGAAATCAGTGTTTCACATTATGATACACATGAGTTCAGAATTAAAGACTAAAAACAGTCAAACTAATATTACAAAAAACATTTATATAACATTAACATTAATATTACAAAATCTGGTCACTCTTTATATTAGGTATCATTAACTACTATGTACTTACAACAACACAAATAAGTACAATGTACTTATTGTGTTCTTATTGTTTTGCAAAACACTTTTGCTGTTATTGAGGTGGGATACGGAAAAGGTTACAGTAGGGACAGGTCTGGTGGTATGGGTATGGTTTAAGGGTGGGTTAAAAGGTCAGGGACGGTCAACAGTGTAATTATAGATGTATTTACAGAAATTAATTACAGCTGTAATTACATGCAGGTATTTTTTTAAATATAAGTACAATGTAAAAACATGCATGTACACAATAGGTTTATTGTATCAAATGATTAATTTAAATGTTAAATTCAAAACCCTATCTTCTGATTGGATGAGACACATTTGAAGTATTGTAAAAAAATCGATAGAAACACACCTGTGACACACATTAGATACATTATACATTAATGAACAAGGTAAAACTGTGTTCTGTGTCAGTTTTACTGAAGGGGGTTCAGTGAAATCCAGCATACATATGAACTATACACTGAGGGTCAATTATCATAGGACAAGGCACATTTCACTAAGTGGGAAGATCGAAAGGACATTGTTTTTGTGTCTGATCCAATTAGATTTATAATTAGCTATCAATGATTGCATGCTGTGTGGGGAGCATTGTAGTTTGCTGTGAAAAAAAACAGACTGCAAATAGACTGGTGAACTCTAGAAATGCTCTAAAAATGACCAGTCTCAACACAGTCGACATAAAAGCAATCAGAATCATCCCTGTGGCCTTTAATGAGCCAAGGCTCTTGAGATCCCATTGGCTGTCACGACCTACACCGGGACACATATCCAGTCCCACAAGGCATGTTCAAAAAAGAGTGAGACATTAAATCAATACGTCAAATTCGAATTGACAATCATATCAGTAACATGGGAGCAAAGTTCACAGTGTCAGACCGATCAGTCAATATGAAATATCAGAGTCCCAGTGAACCTGGCTGTCCTCATCCAGAGAGAAGTGGGCCGTACGCACAATAGAGAGCACGTGCCATTGATCTCTGGGTAGGCAGAGGCAGGGAAGACGTCTTCAGGAGCAGGTGTCAGCATGTAGAGTGGGTCTGTCTGCCGTATAGTTCAGAGAGTCTTGTCTGTTTGGTTTAGTGGGCAGCCATACCAGTGCCACTCATTACAGGCTCCATATGATCTCAGACAAGATCGTGTCCTGGGGAAGCTTACACTGACAGATTAAAAAAAACACAAAAGAAAGATGCGTATTTACAGCTCTGATTGACAGGACACCTGTTCTTTCATGTTAATGAAAGAAGAATCAAGAAAAAGGTTCTTCAGTAGTGTCTGTAATGGACATCAGACTCCATTCTGAACTAAAGAAACTGTCCCATCCAGCCAGAGATCAATTAAAGCATGCTTCTCAAAGCATAAATCTCACTGGAAGCCAAAACAACACAGAGACAATCCACTTCATGAACAAAAATTAAAGCTGCCGTCGGCAAACATTTTTTTTATCATATTCAGTGAAATCGACACTATAATCCGACAGAACAACATAAATAAAGTGGTTTTAGAAAAAAAACGAGCTTCTAACTCCACCTGGAGCGTGTTATTTGTTTTGCAAAATCAAATCATCGGGTCCAATCAGCGCTGGGGGGTGTGAGATCTGACTGTCAATCACAGGTCGTGCACACGCCACAGATCCCACTTCACCCTCGCGCTGAGTAGCGCACGTTAATATCACATGCACACGCCTGAAGTTCGCAGGTGTGTTGGATTGATGGCGGAGAGAAAATCTACTAACAAGCTTCCAATTCCTCGGTTATTGCTATCTATGGGTAGGATTAGCCAGGGCAGCCTTACCTCCGAGTCCATGGTGTTGATCGATGCTGAAGAGACGGACGCGTTCACAGAAAACATGGTGCACACGCATTGACGAGCACAAACTCCATGGGAGGGTGCTCGCTGGCAGTGGGGGAGGGGCATGAGAGTTGTAAACATTAAAAATTTTGGCTAAGTCGACTCAATCTGCCAGACTTGCCGACTGCAGCTTTAAGCATTCAGGCATTGTCTTTGGAAAGTTTCATCCTGGATGCTCAGCATAGAAACTTTTTGCACTAGTGCCTCCATGTTCAATATATAAAGACTTCAAAATGTATATCCTTTCCCATCTCAAAGGCTAAGCTTCTTAGATGCATAGGGTACAGCGGGGCTAAAGGCACAACTTAAGAAAAATGTGCTTTTCACTTCTCCCATTGTGTATGATTGCAGAAACAATTTATATGTTTTTATTGAACATTGATGGAGCAACAGATTTTGTGTGAAAATAAATCATAAAAGTGGTTTGTTTTGTTTAAAAATCGTATAAATATATGAAGTGGCAAGGTGGGCCTTTTACCTCACACGGGGTAAAAGGCTCACCAGCATGGGGCAAAAGGCCCTTTTTTTATTTAAAAAAATTATTTATACAAATAATTTAGGTAAAATTATATGTTTTGAATAATATCTAAGTTAATACTTGTCCAAAACAGTCACTTTAGGAAAGTTTATACTATTTTCTGTTTATTTTGATAAATAAATTGATTCATTTTTGTTCAATAATTATTTTGTTAACCTTTGTTTCAAAATATATACAATCATTGTAGCGATTCTCATTTGCTACTTAAATCTACATTTAAAAACATCAAATATTAGATCAAATTAGTAAAGAATCAAATTAGCGCTGCTGTCCGCGATCGCGTCAAGTATCAGCCAAATTTCCACGTGCATCTTGAAAAGCTGATGTTTTGGAAAATGCTGTGGCAAGTTTTTGTGCCATTTAGTGGTTTAGAGGAAAATAAAATCAAAGTTGCCTTTTACCCCGGTGTGCCTTTAGCCCTGTTGTACCCCTATGTATCAAAATGTTATATGCTCTGTGGCAAGACAGAAGCTTTATGAGACATGGAAACCAGAGTTTATTGAATTGTATTCTACTTTCATTCCACACTGTAAAAACTAAAGGAGCCTCATATATCCTGTTGGATACTCAAGGAACTTCAAAATGTAATTTAGGTGCCTCAAAGCTCTTTCTCATATAGTAGGGTTACTGGAGGAGCACTGACAATCTTTGAGGTTCTTGCTGGAACTTATGGGATCCTTTAAGCACTTTGTATTTAGTTCAGAGGTTCTGGAGTCACCTTTTCATTACCATGAGACCTCGAAGTGCTTTGGGGGAAAATAGAGGAACTTGAATGCGATAAAAGGGTTATTGGAAGATCTTTTAACATTTAAGTGGTTCCTGGAAGATCTCTTATGTTAAAGCCAGCATCTGGAGGAACCCAATGGTTCAGTGAGGCCAGAATAAGATTATTATTATCCTATTATTATTATTATTATTATTATTGGCTACTGATTTTTTTATTCAGTATACATACCCAGGTGAAAAAGACGTACTATTAAATGTTTAAAAATGTACTTGAGTGTGTTTTTAGTAGACCTACTACAATACAAATATACTTTAATGCATTTTAATACATTTAACAGTAGCCTACGTCTTTTTCACCTGGGTTACATATATTTAGTATAGGCCTAGGCTATTTTATTAAGTAATTTAAACCTTAAAAAACAACACTAAATAATAATAATAATATTATGAAGAAGAAGAACCAGGAGGAGAAAAGTTGTATTCTGTCACGAAACTGCTGCTATTCCTCTGCTGTCGTCACTTCAGTGATGCTCGCGCTGCTCGCGCGCAACAACAATAGTATCCACTGACGTCATCGGGTTTGAAAGTAACGGCTCCAGTCCTCTCATCAAAGCTTCCGACGTTTGTTCGGCTCTCCGTTACTATGGAAGGCATTTTCTGCCAAATTTAAATAAATAAATTAAATGATTAAAATGAAAATTAAAACCAGATTAACGATTTCATTACAGAAAACTGTATGCAAAAAATGTGACAAAATTGAGAATGAAATTAAATGATTTCATTTTCACAGCATTATCCCTGTCAAATTGAAAAATAAAATGCAATTGGTGATTTCACATTTCATTTTCACTAGTCTCGAGGCAAGACTGCCAATATTAAAATGAAAAGCCAAATGTGAAAAAGAAACTACAAATACAGTTTTTACAATGCTCTTTAGTAACGCTCACACAATAATAGTGACACAATTCAAATACAAATGTAAATTTTCGTTTTCATTTTAATTCCTCTTATTTCACAGTTTTCATTTTCGTTTTCATTTTCAAAGACAACCTGCATGCAAATTCTATGTTAATGAGTGGGTGTGGCTTATTCTAGTATTATTAAATTTATTATACATTACTACATTTTTACAGTGTTTACCACTCGTTTATTGCACAGTATCTGGTATGAAGGTTTTAGCCGTGATGCTAACTAACGTTACGTTATTGTCTTAGATTGATTTAGTCTTCAATTCAACATATTCTGTACAACTGTGTCGTCAAATTGCTGATATAGCCTATAATTTAGCTGATTCCTGCTGTCGTCATTGGCGTTTGTTATGAATAACAAAAGCAGGTTAATATAGTTTGGTCTGTTTTTGTTTAGCCTAACTTTACTTACTACATGTGTCCTCATTCTCTCAAATACATTACAATTTTAAAGCCATTTACTGGTCAATAAATATTATGTTGTGAATAATCAGCTTTTTTTCTTTTGTATCCCCAGAACAACCATTACATTTCTAAAATAATCTGAACATTTCAGTGGCAACATTGAATTACAGTAAGTTACCTGCACCACATGCAAGTACTTTATTACGTTACTATGAACTTTCTCTGTGTGAAATTGTATTGTTTGACTGTGTACTAGTGTTTTTTTAATCAGTTATTCTCTGAAAATCTTCCCTCATGCTCTCAAATCTCATTCATGTTACTCAGAAAAATAATATTAGGTTTGGTTCACAAATAATGCTATGCATTTTTTTTTCTTATATCTTTATCATTTGCATTTGAATATAAGACATTTTAATTCTGAATTATAACTTCAAGTTTAGTCTTTTTCGACAAAAAAAAAAAAAAAAAGGAAAAAGCTATCATGGCTTCAGAAGACTTACAACACAACCCATAACACATGAGTTGTGAACTCATTGATTATATTTAGGATCTTTTCTGGGACATTTTTGGAGCTTAACCATTTTTACATAAATTGTTGCATTGAATTGAACTAGACAAGTGTACATAAGAATGGTTTCCTGAATGATTTACACAAATTTTTTCTGCTTGTTTCATGCAGTGATCGGTAAGCGATCGGTGACTGGGGCTGCATTATGCCTGAGATCTGCTTTTGGGTTCCACAGACAGAAAGTCAAACAGGTTTGGAATGTCACAAGGCTGAGGAAATTATTTAAATTTCACAACTATCACTTTAATAACCTTACTAACAGTAAATTTTGTACTTTGCAGGGATCTCGGTAAGCTGAAATACAAGTTTGAACAAGAATAAAAATCCTCCTGTAGACCTGAAAATCACTGAAGTGCCTGGACCATCCACCAGAAAAGAGGAAAAACACAGGGTCGTGCACAGACCTTTTGAGGGGCATGTGCTGAAACTGAAAAAGGGCACCCCCCTCCCATTTTCAATAACACAAAATAATAGTCTCAAAAGCTTTAGATTTATTCATGATTAATAACAACCATAATAATAATAATAATAATATAGATAATATAGATAAACAGGGTTTTAAGGGCTTCTTTAAACCTAAATACAACAGCAACCTTCTGTGAGCCAGGGATGTTGGTCTCTTGAAAGTCTCTTTATTCACTACACTTTCCCTAAAATAAGCCAGCAATGAAAAAAAATATAAAATAGTGTGAAAAGTACAGTTGCAGTGAAAAGCATTTCTTAAGGATCACGTGACACTGAAGAGTACTGAACTGGAGTAGGGATGCTGAAAATGCAGCTTTGATCACATAAATCAATTACATTTTAAAATATATTAAAATAGAAAACAGTTATTTTAAATTGTAAAAATATTTCACAATATTACTGTTTTTGCTGTATTTTGGATCAAATAAATGAAGCCTGGGAATGAATTAAATCATGAATTACATTCTGCATGATAACATATAAAGATTTCACAGTGATCTTCTGTAATGTTTTTTTTAGTTACTACTACAGCATTACTGTAGTAAAAACATTTTATACATGTGAGGACTAGAGTATAGAATACTATAGATTCAAAAATTAGCTACATTGCGAAAACGTGCATATTAACAGCCTTGAATTAGCCATAATTTAATATTATTACCATAACATGATTAGCCTAAATGTTAATAAATTAAGTGTATCAGCAATCATAAATCAAAGAAGAAATTTTCTTACTTCTTAGAAATATATGTTACCTAGGTGACGAGGATCACTCGTCGCTTTGTGTAAGTTCCAGTACGAAACAGCGCGGGGGCGCACCTGTTATGATTTTCCGATGGTAAAAACAAATTATATGTTGTTGTATTACTTATCAATATATAGTTTTTGACCAGCGAATGTGTGCAAATCTGCATTTTTTTTGTCCGTCATTAAAACGGCGCCGGCGGCATCACATTACATTTTCATCAACAGGTTACAAACTAGTTGTCACGGGACTGGAGGATGAACCCAATAGCAGACAGTATGCAATCACACAAGGTTTATTTATAACAGAAAACAGGGAAAACAAAGCCCACGAGGGGGTAAAACAGAGGTAAGGAAGACTGACTAACAAGCAAGACAATAACTAAACTAAGAACTGGGATATACTACATATAACTCTTACTTGAAAAGGAACTCTTAACAATGGTACAAACACAGGCAGGTCACACATAGAATGACAATGAACCGACACAGGACAGAAAACATGAGGGGATTAAATAGAAAGCCAATGAAGAGGGTAACAGGTGATAATGGTGAAACAATAATGACTAAAGGATAACAAGGGGGCGGGGTTAAGTAACGAGACACCACAAGCACATGGCCCAAACAAATGCCCATGTGCTTGTACACAAAACATTGGTCTGTCATAATCCTGCCTCAAGACTAAAGAAAGACAAAAACTAGATGGCAGGATCATGACACTAGTTTGTTGTAGCTAACGTAGGCTATATAGGCGGGGCGCTCAGTTTTTCCGGTTGTAAAATACATTTGGCCAAAATCGCATTTTATAAAAGATGAAATGCTACTGTATGCACAGGCTATTTGACTGTAGGCTATGTATTGGCTATGACTAGATGGCAAATGCTAGACCTCTCTCTCAGTCTCAGGCGACGTCCCACATGTCTCAGTCAGTGAGTCAGACATCAAATAAATAAAAAATATGAGCCTTTATAGACATAGTACTTATTCAAACAACAAGATATTTATTTACCCTTCGCAAAACTTCGTTCAGCTGCTGTCTACTGTGCAGCTGCTGTGGAACTTCAGTTGATTCAGTGAATATAGAGGGGGCGGAGTTATCAGCTTACTGACAGCTTGAGGATCTAATAAGATTTACACAAGCTCGTTTTAAGAACTTTCATTGGCTAAATATTTGTAAAACAGACAGACAGGCGTAAAGGGTGACCAATAGCATTGATTAAAAAAAACACCACCAAAAAAAAGGCCACTTCGGAGTGTAAGGGCAAAAAGGGCATGTGCTCTGCACAGGTTGAGCCATACCTGTGCACGTGCCTGGAAAAACACATGGAAATCGAAGCTGCGGCACCCACTTTTCTAACTCTTTAAGTACCTCACACCAACTTGGTCCCATAGTGACATTTTTGACCACAAACGAAATTGCTGACCATGTAAATTCTTATTGAAATGACTGGAATTCACCAGTGAACATTCACAGAACAACAGATAATTTTACTGCACCTTAATACTGTTTCCGGGTCGAAGCTTCTACTTCTACTTCCTCTATCTTGTTTCATGAGAATACCCAACAACCATTTATGAACACTGTTGATTCAAGTCACACATTTAAGCTTTTCAAAAGCCATAGTGTACATTACAGTCTCCAGTCTCACGGCATCCCAGACTTCAACATTTTATGATTCAAAATAGCTGAATAACTAACCATCTAAGATTTCGGTATAGAGATAAAGGTTAGGATCATAATTTTCAGGAATATTACAGCACAATGAGTGCATATTAGCACTGTTTGTTTGTTTTTGGCATCTGATAGAGCTTTTGTACTTGGAAACAGTGATGTCAGACTTACCATCGAGCTGAAACACAAATGTTTTAAAGTTAAGTAAAGATGGACATTTTTAATTAATCAAAATGTAATTTTTTTACATTGATTTATTTCATGGAACATATGCGTTTCCATGCATTTTGTTGAGATGTCTTTTCTTGTATAGCCTATTGTATATACATGGTTGATTATTCATGTTGCTTATGTATTATACTATTTTTTGTGTATTCATTGATATTAATCTATAGTTAGCTTTTTTCCATGTGCATGGAAGTGTATGTATAAAAATGAATATCAAATATGTAATAAACAATTCTTATTTTGTATTTGGTTCAATTTGTTTATTATAATAGAAGTCAAAGGTAACCATAGTAACAACATGAAATTAAATATTTAAAAAAAAAATGAAATTTGGTTCCTGGAGGCACCCACAGTGGTTCCACACAGTGCCTAATATAAGAGTTCCTCAGGAAACCTGTGTGGTTCCTCAGAGAACCACCCCTTTTTAAAGGGTGCCTAGAGGATCTACAGACGGTTCCGCCGGTGTGGCAAAGTGAAGAACCCCAAAAGGTTCCTCCAGGCACCTTTTATTTTTACAGTGCACAAAACAACACAGTGATTCAAACTTAAGGTTTTACCATTGAGTGAAACTGAAAACTTCTTCCTATATCTTCCTAAACTAGCCTGTGTGACAGCAAAGACTCCAAACAGCTGTTGAAATGCCATTATACTGCAGTCTTTACTCTCAGGGGCTGTAATTGCTAGCGCTCAGAGCCCAACAATAGTGCAATATGAAGAAATAGAGTGCGGTAGAGTTACAACTACAACAACAAAACAGAGTTCCAAACGCCCACATATCATCAATTATGGCAACATGTTCCTTGCCATGCAGAGAAATAGTCTTTTTAGTAAAACACAAAAATAATCTATGGCATTCGCAAGCTACGTGTTTAGTTCAGCAGCTTAATAGGAGAAAGTGAACAAACAAACAAGTGTTTGGACGTAACTGCTGTTAATCTGTCCAATCATGACATGCTGGTCCATTTAGTATATGTTATGTGCTTCTCTTTTGCGCTCTGCCGTAAATGGATGTGTTAGGATGGAGGTGCTCACAGTTCTCTTCCTCCTCTCCATTAATTAACATTATTTACTGACCCTGGCCTTTGAGGGGGCTCCGGAGAGATGGCAGGAGAAATTTAAAAGTGTCGATAAGCCAGTCAGCACTTGAAAAGGGGAGTGTTAACGTGGTAATGTGACAGCCGAACAAGTCTGGAGAATGTCAGAGGCAAAAAGGTATTACCATCCGCTCTGACAGTCCACAAAAGCCATTAGCCCATCTAAAACTGACAGCTCCCGATCTTGTTACTGGGAGCTGATGCAATGCGAATGCAACACCGTCATTCGCTCGTTCCCTCTCATACTGACTCTCTCACTCTGTCTCTGATCCCTCTCGTTGTGCCTGATATGTGGCTAATCAGCAACGGGTGACCGCAGAGGGACAGTACGGACCCCTGCTGCTTCACTGCTCTACTGAGGAGCCCTTTTTTAATCAAAGAGCAGACGGTGGGGTCCCTGGCAACCGTCTGCCACCAGCGCCCCATTCTCTGGCCCCGAGACAATGATTTCGGGGCCTCTTGTCCTGAGTCTTGATTACATCCATCACATAAGAGGCCTGCGTACAGTGAGAGGTGAAGAGCACACACAGCATATAAAATGAATCCACAGCACAGCAGAGACAACGCTATCTCACGACCAATTAGTATGAATTCGTACAAGTGAGTAAAAGGTGGCTAATAGGTACGAATTCGTATGATTTGTCTAAACCCCAGTGATGGGTAGGGTTAGGGGCGGGGTCAGGGTTAGGTCATCCGTACAAATTCATATGAATTGGGCAACTCGTAAAATATGCACGAATTGCTGTGAGATCGGGTTGGCAGAGAACACGTCTGGAGAAAAACACTGGAAGTATGGAGAGGTTTGGACCAGCGTGAAGCTGAAGTAAAGGTACTCTTCCTTCAGACTTAATAGCACGCTCATTAACAGTGCGAGAGACCCCACATTATAGTCCAGATGTTAACAAGTACTTTCAGTTGTTCTTTGTCGAATTGTTTAGCCACTATGGACCTTAGTCAGAGTAGACCACATATTTTATCTGATGTGAAATGAAACGAGGCTGTGATGGATAGAAATACGTCCCCCAGAAACAAAACATTCTGGAAAACATGAGTTGTACAATAAACGCTCAGTACTTTCATGTCCAATATTTTTGTTATTTTATTTTTTTACCGAACAGCTGCTGCTGGTGTCTGGTCTAGATTTAACAAGCTATCTTTGTGGTCATATGTATATGACTAACATGCTGGTCTGCTAGTCAAATGCTTTTGTTGAGTTTGGTCAGTTGTTGACCAGAAGAACACTGCTCTATTTAACATACTGCTCATGAAAATTTGAAAAGCTAAAATATAACTTAAGATCTGGACAACACACTTGTCAAAGTTTTGAAGAACAACAATCTAGAAAGTAGTCATTTGAGCTGCTTGAGCTACAAATGAACAGAGAATGAACACTGGTAAACTGAAGCGCTTTACTATTAGTTTAATCACCAAAAGCATTCTATATGAGATTAATAAGATAATGCACAAATGAGTTTGAAGTAAGTTACATTAGCTGCTTTTCCACTGTCAGGCCAGTGTGAACCAGGGATAACAAAGAGCTGAGTGGGGCCAATAGTCTCGGACTTCGAGCCATGAGGCCAAAATCGAACTGTGTTTCCACTGTCGGTCCAGTAGCCCTGCAGCGCTACCCTAAACCTGGCCCTTAACAAGACTCTTTAGAACAACGTCACAGGACCCCACCATTTCACCAACATGGGGCTAGCTGACCGAAAACTAGCTAGATTGCAAAATGAACATGACGTTGGGTCTTTACCTAAAGACATTAGACTCCAACACATCAACACATAGGCTACTTGTTCAGTCACGATTGCTTCCATTTATTTGTGATCATAGGAATGCACAAAACAGCTCCATGAAGGCTTTTAATTCCAAAAGCTTACACAAAAATGTCTTTAGAAAGAATGAGCATTTCTGATTTTTTTATAATTTCCATGAAAATTATGCAATTCGAGGAGGATTGAGCAATCTCTCCATCTCTCACTTTTCATCAGTTACGGCTCGTAGATCTAGCATTCTGCCTACTTTGAATCAGACACAGAGATAAAGTAGTGTGTAAGATTACATTTATTTGAATGAATGAATGAATTATAGCATTTATTTGAATTAATTATCGAGAGAGAGAGAGAGAGAGAGAGAGAGAGACACAAGAGACGCGTACCTGCGTCTGTTTAGCGTCTGTCTCTATTAGCAATGAGGCTGCATGAGTTTAATTACTTTAAAATAGCGATATAACCTTCTCGTTTCTGAGTAATATAATGTAGCGATTCAGTAGCAAAGATATTTTAATACTAAAAATTATTAAACTTGCTATTTTATTACTAAAAGTTTCTGTGCTCCTGAATGTTTCTCTGTGAGCAAAGCTTCAGTGAGAACAGCACATTAATATAGAACAGTGATTCAGCTGACTTGGAACTACCTGTGCATTAAACAGTTTTATTACACACCTTATTGCAAACAATAAATAAGTGTATTTATTATGACAATAGTTAGCATAAGTAACTATTAGCATAAGTAAGTAGCCTTTCATATCGCATAGAAATATATTTGTGCCTCAAACGGTGATCAGAATACCAATGGGATCACAATCGGAAGTTATTTCGGACATTCAATGGTGTCTGAAAGTAAGTTTTGAGTTGAAATGTGTTTTATAGTATGTCTTAAATGTTTATGTTAGCTGGTAGCCTAATATGATGACGTGGAATGTGAGCAGCGGTGTCGACACTCTGCTAACTCAGATAATAAAACCTTTTTTCATTACCACTCCTAAAGCCCCAGTTGGCCCACTTTGGACCAAGATATGCGGTTGGCCAAAAAACCCTGGGCGTTGGCCCAGAGGAGGCCCAATCAAGCACTGGAAGTGACAGTAGAAACGTGACAGGCTCTGGCACCCACAAGCACGCTCACTTTTGGTCTGACATTGGAAACGTGGCTATTGTGGATACACTATTTCTCTATCAATGCACTAAAACACAGACCATGAATAGCACAAAGACCACAGTAACAACTTTCACATTGCTTTGAGACGTTTAAATGAATGCATGCAATGCTTGAGTCTTTGGGTTTATTTTGCTCATTTCCATTGGCTAAAGCATTATTTTCATCAACTTAAATTAGATCGCATTTCAGTCAGAGTACGACTAAAATGAATGAATATGACATGATGAAAAACGGACAAAATTCAAAGGATATTTTCAACAAAATTATATGACTACTATGACTAAAACTGCCAATAAACTCTGCTCGAGGTACAGGTGGCTGTACTATGTGTGAGATGAGAACTGCTGGAGCAGGTCAAACTTGAACCCTGCAGCTAAGTGAACTCCAAATTATTTTCTTCTCATTTTCATTGGAGTCCAACTTCTGCAGCCAAGACAGTGGCTCAGGAATCAATTAACAAAACCAACAGTTATTCGAGAGCCAAGACGCTGACCCTACTGAGCTATAGAGTCTCTTCTCCTGCCTGCAGAAACTCACTTTCAGCATCTTAAACCACAAACTCCTGCCTCAGAAAGCCCTCGAGCCTGCATGTAGCAGCTAACAGCATGAGCAGCTGCGGCCCATATCGACTGCCTCCAACAGATTCGTGCAGGGAGTCATTTCTTTGTTTTCAGTTCAAGTTCATATAGAAAACAGGATGGAACTGCAGCATTCCTGATATCAAGGAGGGCATGCAAAACTTAACGTCGGCTTGTATTCGAGTAAGACCAAGCAAATATTACTAAATCCACCCAAAATGACTTCAGCAGAACCAAACTCATGAAGGCTATACTAATTCAGCAGGAAAGAAACTACGATAAAGAAAGAGCACGCAGACATCACCATCTCCAGAGGCTTGAAGCAGTTTAGCACGGATGCACAGACAATTCTCCAAGGCACGTACTGACCTATAAACTCCCTGCTGGGCAGAATCTGCAGCACCTGTAAAATCAATATCTCTCTCCCAATAGATGGAAGCCATTGTTGATAATTGTTTCTGCTTGCAGTGTTTTCTTACGCTGTGGCTGTGGTGGACCTGGACAGCAGAGATACTGTATTCAGCCTGGATCCCTAGGCTTCTCTCACATGGGCAATTGGAGTGCTCTCTTATCAGGTGCACTGAAGCGAGGAAGGATTTGAAGCCGAACTGGCACACAGTGCTCCGGGTCTCCTGGTTTGCTCTGGAGAATGTCCTGGCATCGAATCAAACGCTGAGTCCATGACCAACCTGATTTGACTCAGTCTTGGGGGCAGAAGTGGGTCTCAGGCTAGATCAAGAGAGCAGCGAAAGGCTGAGAGAGATTATCCTCAACAGGAGAGAAAGCAGCAATAGGGGTGAGATGTGAAGGAACGCTGCTCTTGGGTAACACTTTAATTTAACGTGACGTAGTTACACTTTACTATATGTACTTACTATAAAAATAACAGTAAATTATTCACAATTACAAGTAACTCTATAGTAAGTACATGTAGTTAATTAATATTACTCAATACTTATCAAAGTAAGTACAATGTAACTATATGTCACCTTAAAATAAAGTGTAACCCGCTCGTTTTGTATAGTGACGCACACTTTCTTCAAGCACAGGAAGCAGAGGGGAGAGAGAGCGCTGATTGGAAAGGAGTGTCTCAAATGACCCATTCCATTTATCCAACTTGCCACTAAGGTGTCCCTGAACAACAGACATAAATGCCACAACGCACGTTAATATTGGTGATGCACAAGAATAATAGCGCACACGGGTCAGCAGATCCCAATGAAGGAGCAGAGGCCAGACAACCCGATCTCACGGCAATTCGTGCGAATTACACAAGATGGCTAATTCGTACAAATTCGTATTCGATATTTGCTAAATCGTACATATTTTACGAGTTGCCCAATTCGTATGAATTCATACAAATGACCTACCCCTGACCCCGCCCCTAAACCTAACCATCATGTGGGTTTAGACAAATCGTACATATTCATACGAGTGAGGTCGTATGAATTCGTACGAATTAGCCACCTTTTAATCACTCGTGAGTCATGAGATAGCATTGGGCAAGACAACTTTGCTGCATGCATTTTTCATACTTGAGTGTTTGCTAGGCAAAATGCACACTATATTATTACAGAGATATCAGAAGAATAAGAATGTCAAAGCAGAATGAGCAAATAGCTTAACACTTCACATATTTTATTTAAAGGCATGAACATTTGTTCAGTTAGTTTTTAAAGCAGTATGAGGCCAATCAGTAGATAATTTGGAGAAGGTCAGAAAGGGATCTGTAACAGTATAGCCAGTAATCCTTCATTTGGTGTGATGATTTCAGTTCTTGGGCAGACCTCTGTAAAGGAGCTTAAAGCCATTTCACAGGGCCAGGTGCACTGTATGACATGCATGAAATGTCTCTAAACCAGTGGTTCTCAACCTCAGACCCCCCATTATCCAACACAATTTTTTAGGGCCCAGGAGATATTTTGGCTATTTTTATTTTTAAGATTGTCAAACGTTTTATTTATATATTGAGTGATTGTGGTTAAATAATACACATTTTTATTATCTCTATTTTTTTGTTTAATTTTAGCCTTTTAATTAACATTAGAGTTAGACTGTTTTAATATATTCATAATAATTTATTAATTTAAAAACATTTAAGTCATCCTGGAGAATTGATGAGGTCCCCGAGTGGGCGCCGGACCCCCGGTTGAGAACCCCTACCCTAAACCACTTAAAGACTGGGCCTGAAAACCCTTTGTACAAATGCTGTATGATGTTTTGTTGTTAATAATTTGGTCCACAAATTTCAACCCCAGCTAATACAATATGGACAGGACTTTGTAGAACTAGAAAAGCTTCAAAGCGCCAAAATGGAAAGAAAGAATAACTCCCAATGAAACTCTTCGCTCTGGAGATGTGTAATCCTGCTATACGTCTCTTTGTAGATACTATGTGACCTAGAAACGTTTGTATCAACTGATAAAAAAAAGAGGATTGTTACTGCGTAGCTTCTGCCACATCATCACAATATGTGCCACTTTTACCTTCCTGGTAATTAAAATTCAAACTCCTCTTTTCAAAGATTGAGTGGGTGAAAAAAAAAAAAAAATGACATTCGCTCTAAGAATCAGTTTTTGGTCTTATAACAGTGGGAGATAAACAGCTTGAAATCACTTTGACAGCCTGTGTTACTCTCCTCACATACCACAGGGGATTTTAATTCCAACCTGTGAAATTGTAATTGCTTCTCTAGCCAGCACTAGAGGATTGTGGGTAACAGACATTTTCAAATTCTGTCAGCACTGCCCTATATGAATTCTCAATCTCTCTCTCAAAGCCCTCTGTGTCTGCCTGTTTGCTTGAACAGTTTGTGTTTTCCTTCCCAGGTTCCCCTCGTTCTTTGTGTTTGGAGCCGCTATAGTTGACACTGAATTAACTGAAGCTGTCAGGGGACTGTTTCAGAGCAGCAGCGCCACACAAAATAAGATGAATATCTCTTCAGGGTGTGCATCAACTTCCTCTTCTCCTCGTTTCTATCTGTTGTGTGGTACTTTGTGTCTTCCTCTCCTCCTCTTGCAGTGAGACAACTTCATAAATTAATTTAATTGTGTTTCATTTGTATGACCCCCCGCTTAAAGACCTGTCAACAGACGTCCCATCACACCGCAACCAGAAAAAAGCACAGACAAAAATAAAAGACTCTTCTAAACAGAAACTAATAAGCAATGATCAAAACGACGCAGCTCCCAGAGTCCCAGAGAGACCTGCTGAAGAGAAGAATAATGTCACCATATATCGTCCTCTGATGTTCAGAAGATGGCATCAAGATTTTGAGGTGGGAAATGGGAGAAAAATTCCTAGTTTATTATTTCATGTCTCAAAATGTGTATTTCTTATTTGTAATTTCACCATTGTCACCATTGAAAAATGACTGAAGTAGAAACGGCAGACTTTCCGTGAATGTGTCGAATCGGCCCATGTAATTACAACTAATCTGAAAACTGTGCTAAGGTGAGTCTGAGAGGATAGAGAAGGGGAGGTAAAATCCATAGCCATTAAGTATTTCACTTTCAGCAGTTAGAGTGCTGAGAAAAAAATACACTGCCAAGGAGACTCGTCTCCCTTGGTATATCAACCAGTCATTGTAGAGATGTAATTTACATGATAATAATTTAAACTTCTTCCATTGATAATCTTGCAACTACCTTAATTACGGAGGGTAGATATATTGAATATTTGATCACCATTACATTTCCAAACTGCCAATTGAGCAGCAGCTACCAAATGAAAATAAAGGCCTAGTTGGACATATAGGCTTCAGCTATCATCTTCACTAAACAGCCGAACATGCTCTTTTAATGTAGATGTTTAAATAGACAGCAGGGTGGATTTTTTCAACTTCAAGTGCTAGTTGAGTGAAATTATATTTATAATGTCTTGCTGTATATGTGTAACTTCATTTTCCTTTTTTTTCCCTCTTTTTTTTTGTAAAAGTGGCAAATAAGTGCCTCTATTTAAAAACCCACCAAATGGGACTGGAAGGAACCTTCGTCCAATAATCTACAAACTGCCTTAGGAAGCAGAGAGTGTGACACTACAAGGCCACGGATGTGCAGACCTGGGGGAAAAAATCAATGCTGGGAATACACAACTTAAACATACTGATTAGGGCTGAATGATTAATCGCAATAAAACTGCACGCGGTTTGGCAAAGGCTGCGATTATTTTATGCGCAGCTTGTCAGTGGAGTGCGGCTGATTGGTAATAAATACTGCCCCATTTGAACGCCAGAGGGCGCTCTCATGCAAACACGATAAATATGCCTTGCCGCAGAAGTACAATAATGCAAATCATTCCAGGAAATCCCTATCGCTGTTGCTGAATAAACAGAAGATTGAAACGCTTTGATTAAACATGACTTATAAATACACGACTGCCTTATTCTGTGTAAGAAGGCACATCATCTCACAGAAGGATGCTCAACTGTCGTTATGAAGTGAGTTTGGAGTAAATGCATGTTATTAAATGTTGTCTGTTGTTGGACAAGAGGTTCATAAATGCTTCTCATGTTTTGGAAAGATGTTTGAGGTGTGTTGTTTTTTCAAATGCACGTTATAGGTGACTCAAACTCAGTGCTTTCAGATGGAGCAGCGTTTACAGAGCCGTACATCAATGACAAGCTGCGCATAAAAAAATAATCGCAGCCTTTGCGATTTCAAAATCGCGATAAGCCATCTCGATTTAAGTGCGATTACATGTAAAGTGCGATTAATCGTGCAGCCCTAATACTGATCATGAACGTTGGACCATTTTCAGCCACTGGACAGGATAGTTTCTTGTTTACATCTTAAAGATGAATTGCTCATTCATCTCTTAATTAGTAGCAAAACAGTTTGGTAAATTAAACACAAGCTGAGCAGTAGAGGACAAAGGTAATTAGCTGCACTCAGCTGGTTGGAGAGCAGAATAACCATCCCTCACTATCCACATTCATTTCATTTTGTGCCCCATTAAGGCTCAGTAACATCATTACATCATTCCAAATAGTGTAACTTATCTTCACTTAGTGGAAGTTGTCGGTCATTAGGGCAGATGTGGAAGAAGGGCTCTCGCTGTGGGGCCGTACGTCAGCTGTAATTAGATGGCTCACTTTCACAGTTGATAAACACAACTTTGCTCTTGGGCTGCATTCGTCTATTGTTGGTCATCTCTCTGATCACCTCTAGCAAAAAGGAAAATCTACCAGCTCACCTGTGTTTAGCGTGGTGACGCTAATAGCTTGTGAATTTGTGGAATAAGGGCAAAACTGTGTCTTTCTGGCTGTGTGTAAATCCTGTTTTCCTGTCAGCTCTTCATCCGCACCCTTCTAATGCATCAAATCTGTCAAAGTATAGTTGATTGCTCTTGCAGCCTAAGAAAAATAAGTGTGATCGTTTGACTCAGTATTTATTCTTGTTCAATCTAAAGTGTTGAACTAAAACTAATACCTAGGTTTATCTCTAGGTTGTTCATTAAAAGTGAACATGTGGACGCTGGTAAATATTCAACGCTTTCGTACGATTTGTCTAAACCCCAGTGATGGGTAGGTTTAGGGGCGGGGTCAGGGGTAGGTCATTCGTATGAATTCATACGAGTGAGGTCGTGTGAATTCGTATGAAGTAGCCACCTCGTAAAATTCTTACAAACTGCTGTGAGATCGTGTTGAAATATCTAATCATGGCTGTGAGCTCAGCTGTAAAACTAGCTAAATAAAAATGCTGTAACTTCTTCAGTTTTAGACTTCTTCTAAAAGTCAGTGGTGGCTTATCAGGGGAGGCAATGGAGCCACAGCCTACAAAAAATGTTGAGGTGAAAACGAAAGAAGGACGGAAAACTGTGCTAAGGCGAGTCTGATGGGATAGAGGAGGGAAGGAGGAGGCAAACTCCATAGCCAGAGACTTTTTACCAATTTATGTTGGTTTAAAAAAAAAAAAAAGAAGAAAAAGGCCAATCTCCATTGATTATTTAATTTTTAGCAGTTAGAGTGTTGAGAAAAAAAACATCACAGATGAGGATAGCCTTCCTTGGTATATCAGCCAATCATCATAGAGACGTACATTACGTGGTATTAGTTTGAATGGCTAGTGCTGATAATTTACCAACTAGTAGAGATAGAGATATTGAATATTTGATCGCCAACAAAATAACAAGCTACCATTCGAACAGCAGATCCGTATTGCCAGACGTACGATAATTATAGTATTTGTACGATAATTTTGACCTCTGTACGATGTACAATCAACAATGAAAAAAATCCCATAATGTACGATAATTTCAGAATTTTGTGACACTTCAAATGATGGTCGTTGTAATCATAGGGCTTCTATACTCATCGATCTAGCTGTGGATTCTACGTCTACCGTCATGATTGTGAGGAGAATGTAAACGTGGTGTTACACATGTCTACCATCTCATTTCATCTCACGTTATGTCTTCTCGCCCAGTCATTGTGGAGAATGGCTCTCACGAGCAGTAAACGGTCTTTTTGTATATTGTGTACAAACTTGTATATCATAAACATGTCATCTTTGTATGTTTTGCAAGAAAAAAAAGTTTAAAAAAACAAAGTCAACGTTAGCCGCGGCGTTTAGGTCAGTTGTTTCCAAGCTGAGGTCGATAGTTCAGCAATAAAGTAATTTTCAGGTTGTGTCAAAAAGTTGTTGATGTAGATAAATAGCTGTATTTTGTACATTTGACTCGTGCATAATAATTTTCTTCCAAATATGATAATTTTGGGCTTCTGGTATGATACTTGGACATTTCCAATCTGGCAACACTGCAGCAGATACAAATTAAAAATGAAGGAAGACCCCATGCCTTAACTGGATATAGGCTACAGCAATCAGCTTCACTAAATGGCCGAATGTGCTCTTTAAACACGAACATTTAAAAGGACAGAGGATGGATTTTTGCTTCAAGTGATAGGCTAGGTGAGAACCAAAAAAGCAATTGTAAAACAGTTAATGAAAAAAAAAAAAATCCTGGAGAAGGGATCCCCCGACCTCTACAATTTAGTGTGCCTCTATTTTAAAACCCACCAGCCGCCAATGGTAAAAATGTAAAAGTAAGAAAGGTTTAACCCATTTCAAGTAATTATAATGTAGGTCTCACTTAGACATTTGTTTAACACACATCATCCGTGACAGCAAAAAAAAATAAAAATCTGTACTATGTAAAGAGACTATTCAGTAACAATGTTAATTGCAGTAATATTTTTTTACTTTGAGGTGTGCTTTGATGTAAAGTAAAGTGGGTTAGTTTTTTTGCCCAGATTCATCTGACTAAAGCAGATTTTATGATCTAAACCAGTGGTTCTCAAATTTTATGACTACAAGGCCCCCCTTTGTCCACAAGAATATTCAAAGACCCCATGAGTTTAGAAATACGATCTAAGCACATGGTCTTAAGTGCATGACGCAAGTGCACTTAGGGCGTGTCCGAATCCGCTTTTTACATTCCACCCAGTCTAGGATAGGGGAAGCAACATTTAAGTTAATGATAACTAAAGTATTAACATAAAACAAAAGTTTGGCTCGAAAAGTTACATACCAGAAACAAAAGAAATGTAGTACAACAAGGTTTATTGGTATGGGAAGTGTAAAATAACTTTTTTCAGGAGTGGGAAAAGCCAAAAAAACAAACAAAATACCTCGAACTATAGGGATGCAATCTACACAAAGGAAAGAAACAACAAAATAGTTCCCTGACTCCCGCTCTACTTTAAACAGGAGAAAAGCGTAGGATTACAAAAACAAAAATGGCACCCACTCCCTAGAACTTACTGTACAAGTTTAGTCTATATACAAGAGAAACATCAGATCTACAGTCTAACAGTTGGGTTCAGCAAATAAGTAGTGTCTATATCAACGTAACACTGTTTATACAAGCTTTTAACAACAAAAAGAAATAAAATGGGTAAGTTTTGTAATAAATCACAACAGGTTAGCAACTGACAGGATAAGTAAAATAAGCTTTGTAATGATTCACAACCGAACAGCAGCAGCAATGTACATCAACAACAAACAAGGCAAGCCTTGCTTTTCCTTGAAGACCAATCCCAACCGAGCAGTCGTAAGCAGAGGTGAGCACCCTTACCTGGCTTTACCTGCACAGAAAAAAAAGGCAGAAAAGGGACCACTACTGCCACCTAGCGGCCTGACACACGAAGTTCAAATTGATAAAATAAAATAAATTACACCGTAGGACGTAACAGTTTAACGACGGGCAAAATGGCTGCACGGTCTAAAAGTGTTGTCCCTATTCTCTCTCGCAGTCTATTTCAGTTGCCTCAAAATGGCAACGCGCCTGAACACACCTCATTTTCAGACCAGCATGCCCATGGACGAACAAGATGGGTGCGAATGCTTTTGCTATTTAAACAACCTGGTGCAGGACGTGAAAATGATAACTGCGTCGGGCTGAAAGTAGCAAAAAACACTTGTGTCGCGCCTGACGCCGCATTACGGCGGGTGTTTGATAGAGCACATAGTGCCATTGTTCAGCTGAAGTCAGTGTGGTGTTGATTCAGTACCGTTGTAAAGATCATCAATTATTAAATTAATTAATTTAATCTATAAAGAAGTTCTGCAGAAAACAGCGATGTCATCGTCCAGCTCAGTTCAGTTATCATCCAATAGTGTCAGTGCGGTCAAATCAATAATATTTGAATTTTAAGTGTCCCCAACTATATAAGCCAGAGGCGACAGTGGCAAGGAACCCAAACTCCATCAGGTGACAGAATGGAAAAAAAAAACCTTGGGAGAAACCAGACTCAGTCGGGAGCCAGTTCTCCTCTGGCCAAAGAATGAACACAGTGTGATTATGATTTCGGCTGCATCACAAGTTAGAATTCAGATTGTGGATCGGTAGCTTTCAAATATTTAATCCAGTTCCTTTTGCTTGAAGATCAAACCAAGTTTTCCCAGACTGTGGGAATCCTAAAAATAATAGAGTTGTAGATGAGGTGAATTAAAATAAGAAATAGCATGATTGTTTTAGCTTGTTCGGTCCAATTTTAAAATATTTTAAATCATCATCAGGCATCCTTGGAAGTCTGCCTAGTGGGCCCCGGACTCCCAGGTTGAGAACCACTGATCTAGACATTTAATTATTTTAATTTAATCCCTTTCTATTAATGGCACAGATATTTTTTGTCACATACATGGTTTCTTCTACCAAAAGAAAGTAAATGTTAGGACTGTCCCGGTCTCCCCTACACTACACTCATGTACGCATGTGTGATTATTTCATTCTATCCATCTCTCATGTAGTGATGAGAATCTCTGATAAGACTGGCAAGCAGGGAGCATAATTGCTTTGGATTTGAAGTGCTCATGTCAAAGGTCCTGGTGCTCAGAGGAAGTCCAAGTGATGGGGACAATTTCCACTGTCATCATTCATTGTGCAAACAGGGATGGATAGATGCTCCATAATGAACGCTGGAGACACTGCAGGTGAACAGCTTGATTAAATGACATTACCACGACATCCATTCACAGTTCAGTGCACACAAAATGACGAGAGACCAAACAAATTAGCCAAGCTTGAGCAAGGTTTCTGTGGCAAATGGCCTGGATGACTGTGTAAAGGGATTCACTGCTATTGACAGGTGCCACTTAATGGCAGAATGTGCCTCCATTCAGATTAAAGGTTTTCTGACATGCCACATCAAAACATCATTGACAATATAATTGACAATTGTCCCTCAAGTCATTGGAGGTCACAAGTATATGGCCTGGAAGCAGATGTCAATGTATTGCAATTGGCTAGAAAGCTTTTGTGCCTCCCATTGGCTTCTGAAGATGATTTTACATATATTATTTTAGTTCTGCAAAGTAAGGCCTCTTTCAAAACAAAATATTTAGCAATGAGATTAACATGAAAATATGCTTAAAGTAGCTTAAGTGATGAAAAAAGCTGTTGTTTCTCTGATGTTTGGATGTTCAGGTGTGCGTCACTCAGAGCGGTTATGAACATCCATGTTGACACACTAAATATTTATTTAGGTCTCTCCCCAACGTATTCAAATAACCTCAATCGTTCAAAGTCAAAGGCATATGCCTCAACACAAGCAATGCTGGCAAGGGACCAAGAAACTAAACAGAAGCGCTCGCTGTCACAATGGCTCCTGAACTCCCAGCACGCATTGCAACAGCAGAAGTGTGTGTGTGAATTAGATAAAGCAGTGAGAGACTCCAATCCAAGACACAAGGGCCACCCAGCTAAGAGAGCGTATGAAAAAGCACTGCATACAGTCCACAAGTTCTTGAAAACCCCTGCCAACCCAAATGGGTTTGACTAAAAAACAATGTGACAGAAGCAGTCTGGAAATGGTCTTAACGGGATTTAACAGGAAACATATGAAACATGCCATTTGCACTGTGGCTTTCAAACAGACCTTGTTGTTTTGGTGTCTGATGAAAATGGTTCCTTTCATTCTGACAATAGAGTATCTGTCTCACAGAGGTTCATTTGGGGTTATTGACACTGACAAATGGCATTATGCAGACAGCAGAGACATGATTGAGGGTAGAAACGAAGCATTCAGACTATTTACATGAAAGTCAAGAGTGCACTAAACCCACAAGATTCTCACTTTCCCATTACAACAGTAAAAGAATAATGTCTCATCAGCAAAGCAATTGAGCCATATTGACTCAAAATATATTTTCATTTGAGTTTGTCATGAACTGTGTTAAAATACTGATTAATGTAAAATGAATTTTATTTCCACTACGTTCCTTAAACCGTTGTTTGTCTATATTTAACATCTCTGATGACTAAATATCTTGTTGTGTGTTAAAATGCTCAATTAAACATTGTGACTCAACGGCCCATCAACAACCTCAAGCAAACAGTCCTGAAATAGAAAGTGAACACCGTTTCTCTATAATATTCAATAACAGGCTTACAAGGGAGTGGTCTCACTGCTAGCAGCCGTTGAGTGATTCAATATAATACTTTAATAAGCACAAAAGAAAAAAGAAAAAAAATCATACATAAAACTGCAGACCCGCGTGTTTATGAGTAGAATATCCCTCAGGCTGAACTGACAGCAGCTCTCTTCACAAAGCTATTTGAGGGACTGAACTTTCAACACCTCCAATAAACAGTGAGCTGGCAGCACTCATGCACGGAATTATGGGTCATACCGAGAGCAGGGCCTCTATTCGACAGCTCCATACTAATGGTTTATGCATATGCATGTGCGTCTTCATTGGAGCGGTACAGCTGGAGTCGTCCTCTCTGTCCTGTCTGAGCTGAACAATTCCCCTTTGGCTGTGTTTACCGTGGACAAATGCTGTTTTGATATTCACACACACGCAGGCATCGACCTGCCAATCAGAGCCCTCGTGCCCTCTAGTCTTTTCAGAAACTAGTTCATCTGTGAGGCTGCCAATTAAACAGCGCAATGAAAGACTGGAGACCCTCCCAGAAGCCCAAGCGGATGCAGAAGTCTTCACATACAGAGCCAGTAAAACCACTTAGAATTAAATGACACTGTGCATGAAGGTCTCAGATGCAATGTGCTGCCATTCAGAAGGATAAACCCACAAAGTTGTAAGTGAAAACTGCTGTGTGAAAGATCAAAAATGGGAAAGCTTCTGTCAAAAATGTTGTTTAACTGTTGAATGTTTCTTGACAATTTGTTTAATGTCAATGGGAAATGGCTTTCACAACCAATTGAAAAAAAAAATTGCATATTCCTTGAACTCACCTTGAAAATACTTTATCCACAGGCAACTGGTGTGAAGTGGGCGTTCCATTGACAAGATTTTCGAGACGCTGCATCACCTATAACAGCAGCCTAAAACAAGTGCTAAATAGAGTACAGCATGTTGATGTATTTTTGTAGGCCATCCTGTAAATTCGCATCACCCTGGTTCCCTCAACAAAAACCCAATACAATTTTTTCCATTGGCTTTTGGATTATTGCATAAAATAAGCTGACCTACAAAACTTTATGATTCTTACACGTTCATCATGATAAATCGTAACAAATTAACACAACTTTCACAAATTTTGAAGCCTAAATACATTCACCAGCAGTAAAAAGCTAAACGTAGGCTATAAATGAACTACACCAGTCACATGACTTCAATATCACCACCATTCGACAACTTTCAGTCTTAATTTAAGGATAATTTTCCTTAAAAGAGTTAGAATAGTTTGCAAGAGTGAGATTATCAATGCAACGAGGCTGTGAAAGCAGACTAGTGAGTAGATGAGTTTGTTTGGTGTGATGAAGTTTAATGTGCCTGACTGCCTCTGTAGCCCAATTTAGACACTTGTTAGCAAAGGTTGTTAGCAAGACAAGTAAAAGCTTTAAAAATCAGGCCAACACGAACTTCGTTTGGAGTGTAATTGAGAGGAAAGCGCACCGCACATATTTACATATTCATCCAACTATGTGGGCGGCGTTGGATGTTCACTAACAGTATATTGCTGGTCACGTATTTCGAACTTCATTTTACCTTTAAGCGAAGAATGAAGAAGAACTTTGCCGTGAATATATCAATATATCGGGGCCTTAAGTTGTGACATTGTAAGAAAGGTTAGTGAATAAAAAAAACCCACAGAATATGCATTAAGACAGATAATGGAGTGAATTTTGATTTCTTACTGAGTTTATTGCATTTTGAAATGAGAACAAACAGGAGAAGAGGGGGTTTTTTTTGTGTGTATTTTAAAACAATCCAGAGTCCCTAAGGAAAAAGCACTCTTCTTTTGATGACCATCCCCACGCTCAGAAAGACACACGCTGCTTCTTTCACGGGCATTTCCATGGTGTCGAGGTTACTGCAGTCTCTTCTCATCTGGCCGGTTAGCGTTCTCTAAAGAGGCAGAAGTTCCTCAAGGGAGTGTTGTGAGAGCGCTGCTCCCCTCATGCCGTGCACACACAAGGAGTGTTGACTACATCCCAGTGGACTGGCGTCAGCTCCGCTAAAGCTTCGGTCTACACTGAAACGTGCCCAGGGATCCCTGCTTACTGAAGGTTTTGCATGTCCTGCCATTCTGTACACTTGTGTAGACAGAGCTGGCTCCAAAATGCCTGCACGGATTGCTCAGCTGTCTCAGCGAGGCTTCTCAAAAGACACAGCCTCTGTTGCAGAAATGTTTGAAGAACACACAAACAACATAAAACAAAACTATTCCTGTGGTGAGGAACTGTCAACATCATGCATCATTCTGTATATTGTACACTCCCATAAAGACATGTAGTCATTGGTGCAGTTTGAGGGCATTTTTAAGTTAACAAGAAAAGTGAATGAATTTGTAGGATTACTTATGAGGGTTTGGCATGATGTTTACAGTCACTGTACTTTATTCCCGTAATATTTGAGCACAAAGTACATATGGTTTCTTTAATATAAACAGCCCTTTAGCACTTCATTATGTCAACAAGAATATTACATTTTCAATTAAGCTGACATTCAAGAACACGGATGATAACACACAACATGCCAGGTCATAAACACACTGTAGCTTTACAAGCACACAAAAAAGCGACTGACCTCCTCATGCCAGAATCCCTGAGAAAACATTCCAGAAACACAACCAAGGAGACAGAGGAGAGTGTGTGGAGTCTCATTTATTAGACATGCTTTTAGCTGGGAACAAAGATGGGAAGAGTCTGTTGCTCTTAGCCAAAAGCCAACAGTGAGAACACCTGGCCCGTAAATGAATGACTGCTGGGATTGAAAATGAACAGAAAGCCAAAGACGCTTTTAAGCTGTCCTAATAGGCAAAGGGGCTTCAATTTCTACAACAAAATAAAAAAAAATAAATAAAAAAATAAAGAAAGCTATTCTAAAACATCACAACGCTTGTTGTCACTTGAAAGCAAAAAAAAAAAAGGTTTCAGTCTTTAAAACCTTTAAACTTTAAAATTGGAGTCTTTAATCTGCAGTAAAAAAAAAAAAAAATAAGAAAAAAAAAAGAATAAAGAAATATTACTAACCATCCAACATAAATTACCTTTACTTGACCTTAAAACACAAGACATTAGTATTCGACCATCGGTTTGAGTCCTTGGGTCACTCCACACAGTTATAAGGCCTTGTCCAACACATCGAGATGAATTTACAGTGTCAGTGAAGCTCAATTACAAAAATCATGATTATGGCAGCCAAAGCAAGTCCAAAAGAGAGCAGTTTGAGTCCATCACCATCAAATCTCCATGACCATCCCACTAGCGCAGGGGATGCAACAGAGGCACAGACCGTCTTCAGCTCCTGTGAAATGAAAGAGAATTGAAGATAAATACGAGACAGAGATAAGACTCATGCAAACTGCTCATGCAAACAAAAATAGCTTTATTCTCTACTTTCATGTGTCTTCATTCCACTACTGAAAGCCACGAAAAGCACCTGCGCTCAGCGGCAATCATGGGTGGTTCAACAGAAATAAAGACCCATTAAATACTGAAATCATACTCAACATCATCACCTGTCCTGCACAAATCACAACTCAAAAGAAAAAGATTATTACTGTGACAACAGTTTATGGTTTTATGCATTTATGCATCGATGGTGTTAAATCATCACAGTCGCTGGAGCACGAGAACAATTGGATGGAAACTGACTGTGTGATGTGAAATGAGTAAATGTGTGCGGTCCAGATGTCATCCATCTACATCACTCTGACAGGATGGTGATAGAGGGCAGTTGTGCTCGAAAATGGAAAGAGAATTAAGCACAACTTCACATCAGAGGACACATCAGAGACTCAAAGGGTAAAATGGTTGTAAGTGGAAGTCGTGTCCTCTCTAATGTGTTGGCACATTAAAGGATCATCTATAATGGACACAGTAATGGGTTGATGTCTCACATCAGGACAGGCCTGACAGCTCACCCAATAATATGTGTTAATTTCTGTACCCCTGATATTAAATATAGAGCCTCAATCTGAACGGCTATTTTGTGATTTTAATATTTTAGGCTGTGTTAATAGCCATGCAGATTGTAATTTGAGCCCACTGCCCATTGCATTTCTGTGGTTTTAGGAAAGTGTAGGTGGTGATCTTTTGGGCAGTCGGAACATTATGAAAATTGATATTCCTGGGCAGCCATCTTTAGCATCTCTGGGTCATTAAAGACCATTACAGCGAGCGTATATTCGTTTTTACAGGTGTAAATGGCCTGCTCACATAACCTAGAGGAAGTTTATCTGAGAGGCCACACTCTTAAAAATAAAGGTTCCGAAAGGGGCTTTCCAGTGATGCCATAAAAGAAAAAATTTTGGTTGGAGTTTGTGATATATTTCCACCTCCTCTACATTGAAACGCTCGCTCTGTCTGGATGAGCTTAAATCCCCAGTAAAGGCTTCACATTTCACACATGCACACTTCAATAAGCGTTCAAAAAGGTTAATTTGTTCAAATGCCGGGAGAAATCGGGGTAAGGGGCAAAAATCATTCAAGTGCTTGCTTTAATGTTAAAAGAATTTAATGTAAGTTTGAATATTATTTATAGCCATACTGAAAGCAACAATGGATAATTCACCTCAGATCTTCCAAACAAGAACGTTCAAACTGTGAACTCAATGTGAACAAACAAGTGTATTCTATGACAAAGATTCAGTTTCAGTCATCCAGTATATACATTGAGGAAAAAAAGTATTTGAACACACTGCTATTTTGCAAGTTCTCCCACTTGGAAATCATGGAGGGGTCTGAAATTGTCATCGTAGGTGCATGTCCACTGTGAGAGACATAATCTAAATAAAAAAATCCAGAAATCACAATATATTATTTTTTTTAACTATTTATTTGTATGATACAGCTGCAAATAAGTATTTGAACACCTGTCTATCAGCTAGAATTCTGACCCTCAAAGACCTGTTAGTCTGCCTTTAAAATGTCCACCTCCACTCCATTTATTATCCTAAATTAGATGCACGTGTTTGAGGTCGTTAGCTGCATAAAGACACCTGTCCACCCCATACAATCAGTAAGAATCCAACTACTAACATGGCCAAGACCAAAGAGCTGTCCAAAGACACTAAAGACAAAATTGTACACCTCCACAAGGCTGGAAAGGGCTACGGGGAAATTGCCAAGCAGCTTGGTGAAAAAAGGTCCACTGTTGGAGCAATCATTAGAAAATGGAAGAAGCTAAACATGACTGTCAATCTCCCTCGGACTGGGGCTCCATGCAAGATCTCACCTCGTGGGGTCTCAATGATCCTAAGAAAGGTGAGAAATCAGCCCAGAACTACACGGGAGGAGCTGGTCAATGACCTGAAAAGAGCTGGGACCACCGTTTCCAAGGTTACTGTTGGTAATACACTAAGACGTCATGGTTTGAAATCATGCATGGCACGGAAGGTTCCCCTGCTTAAACCAGCACATGTCAAGGCCCGTCTTAAGTTTGCCAATGACCATTTGGATGATCCAGAGGAGTCATGGGAGAAAGTCAGGTGGTCAGATGAGACCAAAATATAACTTTTTGGTCATAATTCCACTAAACGTGTTTGGAGGAAGAAGAATGATGAGTACCATCCCAAGAACACCATCCCTACTGTGAAGCATGGGGGTGGTAGCATCATGCTTTGGGGGTGTTTTTCTGCACATGGGACAGGGCGACTGCACTGTATTAAGGAGAGGATGACCGGGGCCATGTATTGCGAGATTTTGGGGAACAACCTCCTTCCCTCAGTTAGAGTACTGAAGATGGGTCGAGGCTGGGTCTTCCAACATGACAATGACCCGAAGCACACAGCCAGGATAACCAAGGAGTGGCTCTGTAAGAAGCATATCAAGGTTCTGGCGTGGCCTAGCCAGTCTCCAGACCTAAACCCAATAGAGAATCTTTGGAGGGAGCTCAAACTCCGTGTTTCTCAGCTACAGCCCAGAAACCTGACTGATCTAGAGAAGATCTGTATGGAGGAGTGGGCCAAAATCCCTCCTGCAGTGTGTGCAAACCTGGTGAAAAACTACAGGAAACATTTGACTTCTGTAATTGCAAACAAAGGCTACTGTACCAAATATTAACATTGATTTTCTCAGGTGTTCAAATACTTATTTGCAGCTGTATCATACAAATAAATAGTTAAAAATTCATATATTGTGATTTCTGGATTTTTTTTTTTTAGATTATGTCTCTCACAGTGGACATGCACCTACGATGACAATTTCAGACCCCTCCATGATTTCCAAGTGGGAGAACTTGCAAAATAGCAGGGTGTTCAAATACTTATTTTCCTCACTGTATTTTTAATCATGTTAAAGAGGTCATATTTATGTTTTTGATTATTTGCTAATACATTTCTTTGCAAGTGCACTGCACTTGCAGAGAGACACTGCCCACACCCTCTTCTGATTTTTTATTGATTTTGCCATATTTTGTAGTCGTGTCACATCTGGTGTGGACAGACACATTGCTTGTAGCTGGAATCTTATTGCATCGCATCTGGTTAGGGCACGGTGTAAGTGTACATTACAATAAGATTCCATTTGTTAAATACGTTATTTAACATCGTCTAACTTGGCCTTTTCTGGACAGACAGGAAATCATGGAAAAGGGAGAGAGGGGAATTTGACCGGGAAAGGATCTTGAGCATAATAAGCAATCTTTTGGCATAAATGTGCAACATTCATTGATTGTGAACTTCTCTGAAACCACGAGCCTGTAGAATGCGTAACAGTGCCACGTTTTTACTTTGAAGCATGCAGCGTTCACATTTAATTAAATCCACTGCTTTAGAAGTTTAGTAATAATTAATAATTAATAAATAATAATAATAATTCATTACATTTATATAGCGCTTTTCTCTACACTCAAAGCACTTTACATAAGGGGGATCTCCTCATCCACCACCAATGTGCAGCATCCACCTGGATGATGCGCCGGCAGCCATATTGCGCCAGAACACCCACCAGCTTATTGGTGGAGAGGAGACAGAGTTATGAAGCCAATGAGTATATAGGGATGATTAGGAGGCCATGATGGACAGAGGCCACTGGGCAAATTTGGCCATTTGGGATTTTTTGTGACCACAGAGTCAGGACCCTGGTTTAACGTCTTATCCGAAGGACGGTGCTCTTTGTCAGTACAGTGTCCCCGTCACTTTACTGGGGCGTTAGGACCCACACAGACCAGTGTGGGTCTGCTGGCCTCACTAACACCTCTTCCAGCAGCAACCTAGTTTTTCCCAGTAGGTCTCCCATCCATGTACTAACCAGGCTCAACCCTGCTTAGCTTGCCAAATAATAATCACATTAAGCCACATAACGATTCTGTTTTTTCTTTCCCAAAATTTGAGACCTCTTGAAATAATAAAGACATTTCTCTAGTAGCATTTAATTTAAGTATTTAATAGAATTTAAGACTTACAGTAAGAAACCGCAGGGACCCTGTATGGTGGGCCTTTTAGTGGCATCTGTGCATCTCAATGTGTATCAGATGGTGCCTTCCTCTACCGAGTGTGACTCTGTGCGAGTTTCTGAATGGAAACGTCGTCATTGTGCTTTACCAGAGTGGGATCATGTAGCAGACCCTCCACCCTCAGATGCCCTACATTAATCACTGTGCCTTATTCAAGCACCACCCCACCTCTGAGATTGTATCCCACAATTTCTGGTCCTAGGGCTATCAAGAGAGCAGTCTGAGGCATTCAGTGCATTCACTTCTGACTCCCACATGACCGTAACATGTTTAGATTTTTTTTTTGTGACTACAGTAGAAGAGATAACCTGCTCTATTAACACGATAAAGTGGCTGAAAGTTCTTTAAAAGCACACAATCCATGGCCTCAGATTCTGAAAGCAGCCCATCTACAAAACCAGAATTGCTATTCAATTTCCTATTGTGCTATACATTTCCTAATCAAGGACGAATATGAACAAGTAAACTGTTCTGCTATGACTCTTATCAGAAGAAAAGCAAAGGAAAAGTAAACTCATTGTGAAATGTTTTCCTTGGGTGTGTGTATTGAGTCTGCGTCCCCACTTCAGCGGGCCTAGAACAGAACCATGGGGATCTCCAGTGATGAATAATATAATCCAAGAGACGTTCTGCTCTAAGGAATGTCTGAAGTCGACATGAGGTTAGACTTGAGTAATGTAAAGCACCTCTAAGTCTCTGACTGCACTACAGGAGAGCGCAGAGGAACTGGTTGGAGTGTATTAAAACTTTCAGCTGTGCAGGGAATGCCTTTGTACTGAGCGGATATTCAATGCAATTACTTGCCACCCATCTCATCCGAGGCAGGATGCCTGTGATGAATGCGGGTGCAGTAATACTGGATATCTCCTTAGCAATGGAGATGTGAGCTCCAGTTATCTGCTGATGCTGCACTACATATATTATAGGCCATGCACAGAAACCCTTGCTCAAATCCTCTTCCTCTTTCATCAAATAATCTGCTCATAGCTAAGAGGGAGGTTCATATGAAGAGTGTATTTCAGAATCCTATTCCCTTGTCAAATTGGAGCAGGGGCTGATGGAATGGCAGGTCCCATCAGCTTGTTTAAAAACTAAAAAAAAAATAAAAAAAAATGGATGGGTCAAACCATTAGGAGATAATGGCTGTGGATTAAGAATAGCAGTCTGCAGAGGACTAAACCATTCCTGTCATCATGTTTCTATTTTTCACTGGTGCTGGATCGATTTCTACATTTATTTTCACTTGAAAATTAGACAAAAGTAGTTGTATATTTAGATTTTTTGGGGGGGAAAAGAAAAGAAAAAAGAAAAAACCTGAATTGAACTGAACTGCACTTGATGTCTTGTGTGAAATTCTAAGAAAAAATAAGTAAAAACAGTTGAGAAGCACCAGAATAAAAGATAAAAACATTACCAGACTGTCACGGTTATGCTAGTTTGGACTTTTTGTGTTTCTCCACCTTCTGTCTGAGTTAGTCATTTGTTGTTATGGACACTGATTATGTTCAGCTGTGCACTAATTAATTATGTCATTATTGTGTTTAAATGTTCAGTTCCGTCTGAGTTAGTTTGTCTGGTGTCGTCAGTTCATGGATGAGTTGTATGCTACTCTGTTCTTGTGGATTATCATGTGGACCTATTAAATATTGCCTGTTTACGTTAATCTTCATCTTCGTGTGTGTTTGTACAACCACCTGCGTGACACAGTCTAGTTTGGAGGGAGCCTGTGAGTTTTATTTCTCTCTCATTACTCTCTCCGTCTGCCAATATCTTTTCCTTTTTTTCTCCTGTTCTTTCTCCTCTTTTGATGAATGTCAGTTAGAGTGACCGCTAGTGCATGCTGCATCCAGACACCACATTGATTCACGTCTGCTTTATACACACACACAAATCTAATGAGTGTCCGTCGATAGACTGTGGCGGCTCAGACTGAGGTGAGAGGCTCAAGGACAGGGACGCTGGGCCTCCAGACACCTGAACGATCTCCCGCCCGGCTGAGGTGATAATCCACACACACACACACACACACCAGCCTGTGATCCATCTATCTCAGATGCTTCATCATGGGGATTAGACACAGCCGAACCCAAATAAACACTGACAACATCCAAACACAGGAATATACTAGAATGGAAAAATCTTCTTGTTTTGATGCTTGTCTACACTGAACAAGAGCTGAAAATGAAGATGTCCGTTTTGACACCTGTCCCATTATATGAAACATTTTAGGAAATGATGTGAACTGGACTTGAACCTGTGTTGCCCACATGAGCATCAATGTTTCAGCATCAGCATTAAAGCATCAATGTTATAGAGCATATAGACTAACCACTAACAGCTCAAACCCTTATAAAACAAACAAAAAAGCAAGCAAAACATAACAAATCAAAACAAAGTACTTGACTAATCCAGAGTAGGGCAACCCCACTATATCAGATTTTAACTACACAATTATCGTGACCAAACAAATTCACTAAAATTATATTAAGTTATTTATAGAAATTTGGAAATTAAGAAAATAATGCTCCATCCATCCATCCATCCATCCATCCATCTTCTTCCGCTTATCCGGGGCCGGGTCGCGGGGGCAGCAGTCTAAGCAGAGATCCCCAGACTTCCCTCTCCCTAGACACTTCCTCCAGCTCTTCTGGGGGGACACCGAGGCGTTCCCAGGCCAGCCGGGAGACATAGTCTCTCCAGCGTGTCCTAGGTCTTCCCCGGGGTCTCCTCCCAGTGGAACATATGCCCGAGCCACCTCATCTGACCCCTCTCGATGTGGAGGAGCAGCGGCTCTGCTCTGAGCTCCTCCCGAGTGACCGCGCTTCTCACCCTATCTCTCAAGGGATCGCCCAGCCACCCTGCGGAGAAAGCTCATTTCGGCCGCCTGTATCCGGGATCTTGTCCTTTCGGTCATGACCCAAAGCTCATGACCATAGGTGAGAGTAGGAACGTAGATTGACCGGTAAATCGAGAGCTTCGCCTTGCGGCTCAGCTCTTTCTTTACCACGACAGACCGGTACATCGACCGCATTACTGCAGAAGCTTCACCGATCCGTCTGTCAATCTCCCGTTCCATCCTTCCCTCACTCGTGAACAAAACCCCAAGATACTTAACCCTCTGGGGACCACAAACGCGCCCGCGCGTTTTGCTCGTTTTTTTTTTTTTTAGCAATGAAAATAAACACTAAATGCTCTGTTAATTTTGATCTTTCATTTTCGTGTAATACATCAATCGATCCTGTTCAGTTTCTATTTTTTTTCTGTATACTCACAATAAATATAAAGTGTTTTGCTTTTTGACAAATAAAGAAAAATTAACATGATGCGATTTCTGCCTTCTCTCTGTCAGTAAACTCCCATTTGAAACGCGTTCGAAAATGATCTATAACTCCGCGAAAATTCAGTCAAACAGGCAAACAGACCCACGGGCATAAAGCTTGAGATCGCATCTTTTAAATGAAGTCATTTATATAAAAAACAAATATTCTCAGCTTCTGTAATCTGTATAAAAAGAGAGCGACTCCTGTCGAGCTCATTACGAGCTAATTCACAGTAATGTGACCACTCCCCGGAGAGCGCGTGCTATTCAAACGCAAATTCTGAGAACTATTTCAGAGCTGTGAAACGCCCACATCAGCTGTAAACAAAGCGCGTCGCGACTCCTCGCGAGTGAGACATTATAGCCTACCTTATGGAGAAAAGATTCCTCAGAACAGTGCTGATGAGCAATATCTCCTGAAATGAGCAGATTCCACTGAGGAGTGAGGTAGGCTGTTTTCTTTTCTCACGTGTGGAATAACGTTATGGAATAACGTTAATGTAGGCCTATGTAAACCGCAAAAAGATGAATCGCATTTCTATAATATGACTCGCCTTTCTGTGAGATGAATGAAGGGGACATATTTGTAAAGACTGTTTAGCCTAAATATGAATCGCGCGTCTGTGTGTGAAAGAATAAACTGCTTTGCTATAGCCTACTGAGATGAGTAAAAATCGACTGGAATATGTTGAAATAAAATGTCTTTGTATAAGCAACGTATTAAACTGCAAAAAAAAAATACTATTTTTGTCAAAAATAAATTCATAGACTAAGATGTTAGATGTTCCAATGTTGGCTATATTCAAACTGTAGGCCTATAATCTTTTTTTTTTTTTTTTTTACAAAGAAAGAGTACACTTGAAATATTGTTGAAATTGTAATTATTGTTGTAATTGTAACATTTTTAATAAAATAGCAAAACATATTTACAAGAGAGATGTAAGCGAAATCTTAAATGGTCAATATAAGTCTTCTTCTAAATACATCTTTTGTCCTTGCATTGTGGCTCAGTCAGTGTCACACCTGAATGAATGGCTCATTATGCAGAGTGGGTGGGACATTGTAATCTAAGGTGTAAACTACTCCTCCCCCTCGCATATTGGCTTTCCAAGCAAAACCTGTTTTACACCATTTAAATCAATGTATTTTTTTTGTGAACGATAAAGCAAGACTATTTTTACATCATTTTGAAGCTAGAACTCAAAGGGACAACATCCATTAGTCAAAAGTCTTGTGGACACATATTTAATATGTGTTTTGTGGTCTTAATTCAGCAATTTTCATTTTAATTTTTTCCAATAACCACGCATAAACATTATTCTCTTAAAATACAAACATCTACATACACGTTGCTCGCATATTATGGTAGCCCTGTTTGTCATTAACATGTTTATAAATAACTGAAAAAAGCACAAATGTCAAGGCATGTCAGACCATCTCAAGGGCCCCAAAAACACCTTGGTCCCCAGAGGGTTAAACTCCTCCACTTGAGGCAGGAACTCTCCACCAACCTGAAGTGGGCAAGCTACCCTTTTCTGACTGAGGACCATGGCCTCGGATTTGGAGGTGCTGATTCTCATCCCAGCCGCTTCACACTCGGCTGCAAACCGTCCCAGTGCATGCTGAAGGTCCTGGCTTGATGAGGCCAACACGACAACATCATCCGCAAAGAGCAGAGACGAAATCGTGTAGTCACCAAACCTGACACCCTCCGGCCCCTGGCTGCGCCTAGAAATTCTGTCCATAAAAATCATGAACAGAACCGGCGACAAAGGGCAGCCCTGCCGGAGTCCAACACGCACCGAGAACAAGTCTGACTTACTGCTGGCAATACGAACCAAGCTCCTGCTTTGGTCGTACAGGGACCGGATAGCCCTTAGCAAAGGGCCCCGGACCCCATACTCCCTGGAGCACCCTCCACAGGCCGCCGCGAGGGACACAGTCGAATGCCTTCTCCAAATCCACAAAGCACATGTGGACTGGTTGGGCAAACTCCCATGAACCCTCCAGCACCCTGTAGAGGGTATAGAGCTGGTCCAGTGTTCCACGGCCTGGACGAAAACCACACTGTTCCTCCTGAATCCAAGGTTCTACTATCGGCCGGATTCTCCTCTCCAGTACCCTGGCATAGACTTTCCCAGGGAGGCTGAGAAGTGTGATCCCCCTGTAGTTGGAACACACCCTCCGGTCCCCCTTCTTAAAAAGAGGGACCACCACCCCGGTCTGCCATCCCAGAGGCACTGTCCCCGACTGCCACGCAATGCTGCAGAGGCGTGTCAGCCAAGACAGCCCCACAACATCCAGAGACTTGAGGTACTCAGGGCGGATCTCATTCACCCCCGGTGCCTTGCCACCAAGGAGTTTGAAATAAATACAATGAAATTGAAATTGTTTACAGTAGAGGAGGGGAGCTGTTGACCTCAACTGGGGATGTCGTTGGACGGTGGAAGGAATACTTCGAGGATCTCCTCAATCCCGCTGTCAAGTCTTCCATTGAGGAAGCAGAGGCTGAGGGCTCAGAGGTGGACTCGTCCATCACCCAAGCTGAAGAAAATAATGCTATCAGTCAAATTTATCTTTAACTATTTATTTAGCGTTTCTCAGTTCTGGCCAATGAATCACACTGGAAATACGATTGTATGGAGGCAGAAAGAGAGTTTTTTGATCAGCACTTCCTGCAGACTCCCATGTCTAACAACACAACCCCCCCCCCCCCCCTCCCCTCCAAAAAAAAAAAAAAACTACCAGACTGGGTAGAGTCATCTCCTTAAATGTGATTTTGTGCAGCAGTACAGCAGAACACTGTGTTCTTCGTTCCTTCTTTGTTCTATTTTATAACAAGTGGGAACCAGCGCTATACCGTGTCCTAAGCAGATGTGACGGAGTAAGATTCCAGCAAAAAGCAATTTGTCAGTCCACACCAGACACGACATGACTACAAGACACAACAAAATCAATCAAAAATCAGAAAAGCATGTGGGCAGTCTCTCTTCAAGTGCACTGCACTTACAACAAAATGGATGAGCACAATCAAATTCATATTACGCCATTTTAACATGACCAAGCATACACACTGAATGACTGAAACAATCTTTGTCATAGAATACACTTGTTTGTTCACAGTTTGAGGGTTCTTATTTCCTTTTAATTTTTAAAAGGTCTTGTCTGACACGATCTCTGCATCCACACACACAAACTCAGATTATGTGTGTTCTTCACTTAAAGGGGTCATGAACTGAGAAATCTAAATTTCCTTGAGCTTCTGACATATAAGAGGTCATCATACTATAAGAGAATCCTGTAAGTTTCAGAACTTCCTTGTTAGTCCAAAAACAAATTTTATTATATCCAAGCCTAGCGAACGACTCGTTGAGGAATGTGCCTATGTGAAAGACCACCTCTGCCGAAGAAAATCAACGTCTACTTCATCATTCCAACTTTCGCCCCGCCCACTGGCGTGTTAGTGAGATGACGAGGAGAGAAGAGCGATCAGTGGATCACAGGACTAAAAATAACATTATGCTAACTTCCAAAGGATCCTAACGCTAGGAATGTTGTGTTTTTTTGTTTTTTTTCAACAATGTGAATGTCTCAGTTGAGCATTATTTAGGCTATTTGTATTCGGTACATTTCACTGTGGATTCTTTGGTAAATCAGTCGCAATTTTGGCACAGGTTTTAGAAACAGACTTTTACAATATGGACTCGACAGTTATGCAACAACATATAAGTTAATCTGTTAATTCTAATGCCTGATCAGTGACCAATGATTTTTGATATGTAATGATTCATGTACAGTCAAGATGTTCTTTGTGTCAGTAAATCAAACCAGTGATTAAACAGTCAACTTCACATTGTTTATTTTAGTAGGATGAAAATAATCTGTTATTTAAACGGTGATTAAATTATATATAGAAAGCGATCAAAGAACACTTCCTTTACTATTGCTGGAGCTGTCAATCAAACAGCGCAAGTTTATCTGTGACTGAGTTCTGGACTCTCGCCAAAACTCCCATTATAACAAAGTCCCTTTTATCTATAGTCTTTGGTTATAATCAACAAATCTCTTATTTACATTGTGTTTGCACTGTTAGTTATGATGAAATCATTCATTAGAGTGCAGAAATAGAGTTGCAATGACGAGATCACAGCATTCATGCACTCAACATGTGATCGGCTACAATGCTCATCACTGCAACCTTTCATGCCACGATCTAAATATAATGCCATAGATATAATGCTATAATCAACACTTTTCACTATTAGTAAACCTTAAGAGCTGTAACAAACATGCTAAAAGTTTTCGAGAGAATTCCACATGTAATACTAGCTATTTCATATGCAAAGATGTCAGCAGTGGGCGTTTACACTGAAGTCTCACAGCAGACACGCCCCTTAAAACAGAGCGTTCAAATCAGAGGGAAAAATCTGGGTAGAAAAAATGCCTTTTATTTCTAAATTATGACAATTTCTGATGAAAAATCATACTACTATTATAAGTACACCCCAGGAAACAGTTAAATGCAGTTAATGACCCTTTTAAATAACATGATTAAAGAATTTCAGCCAGAGCTGCGGCTTCAGTCACCCATCAGGAACATCAACGCTCAGACTTTCAATCTCAGTGTGCATATACAAAGACCCAATGCAGCCAACAGCAATCACTGTGCAGTATTTTTTCCAGACATCCAGTAAGCCTCCCATCAGGGTCATCAATCAAGTTACTGACTCTGCTCCTCTATCCATCAGTGACTGACCAATACAAATAACAGGAAAACCTCATCTGTACATTAGTGTGAACATTCAGTCTAAGACTGTAGAAGCAGAGACTTTGCTGTTACAGCTCATCAGAGAACTCAACCCAAGAGCAGAGCGATCAGAGAGGAATGGGATGAGCTCAAGGATCCCTCTTCAGTTTGATATCTGGCTAAAGTAAAGAACAAGATCAACGTAAAGAACTAACGGTAACCCCTTACATTAAGGTTCATTAGTTAACATTAGTTAATGTATTAACTAACCTGAATAAAAATACAGCTGTTCATTGTTAGTTCATGTTAATTCACAGTGCATTAACAAATGTTAACAATATTTTAGTAAAGTATTAGTAAATGTTGAAATTAACATTAACAGATTAATAAATGATGTATACGTGCAGTTCATTATTATTTCATGTAATGTAGTTAACTAATGTTAACTAACAAACCTTATTGTAAAGTGTTACCGAACTAACATATTAAGGAAGACAGATCAGTACAATGTCTGCTTGATTACCAAGGAAGTCGAAGGACACTTACATTGGAAAAAAAATGCCTAAATGTTTTAATGAACATTATTACGATTATCATTTAAAAAGTCAATGCCAGTTCGCAGTAGACACCTCTCATAACTTCTGTAAATATACCACTCTTAGACATGAAATGTAAAGAAAGCCACTGCAATTCATGCCAAAGAACCAATTAACAAATGTAATTTGTAATTTGTACTCTGTATTTATAAATGTCAAACATAAAATTACCGCAAAGGCTGAAAAATATCCAAAAATCACCTAAAAATGTAAGTCTAAAATATATTTAACTTTGTGTTGCTTCACAGCACTGACTGACTGGCCCACCACAGATATAAATACAGCTTGAATCGTTTGTACATGAACAAACAACAAACATTTACAGAAATAAAGCAATATGTGCTTTGATAAGCACGTTCCAGCTGGCTGTAGTCACTCAGATGGCTAACATCAAAATAGGCTAGAAGAACTTACACTACGGTTACACTTTATTTTACAGTACGTGCACTTTCAATGTACTTACAGTATACCTACCCACGAAAGTACTGAGTAATAAGGTTTAAAACATGGGTTAAGGTTAGGTTCAGGGTTAGTACCTAGTTATTACCTAGTTAGTGTCATTACTACAATAAGTCCATAGTATGTACATGCGAAACAGGACTGAAAAAAAATGCTACCTACACTACCATCACTTCATGTTTCTCCTTCACTTTTCTAGATGGGATGTGTGTAGGATGAGACTCAGGACAGGACCGTGTCCACATCCACTACAGAAACAGCCAGTGTCAGCAGGGAAAACTTGGCCAGTGGCTCTCCAGATGATGTAAAGGTCCAGAAATTACAATTGCCACTGGAGAAACCCGCTGACACACACACACACAGAGAGAGAGAGAGAGAGAGAGAGAGAGCGAGCGAGATAGAGAGAGCGAGAGAGAGAGAGCGAGAGAGAGCGAGAGCGAGAGCGAGAGCGAGAGAGAGAGAGAGAGAGAGAGAGAGAGAGAGAGAGAGAGAGAGAGAGAGAGAGAGAGAGAGAGAGAGAGAGTGAGTGTCTTTCAACAGAACAGGGCCGTGTTTGTCACTTCAGAATCTCTCTCTCATTGTCTCTCTCAATTTATCGGAGCAGTTTCAGTCATAGAGCGATGAACATACACCTTATTGTGTTATAAGACTTAATTATCTCAAACTTATTCACACACATACACTCTCTGGGGAATCTACAGTAAGTTCCAATTAGTCCTTCCTGACCTATCAATTAACATCAGTTAACACTAGCAAATCTAATTAGCCCCTAATAAACACAAACAAACAAAGGCTTTATCATGGGAGAACACAGAAACATCTAAGATCAGAATCAGAGGAAAGTCCCAGAACTGCAGCGTTCTACATCATTACCTCATGTAGTGCTGCTTCTTTGGCCTTACACGGGCACCACAAATGTTGAGCTTTAGTCACATCACTCTTAAGGCAAGTGAGAGTGTCAGATGATTCCTTCCCAAGTTACTGGGCACCATCACACCATTCAACACACCTTCTAGGTTCAGAATAATGTCTTTGTTCAGCATTTCCTTGCTCATCAGATATCTGAGATCAGCACTCCACAGTCTGGGATCATTGCTGGAGGTCAGCGAGTGCAGTTGTAATGCAGTGCCAGAAGACATCTAGACACCTGCAGTGGCACAGCACTGTTCCTCCTCCCGTCAGCTGCTTCCGCTTCACTGGAGTAACAGCTCCATAAATCAGCATTCAAAGCTGGATTCATCTCTCTGATGATGTATATGTGTCATTCTGCTCTCTTTAAAGCAATATAAGCATTTGACAAGCAACTGAAAAAAAAAAAAAAGTACATGGACCAAAATGGCCATGGGCATGGGGAATTTCAAGTCACAATGCATTTACACTAGCAGGAACACGTGAGAAGCTCTGCTTTTGAAGCCCAGCAGGTTTCCACGAGTTTCTGGGAGTTTTTTTGGTCTCTGTCAATGAACAACAATGAACAACTATTTGATGAATAAATCATTTATAGCTTCATGTCTGACATTAATGGCAGCAAATACCATTGGCTTTTGCGTGTCTCATTACTGTTTGAATATACGTAAATATGAATAGATTTGAGAGCTTCCACAGACAGGAAGATTTTCAGTGAATACAGATTCTGAACAATATGACAAAATAAATGTTGACAGAATTTGATATGCATTCACTACTGTTCAAAAGTTTGGGGTCACTAAGATTTTTTTCAATGATGTCCCTGTGTATGTCCTCGTGTGTCCTCCACAGTGCTCGCAAAATTTAAAAATAGCTGGTAGCAGGCACAAATTTTGGTAGTCCAAAATAAATTGAAGTAGCCCCAAAAAAAAAACATTTTTATGTAGAAAAATTGGATAGGAGTCAAACTCACAAATATCAACAATGGTACATAAAATAATCAAATTACAATAATCAATTCAAATATGCATTTGGATCTAACTGAATTGAAATTTCTATAAATTTCTATCTTCTTGACCTGTCTTTTTTGGCTGAGTAGAACTGAAACGTAAATATATGTGCCTCTTAACATTTTAACACACACAACCAAGTGTCAGCAACTTTCACAGTTTTCTCCACTACGCACCTGATCGTCACATTACAATTATTAAAATTCTCAGTGTTAAGCATGATGATATGATAACATGTTACACTGAAGTAGGCTGCAAAATTGCATTTCCTTAATAGCCTAAACACAGACTTTACACTGTTTACGTCACTGCAACTTCCCGAAAACAAAAAAGAAATTAAATGCATTCAGCCCAAGCAAAGGCTGGATATAGGCTTTATTAATTTATTGTCATTTACATAGAGCGCTTTCACAGCTGTTAGACATCACATACCTAACACATAATTTGTCCTGTTAAACTACTTACAACACTCTCACAAGGTACTTGAATTTCCATCCTTTTGATTAGTTTTTAATTTGGTAAATTAGTACCTCAAGGGAAAAAAAGAAGCTTTAAACAGTTAATATTTCCAATCATTAAATTTGTGTATATTTTTAGGTAAAACTTAAGTTATTATATGTTTTTATATACTGTAGGTGGTCTAGGCATATGTTATCCTTGATTTGTTTTCCCTGAAGAGATATATGCTAGTTTTGAAAACGAAAGTAAAAGAATGACGCACGTTTGTTGCGTTTTACCATGAAATGAGAGTTCTATGTCTTTAATTAAATCAACAGTACACATTAATGATTTATCTCTCATCGACCCGCAATTAATCAGATAAGTCAAGAGAGTGAAAAACGCAAATCAAGGAAGGAATTTTATTTCACTATATTTAAAATAGCCCGTCGGACAAGGCGGTGATACATTTTGGTAGCCCGACTGGAAGATACAATAGCCCCGGGACGTCGGGGTAGGGATTTTGAAAGCCCAGCTCCATGAGTGATCTAGGAATGACCCGACTGGCTGTCTCTATTTGTCATTCTGTGCTAATTTGTGTCTGCTGTGTTATTTTTCTAGAGAGGAGAGAACACGTCCACACAGAGGACATCAAATGATCCTTCAAAATGTGATACACATTTTAATTTCACACCCCATCAGATTTTACTGCTGCCCTGGCAGACCATTAAACGCAAAAGACAGAGTGGAGGAAAAGAGGAATAAAGAGAGATTAAAAATACGCTGATAAGTGGTCATGGTCATCTAACAGAGGCAGTTCTGAAAAAAAGGATAAAGATTTTTCCTGACAAGCTACAACAATCAAATGTCTTTGGATGGGAAGCACAAGGATTCCTCCTCTCTTCAGGATTGCTGGAGAAGATATGCATGCAGCCAGAAGCGGTAATAAAGCAGCAGGACCGTAGTTTAATGGAAGGAGATCTAATGGTGCAGAATGAACTCTGTAAGTAGTGGCGATCTGCTGTCTTCATATTGGACCGAGTTCACTAGTTAAGCATTTGGAAGCTCCAGGCAATGGCAGAGAAATGTGTGTGGAGAGATAATTAGGGCAGCAGAACATCTCGCTTGCACGATTCCTCTCTCAGAAACACTTCATTTAAAAGTCACTGTTCTATATGAAAGACATGAGCACATAGAGTTTATAAGTTTCTTCTAGCTCCTTCATTTGACATGAATTGGCCAAAGAGTTACTAAGAACTGGATCCTCACCGTACAACACACAAGTTTTCACCCTTCAAGTCATAAACTTGCAAGACTAAACCCTTTGATATCAACATCCAGACCAATAATCAGGCTGACCATTTGAGTTAAGTGAATTAGAAAAACAGCTTTCATGCAAGACACTTCCATGAAATTACTGGAAAAACTAATGGTAATGGTGAATGGCTGTAGCAACCTGTGCTTGAGGTAGTTCTGGTTACCTTTAGTTAGTTGGTAAACAAACAAACTAGCTTGGTCATACCTGCAGCGCGTGCGTTCCATTTGGATAAACCACACACACACACACACACACACACACACACACACACACACACACGCGCGCGCGCACACACGCACACAATCCAATCAGCTGTTCTGCTCTTTCAGCAAAATTTAAGTGGTTATTTAACCTTAAGATTAATTGCTTTTTTATATATGAATCACTTTTTGAATACCTTATGTGTAAATCGCTTTGAATAAAACAGTCTATTAAATGTAAACGTAAAACAATGATCAACCCATATGCACTCATGCCCAAATTGTATGAACAAACTAAAGCTGAAATATTCGTTCCACAGAAGGAAGAAAGTCAAACAGGTTTGGAACAGGAGGGGGAGTAAATGCTTGCAGAATGATCATTTTTGGGTGAACTATCCTTTTAAAGGTGCTTTTTGGAGGATGGAGGATGGTGGCTGGTCAAGCAGCATGGACCAACTAAAAGCTTAAACTAGCTTGAAATTAGCTATTATATTGGAAACACCAGCAACCAGCAAAATATGGTCTTTTTATTTAACAAGCCAGTTAAATTGACATTTAACTGCTGCCAGGCATCAAATGGTGTTTAAATTTATACAACACAGAGAAACTTTCATTAGACTTAGACTTTCATTTAGCAGGAATGACGTTCTCATTTCTTTTATCAGTTCTCTATGTAATTTAAAGAATGTACATTCTACATTAGATTTAGTTTGCTCAATAGTTGATTCTTGTGTGTAGGTGGCTTCATGTACTATCAGAAATCCTGTGAACATGCTTTTTGAATTTCACACTCTCATCCTAATGTAAAACAGACTGCAAACAGAGTGTGAAGTCTGGACTCTCTGCCTCCAATCTGTCACGTCCATCTCTTCAGACACAGACTGAAATAGGGTGCTGCTCACACCATTCTCCTTCAGACAGACTCTCTGGCAGCTTAGCGGTCAATTGGCCATCACAGGCTCTAGGCACAACTGACTGTTCACTAATCCAGCTTCTGCTGATCCCTGAAAGGACCCCATCATTACTACATCACATTCAAGCTATCAGACTGCAGCTGAAGCTGTTGTGCTTCTAAACACCTCAAAAATACTCCACAAATGAGGCCACTGTTAAGAGAGGGTAAACTTGGCTTTTCCACTGATTGCAAACCAAAACTAAAAGTCAAGTCACCTTTATTTCTATAGCGCTTTATCCAATACAGACTGATTCAAAGCAGCTTCACCGTAATAAACAGGATCAGAATGAATGATGCAAACTTCATCAAATATGTGACCCTGGGCCACAAAACCCACATGGGTCATTTTTTTGCAATTGAGATTTATACATCATCTGAAAGCTGCATAAATAAGATTTTCATTGATGTATGGTTTGTTAGGATAGGACAATATTTGACCGAGATATTTGAACATCTGGAATCTGAGGGTGAAAAAAAAATGAAACAATGAGAAAATCGCCTTTAAAGTTGTCCATTTATGTTTGCGATTGTGCTGCATTCACTCACAAAAATAAATGTTTTATATATTTATGGTAGGAAATTTACTAAATATCTTCATGGAACATGATCTTTACTTAATATCCTAATGATTTTTGGCATAAAAGAAAAAACGATAATTTTGACCCATACAATGTATTGTATTGTTGGCTATTGTCACAAATTTACCCGTGCAACATGTGACTGGTTTTGTGATCCAGGGTCACATATGAGAAATTATACAATTCTAAAGCAGTTCTAGAAAGACAATAGTGTCATCATTCAGCTCAATGATGATTCAGTTGAGTTCAATAACTGTTTAAAGTTCATCAATAAGGAAATGAGTTCAATTCAGCTATAAGCAGCTCTACAAAAGACAATAGTAGCATAATTCAGTTCAAATTTTTGTTCTCATCCAGCAGTGTCAGTGCAGTCAAATGGATAATATTACAGAAAATGAATAGTCTTTTAAAACCCCACAGTCACTGATTCTGAGTAATTTGCCATCTTCAGAATAAAGACGTGTAGAACAAGCTAATCCGAAAAGACATGGTCAAGTAGACTGACCTGAGGGAGTCCAGACACCTGGCCCTTCTGAAGAGGCTGAGCAATAGAGGGAGTGAAGACCTGCGCATCCTCCACTGGCCGTCCCTTCATGTAGTGCTTCCCTGCCTCGTAAATATTCACTTCAATCATCTTCCCTTTGAACTCAGGCTTCTTTGGCACCAGCACCTGCAGATACATGAAGGAGAACATTTTACCAGGTCAGTCCCTTGAGGTTAAAAGCTCTAAATTCATTATAACAAAATATACGAAACAGCATCATGAACAAAACATAACACAATAGGAAAGCAGGGGCATCTATAGGGCCCTATCTTGCACCCAGCGCAATTGACTTTGTACACCGACGCATGTATCATTCCTATTTTGCACCCGCGCAAAGCGCGCTTTTCCCTCCACAGAAGCACGTCGCTAAACTAGGTAATGAACTTGCGCTCCCTGGGCGGTTCAGCGCAAAAAAGGAGGCGTGTTCCGGCGCAAACGTTCCTTCATGCTATTTTGCAGGTTTAGAAAACAATTGCGCCACTAACCAGGAAAAAATAGTTTAAAGTCAGTGGCTGGTTGCGCATGTTATTCATATGCTATTTTAAGGGCGCATGCTTGGCCATAATCAATGTAGCGTGTGCACAACGCGCATACACTTTGATTCTCTCATCTACACAGAAGCAGCAGTTTTCATTTTTGCAAATCATACATTATTACGATAGATAGATAGATAGATAGATAGATAGATAGATAGATAGATAGATAGATAGACAATTTATTATAAAAGCATACATCTAGCTTACACATTTACCCAAATTATCATACGCCTGTTTAACCGAAGTTAATTTGGGTGGGTTTCTCCATTTCAATGTAACTTCTCTCTTTTACGGCCGTGACGAGAGCGTTGCTCTCCTTGGCTGTGAACCGCTCCTGGTGCGCGCCTGGCAAATCCGCCGTTACAATAGCAATCCGCTTTAGAACAAGCGCGTCTGCTCTTAAAGGGAATGTGAGATGACGCTCTGATTGGTTTATTTCACGTTACGCCCAAACCACACCTATTAATAATGAAGCTACTTCAGACCAACCCATTTTAGATTTGCGCCTGGCGCAAGAGTCATTTATCCCGCCGGGAAAATAGCAACAGCGCCCAAGACCCGCCTACAAAGTTACTTGCGCTTTGCGCTTGACACTTGCGTTTCAGATCGTTAAAATAGGGCCCATAGTGTTTAGCAACAAATATAATCTACAGCTCACAAATGGATTCTCATTAATCTTTAGCTCTGAGATCCATGATCATATTGAACACTTTAAACTGACATTACACACCATTAAAGTGAATGTGTAATACTGTAATACTGGAAATCAGTAGCATTTGACACATCAAACAGTCGTGCCATTGTTCACTGCTTTCACAACATGCCTTCCACCATATCCAGTCCACACATACATTTTAAACTGCTTGTTAAAGGTTCTCACACACTCCTCAGGACCTGTTGTGCATTTCCATATAAGAAGCTTGTTTTGAGCTTCTAAGCACCACATTGACCATCTTGATCTGTGTTGTTATTGGTTTCCTCTAGTGGTAAAAAAGAAAAGAAAGAAAGAAAGACAAACAAGCATCTTTTTTTTCATGTTCGCATGTGCTGTTGGGTTCTTGATGCCGGGTCGCCATACACTCCTCTAATCCCAGAGCATCGGACACATTCCGCTGAGACCTTAGATCTGCACAAGGTCTGAGGGGAGATGAATCAGTCCAGACGTGGAGGCTGAAGTGGATTAAAAAGCTGTGCAGTTGGATCTATAGGGGTTTACATTGAAATTGCCTTCATTACGCTGAGCGGCAGATAAGTTTGGAGCATAAAAACCAGCTTCCCCAGACATGAAAGGCTCGGCAGAAGCTTAACGCGCATTATGATTCATCAAAACACCGACGTATCAGAGGATCTGTCGAATACGTTTTCAATTAGGCTGGGGAAATAAATGTGTTTTCCTTTTCCTCCATCTCTGCCCTGGCCAACGTGTGCCATGAATTTTAATACTTTAATATGAGAAGAGTTTTTTCCTATTTACTTTTTCATTCAATTACACAAACCCTGAAGGTCTAACACTAACATTTTAAGATGGCAGATAAAATACCGTGTATCTTTGTCTCGTCTCTATTGAGATGAGTCCTTACTTCTCATTCTTAAAAAGAAGGGTATTTCAGAGCCTGTGGCAGAGGACAAGGCAGCGTTTCTTTGAAGTCTTCTTAAGCCTTCTCTTGAATCTTTTTGAAAGAACACATCTGTGGCGGTGCTGAAGACCATGAGCGTGTGCTTGAAGAACACATGAGCAGGATGGTGGAGGACCAGGACGTCATGCTGAGGTGAGGAGTGTGGATGGTTACTGTTTGGTTGGCGGTGATTTAACCAGAAGAACTTTCTGATTTACGCACATGGTGGAGAGCACACACACACTGCTGCTTAAGGCACAGAGGGCGGAGCTTCAAGAGCTTGTGTCCTTTTACCTCACACCGACATGCACTGAAAATTTCAAAAACTTTTAGCCTTTTATGTTCAAACCAGAGTCAGACAAAGATGGAGAGACTCAAGAAGAGGTGACAACATGGAACAGGAAATCTCTGTGCGGTTAATCGAATTTATGTAGCTTATGTGTAGTTATCTTCTAGTCATTGATTAGCATATTCTGTCTTGATAATCTATAAATCGTGTTCTGGGGGTGGGGTTTATGTAAATTCTATGGTTGGTGATGTCACTAACCCTGGAGGAATGTTGTGTTTTCCCTTCCAGCCGTTTGTTGTAGTCCTTAAAAAGGAATTTCTTTAAGCAAATATCTCCCTTTGCTTTGAACTTTGAGCATTGCAACTTTGCAGATGTTGTTTATGCTCAAACAGCAACATTACACACTAACTAAAGTTAGAAAAGTGAAATCATAATCAGCCACCCCCACAAACATCTCATGGTGCTGGCAGATGTTTTCACTCATTTATGCTTAAACCTGCTCGCTGCTGTCCTTGACGAGTCTGAGCAAGGCGCTGGCTGCTCAAAGACAAACTGGGCTTAAGCCCCAAACAACCTGAGCTCTTAATCGGCACCATGTTCATGGTGATCCGTTGAGTAAAGCTGGGCTCTCTCTGATGGATGGTCAGTCACGTCTCAAACACTCTGGAGAGCGTTCCAGCTTAGAGACTGCAGATCAAGGAGGAAAAGGAGAATAAAAGGAGGAAAAGAAAACAGAGGGCTTGCACCCCAGATTAGACCTCCCATTCTTTAATGTGCAGCCCCATCCTCAATCAATGGCACTGGAGATGGCTTTCTGCTGGCCATTATAATGGAAAGATCAATGGCAGCTGGCAGGATGGGTGACCTCCATGACCTACAATGAGCTGAGAGCCACAGCACTGCGCTTGTCTGTGCTCATGACTGAGCTCTCCCTCAATCGGAAACAACTTTTTTATAATAACTGTCTCACTTAAGAACATTAACTAGTTAGAAAGGAAACCAATGGCTTACAACAATTCAGAAGACATGTGCATTTAAAAAGTAGAGGAAAAAAACTTTGGAACCGAAGCATTGCCAAACACATCAGGCACCATATGTCTTACGGCCAATTCTACAAAAGTTTCTCGTTGCGTTCCATGGAAAAAAGAAAGTCATATGACATAAGGGTGAGTGAATTACTACATTCTTTTCATTGCTATTTCTTTGCAATGAACTTTGCTAACTCTGAGGTGATTCTGGAATTGTTTGGAGACAAACGTCTCTGAAAGGGATTTTCAAATGAGAAGCTGGTGGAACAGAAAACGTCAGTAAGATCACTCTGTCTGAGCAGTGGGAAAAGCCAGCTCTGAAAGTAAATGGACCGTCAATCATCACGTCAGCCTGAAAATGCAGTGAGGGCACAGGGTCATGGTGGGAAATGCTGGAATAGTGCTGCTGCTTGTATTTCTGCTGTACATATGAGGTGAGGGCTAGATTGAATTAAAAAAAAAACAATATTGTTCGGTTCACATTCATATTGTAGACATTATGGATCTACAAGTTAAAAGGACCATTTTTTTCCCTCACAACACTGCTCTGTTCACAATCAGTGATGGACGTTCTGGATAAAAGCTCAAATTTTCTTCGGCTTACAAATCACTTAAATAGTACCTTGTAAAATCTTTCACATGGGGAAATATGATCAAACCACTAAATTCTCCAGAAAAAACGTGAGAGAAGCTTTTTGCCCGAAGACAAGCCTGCAAACATCTACTGCAAACTTCAAACACTTGGAACACAGGTGTTCATGATATATTTGAAGATGTCTTAAAAATATATTTTTTACTTGGACACTCATGCAGCTAATTGCAGCTGAGTATTTTTCCCATTTTATATTGAAGTGAAGTGTATTAAGCGCATTTACAAGATGCCTGTTTGCAGTCGGATTTCATAGATTAACTATTATTTGTATTATTATATAAATATATAAATATACAGATTTAAACAATAAAAACTCAAGCAGACATGAACTTATTATTCATCTTTCAAAATAATCTTACCATTCATACTATATGAGTATATTTGTCTAGATATGCCTCGTGCTTGTAGGTGTGACAGGTGTTGAGTGTCCCTAATATTTTCTCTGGCTCTTGGTTCATTAGAATTAGTTTTTCCATCTTAATGTTTCTGTACATCTCAAATGGGAAGACATGCTCACTGGCGTTTAGCTGCGTCTTGACATTGAGCACACCTGTGCGGTGCAATCACTGAAGCGTGTTAGGATCTAGTGGCTTTATAAAAGCATGTCTAAGTGTGGTGGTGTCATTCTCCTATGTGTGTTCATGTTCTGTGGGCAGAAAAGGTCTCTGTCGGCTTCTATTTCCTGTCGCTTTTCCCTGGTGAGTTGCCTGATTTATTGCTCTTTCTCACAGTCGCTATTCACAGTCTAAATATGTAATTGTTATGGTACGTGTGGCGAGAACAGTTAGCATAAAGCCCACTATAGAGTAAGAATTTCATCTGGGAGGTAAGAAAAGTATTGTTTTGTTTTTTGTAATCTTGTCGGAATTTATGAAGTTTATTCGTGCTCTTACCACATTTGTATTTCAGGTGCGGCCTGAGAGTGCTAGCTGCTGTTTCCTATGCCTGTTTCATACAGAACTTTCACAGTTCAGTCCATACGGCTGACTGTTTCAGACGGCTGTAGACAACACTGTTTTTTCCCGCTGATCTACTGCCCTGTTGATTTGTATGGTATATCAGTGATGAAAAGTGTTTGACATCTTCATCTTTTGTGTTTTTACTTTATTTTCCTGGGTAGTGAAATAACCTAGGTGGCATAGTCAGGCTTTCTTAATACTTTTAGCCAAAGGTTAAATAGGCATGCTCAGTTTTAAATTTAAACGTCAAATTTAATTAAGTGACATTTAAAACCTTGGCTTTTGACGTGGATACGTTTGAAATAATATCAATTCTTCACTTTCTCTTATCTGCTTTCATCAACACTGAATGAACAATCATCGGACTACCACAAAAAAATATGAACCACAAAGTAGTTCAGACATCATCACTGTTGTAGTTCAGCAGAATATTACTACTGTAAGTCAAAGGCAGATTTGATTACAAAGACACAATTCCACTACTTGGAATAAAATAAAAGTTTAATGTAAACTCGTTTTATTTCAGCTAGTTAAAAGGACAACATTTCTCATTTTCATTTAGTTTAAGTTGATGTACTAAAATTACTAAAACTGAAATAAACAATAAAAATCAATATTGGCATATAAAAATAAAAATAAAAATACATAAACAGATACTAAGATTACAAAAACTAACTAAACTGAAAATGAAAACTGAAAATATAAAAATTAAATCTATTTCAAAATCTCAATGACGCTAAATTACCACTAGTCAAAGGTCAACTTGTACCTGCTCATAGAACTTGTTGTGGGCGACGTAGTACTGGGAGTCAAAGGACTCTTCAGTGACCAGGACATGCTGCCTCTCACCAATCTGTGGAACAATACAGAGAAACACACATGAACAGGTTAAAGTGCATCTGAAAGACACAAACAGACTAGCATGCGGCTCCTTAAAGACGTCTGTGTGTTTGTAATGGTGATGAAGAGCTGTCAAAAACAAGCATTTAAAATCCCCTTGCAGACCTGACAGCAAACACAAGTGTTTATTAGCTTGTAAAAGATGACATTCGTACATTGTACATATGAATTTAACTCGATGCATGAGACAAACAAGACCATCATTCATTCACATCATTATTACGTGCTAATTGGAGGAAATAAAAGGGGCTGCAGCGCATAAGAGATGGATGTGTCTGGTCTGTGACTATTGTAAGCTGTACGCTGATATTATCTTATGATGGAAAATATCTCCTTCCATTCACACTGTCACAAAGCCTGTTTTCAAGACGCCTTTGTGTGCATGCAACCATGGATTTACTAATCACAGTAGTTAATTTAATCCACAGATAGACATTTGGAAGAATAACACAAATCCAAACACACGCACACGCTTTTAGAGGAAGCACAAACGTGTGTGAACTGTGTGCGAGGCCTGCTATGCCTTCAGAAAGAAACAGATGGGAAGGTTGCCTTGAATGATGGGCAGAGAGACGCTTTATGAAATCCAGATTGCCCTCTTTCTATTTAGATGTAGCATCTGGCCTTTTGAAATCACAACTAACTTAATGTGCTTTGCGGAGCCTATTGGCCTGTGAAAGGGGCCCTCTTTGTTCGGGACCCCTCGGCCGACTGCAAGAACAAGAGACGCAGAGCTGCTTATGTCTAAACCGCTTGGTTGAGCCCTTGAAATTTTCTGCTTATCCAGTTGATAAATCAACACACACACACACACACACACACACACACACACACACACACACACACACACACACACACACACACACACACACACACAGGTGAGCTGTACGCTTCCAGAGCTACTGGAAACCCTGCAGATGAACTTCATTGTGGTTCTGTCACAATGCATAGAGCATTTCTGCTTGATGAAAATGGGGAAACATAAATGCAACCAATTAATCTTTCTGTCATGCAGCGGCATTCAAATACTTTTAAAAACACAATCTATACAAAGGGCTGTGTCCGAAAGCTTAAGGCTGCTGACTTGTTGCCTTGATACCCTATCAGGCAATGACTTTGAAGGCTTGTTTATGCTTATTGATAAGGCTGTCAACATGGGGCATCCAGTGCGTCAGGCATCGCAAGGAAGTTCTCCCGGGCTGGTTGAGGACAGAGCGGCAATGCTAACATAGCATAAAAAATGCGAAATAGTTTTTCTCCCTCTCCCCTCTCTCATCTCTGTCTCTCCTCAACCTTCCGTCTCCTTTTCTCTCGCCTCATCTGTCCTTACCTCCCTTATGAACGAACTTCATAACAGTGTTATATTACTTCAGCAGTAAATAAAAAAAAAATGAATTAACACTGCTGCGTGAGTGTTTCTAATACTACGGATGAGGGAGTGATGCAAATTTCACATCATTCTCTCTTCTGACTGCTGTAATAAATCTCTCCCTTTTCTTTTGACCTCTTTTGTAAAGCCGTGGAAATGCTAACATGTATTTATTTATTTTTTATTGGAGCAAATGGGAATACAAAAATGTTATTTGCTGTCATCTCCCGTTCACCACTAAGTTTACCCAGCTATGACGACTTCCGCTTCTGAGAACCCCAGGATTGTGAAAAGGGTCCATTGACTCCAAATGGAGTTACACAAGCTTCAGATATGCATGAAGCGAATAGGATTATTCAAGTTCCCTCAAAGAGCGTGAAGGAGTTTCTCTTACTCTAGCCTGAGGTGACGAGGAATACGTCTTGTTAATGTTCAAAACTGCCCGACAGGCAGAGCGATCACAGACAAGCCTCCTCAGGTTCCACACATCAATGCGAAGCACTAAAAAGAAACAAGCCACATCCTCGCAGGAAAAGCTGCTTACCATCATGTTCTACTGTGGGCAAATTAGCCAGACGAGAACCTGCTTCCTTAGCAAGAAGCGGTGATTTATGCACACACTTTTAAAGCGGTCAGCACACTACACAGGTGCAGGTCACCTACAAATTAACATTCTATCATTATTTACTCAACCTTGTGTCATTCACATGCTGATATTTTCTTTTTGGAACACAAAAGGAGGAATTATCTTCATGCAGATTTTTTCTATTTAATCACAGTCCAATTCATAGTGACCAAAGTCTGTCAAGCTCCCAAAAGGTATACCATAACAGTATCCATTTAATATTTTGGTTACATTTTATTTTAAGGTGTCATTGTTACAGTGTAATAATACATTTAAATACTGAATAATATTAATCAACTACATGTACTTTACTTACTATAAGGTTAGGGTAGGATTAGGATTTGGTTGAGGGTTAGTTGCATGTAATTATGCATAATTTACTGTTATTACTATGGTAAGTACATGCAACATATGCAACAAGGACACTGTAAAATAAAGTGTTACCAATATTTTTATATGATGGACAGACTGAAATGGACGTTGCTATTCACTGAAGACCAGCTTTAAGCATTCTTCTCAGCTTGAGTGGGAAGGACAGACTATGATTTCAGTCTTTATGAAGTTTTTAACAGCAAGGTCGGGCCAAAGCCCTAGAGCATGTCTAATGATGAATTCGGTGAGGGGTGAGAAGCACATCACCGTACTGAAACATACATCAGAGGAGACAGAGACCAGCAGTGCTGCCATGCATCCTACCGATGATAAAGAACGTCCAGCATCAAGTTTGTTCTGGAAACACTAGCCCCCTGGGCCCTGCCTCTGTCATTTGATCACAGATATAATATTCCCTCTTAATAGAGCATAATCTAGGTTGTGGGATGACAACATCAAGAAATCAAACAACGAAGTAAGAGCGAGGGATTACGATCCTGCAGGATCCCGTTCCTGATGACGGCTGAATCCTGTTTTATGAAAGCACAGGATGAGAAGGAGAGAATTTTTGTTGTGGAATCTCTTCTTCAGTACTGTCGTGAACGAAAACAAATAGAGCTCAGTTGGATTTGAATCAAAAGAGAATAATAATTACACAGGTCTGCCTGCTTATCTGCAGGGCTTTACAGGCGACGTGAGAGGATTCACATCAGATGCAGACGAGCCTTTCAGGAGATAAAGACTAGCTGACTCTCTGGCGAGCTTCACGTCTTCAAACACTCCAGTATTCCATAGGTTAAGCTCAAAGATTTCTTCAGGGAATATGAATCTCTTTCGTTTGTCAGGAATCACACACTGTTAGACAACAGACGATGCAGTGTGTCAGGATTAAGATGATGATCATGTTTTAATTGATAATTAAATCAATCCAAACAACAATCGGAATGAATAAACTCAAGCATTAGTTCTTTCAGCAGAATGAATAGCTTTGTCTGCATATTTACTGCATAAATGTTCCTCATAGTTTGGGTGAAGTGAACTTTCTCTGAACGTCATTATTGTCTGTCTATATGTTCAGACACAGTGAGAGGCAGTGCTACACTCTCAGAAAAAAAGGTACACGGTGGTACAAATAATGTTCCTCAAAGAACAGTTTTGTACCTTTTCAATAATAGTACCTTTAATGGTACAGGAAAGACCACTGATGATACTGTTTGGTACCTGTTAAGGTACAATTGAAATGAAGGTACATAATTGTTCTCACATCAAGGGTACAGTTATGGACCAAATTACTATTTCATTCATGATTGGTTGCTGTGTTGAGTATTGTGCATAGCAACAAGACACTGATTGGTCGAAATCGCTTCAGCCACGGAAATTTCCGAACTGACAGCGGGAAGCAGCTACACGGCTGCAGTGCGGTCGAGATTATTTTATCAAACTTGAAGAAGACGAAATTTAAAGGTGAGTTCTTATAATTTATGTATATATTTAGTTCACAAGTCTAAAATATAAATGTTTCAGCCACTTAACGTTATTTTAGCGAGTTGCTTTGCTCCAAATGCTTTTTAGCCATTTGACTTGTAAGTTATAACGTTACACTTTTTAATTTTTTTAATGCAATTATTGACTATTATTAAGTCATCACGTGTACAATATATGGCGTTTGTTCTCCATTATCCACCATAACGTTAACTGTTAAATGTTAACTTTGCTATTAGGCGACATGAAACTGATTGCCCAAGGTTGCTGCAGCCGTTACTGCATTTTCAAATAGACCGGAGAGCGGGAACTTCGGGAAGCAGATTACGAGCACGGAGCACCACCACAAGCCATGGCCTCCGCCCTCGTCAGAAGTACTTTAGTGGCTGGACTCGAATTATAAGACGAAGAGAAGAGGAAATTCAAAGGTGGGTTTTATGTTTATGTTTAACCAAATAAAATGTATAAAACGTTACAGCTACTCAACATGATAATAGCGAGTGTAACGTTAAATAGCTTATTTGTACGAATCCAGTCAGTGATAGCCGTCTGCATAATTTTTAAAGCAATTGAGTTTCTGTGTCGTAAGTTCACATTTAAAACATTATTGTTGTAAATGAATGCTCAACCAGAGGTGCCATGCTGGTGTAGCCTACTTTACATTAGTCCACAATGCGGTTTTGGAACAACGTGATTGAGCGCCAACGAACAGTGCGCAGATAAAATAGTTGATCACTCGTTCTGTTTTTGAATGCGATTAACGTTACCGGATTCTGTCCTAAGTAATATAAAGTTACATGTAATATACTCAGCTAATGTGTCTTTGATTTTTAGATCATGATGGGGTAAACTGCATGGTAAACTGTCAGTGCTGGTCATCTGAAAGTCTTCCTGCGTCCTCAGCTGTGAGGCAAGTATCAGTACAATGTGTTATTTGAGTTTCTTAATCTTATGATATTCTTTTTTCTGATGAGGTTGAATATTTCTAAGACAAAATGTTTGCCATAATGACAGAGTGATGTCAATCTTGATAAAGCACAGTAACTGCACTTCAAATGAACTCTTCACTTAACTGAAAGTATATTCACCTAAAACTCTGACACTCACAAAGTATGGTAACGTTAGCATACCGGTACCAAATGTCAATATGAAATGTAATGTGTAAAATGGCAATGTATTTCTGTATTTATATTTACATTTTCTATATGATATGTGCAACATCTGGAGCAAAAAAATATTCAAAATCAATAATATAATAATTTGCATTACTACACTAGCTTTAACATAAAATTAAAACATACATTGAATTTTTTTTTAAGTTCAAAAATAGAAAATGAAATGTATTACAGAAATTAGATGTTTAAAATGTTCAAGCAAATATTATAGCAAAACTATAATTTAGGTTATTTTTCCTAGTTGCTTTTACACTCAAAGTTAAGGCACTTGATGCAAAGATCATCTTGGAATCCTTTTTTTAAATCCAGATTGAATTTTGCCACGTTCATCGTGGGTATTTAATAAAAATGCAATCATAAGTGTCTTAACTGTGAGTGTAAATGCAATTAAGGAAAATAGCATTTAAATTATCATTTTGCTACAATTTTACGTTGAACATGTTAAAGGGTTAATTAGTTCACCCAAAAATGAAAATTCTTTCATCAATTACGAGCTTTCTGACCCCCCATAGACAGCTAAGCAACTACCACTTTGATGCTTTAAAAAGTTCCTAAAGTGATTGTAAAACTAATCCATATGAATTGAGTGTTTTAGTCTAAAATTTGTGCTGTATGATGAACAGGTTGAATTTAGGCTTTTATTCATCAATTCACATCAGATAATACGGTAAAAGGAAGCTCTAGCATGTTCCCTTGACATGCGAAAACAAATGAGGTTCATTCTCGTGTGTTGCGCAGCACGTTTGAGAAAGAGGTTTGTTCTCACGTGTCAAGCATGTTCGGTTGAGCTTCTGAAATCTGTTCATCATATAAAGCGATCATGTCTTATGAAAATTTGAACTACGGTAAACTGCTCGATTCAAAAGGATTGGTCTTACGATCTCTTTATGAACTTTTTGAAGCATCAAAGTTTTAGTTGCATGGACTGTCAATGGGGGGACAGAAAGCTCTCAGATTTCATTGAAAAGATCTTCATTTGTGTTCCAAAGATGAACGAAAGTCTTACAGGTTTGGAACAACATGAGAGTGAATAATTAATGACAGAGTTTTTTTAATTTTTGGTGAATTGTGCCTTTAAACATCTCTAATCATTTTGTAATATGTTTAAATTACCGGTATATGTTAAAACAAGTGTAGGAGATGGCTAATTTAATTATATTATTGAATTTGAATTGTCACTTTGCCCCAAACATTGCACATATGGTATGGAAAATGTAAATTTAAATAAGAACATTGCCATTTTATATATTACATTGCCATTTTGCATATTAAATTTCAAAATGTCTTTTGATACCTGAATGCTACCATAATAAAGAGATCGTAAAATAATTTGAATTGAGCAGTTTAGTCCAAGTTTTTCTGTAGAGATACAATCATTTTATATGATGAACAGATTTAATTTAGGCTTTTATTCACATAAAAATATACATCAATTCACACATCAGTTGCGGTAAACGGAAGCTCAATCATGTTTGCTAAACGTGCGAAAACCGATGATGTTCATTCTCATGTGTTTTGCAGCACGCTTGAGCTTCCACAAGAACCACTGAGGTTTGTTCTCGCTTGTCAAAGCAAGTGCGGTTGAGCTTCTGTTTGTTCAATGTTTAAATGTGAATAAAATCCTAAATTTAATCTGTTTATTATACTAAGCGGTAATCTCTTCAGACATTTTTTACCAAACTTCTCAATTCAAATGGATTAGTTTAACATTTTACTTTTCTGGGTATTTTATATGAAGCTTTAAGTGAATCATTTAAAACTTTGTGGGAAATGTAAAAATGCAGAAAGTTTTTTTGTGTGTGAAAATTGTTTTCTTATCTGCATTTCAGTTATTCCAGAAAATGGACCGAATGCATGCTGTGGTTGATTTAAGGTGTTTCCAGGATTCCTTAAAGGTATAGTTCAGCAATTTTTTTTAATTCTGTCATTAATTATACACCCTCATGTCATTCCGAACCTGTAAGACCATCGTTTATCTTCGGAACACAAATGAAGATATTTTTGATGAAATCCAAGAGCTTTCTGTTCCTCCATTGGTAGCCTACGCAACTAAAACATTCAAGCCCCAGAAAGGTAGTAAAGACACCATTAAACTAATCCAAGTGACTCCAGTGGTTTAACCTCAATTTTATGAAGCGATGTAAGCTTTGTTTTGCCAAAAAAAAAAAAAAGAAGCATAATTTACCTCTATATTTACAAAATAATATAATCTAAAGCACATTCATGGAACAACACCCGGTCTTGAGTCAACACAATTCGCATGCGTCGTAGTGCTCCTCCTAATAAATAAAGTGTTAAATTGTGTTTTTTTGCTAAAACAAAGCACCTGCATCGCTTCATAAAATTGGTTAAACCACTGGAGTCACATGGATTACTTCAATGATGTCTTTCCTATCGTTCTGGGCCTTGAATGTGTTAGTTGCATTGCTCCCAATGGAAGGACAGAAAGCTCTCAGAATTTCATTAAAAATATCTTCATTTGTGTTCCGAAGATGAACAAAGGTCTTACAGGTGTGAAATGACATGAGGGTGAGTAATTAACAAAATAATTTTCAGGTTGAGGTTTTTGAGGTTGTTAATTTGAGGTTGGCTAAGCTGAAATCCGTTATAGAAGCACATTACATGGATGCCAAACGAGATGTTGAAGGATGTGTAGTTCACCCAAAAAATGAAACAGTCAATGGGGCCCCATTGACTTCCATAGTATGAAAAATATTCTATGGAAGTTAATGGGGCCCCATCAACTGTTTAATTTTCGATTCTCAAAATATCTTTTTTGTTCAAGTTAACAGATTTGGAAAAACTTGAGGGCGAGTAAATGACAGAATTTTCAGTTCTAGGTGAACTATCCCTTTAAGTCTAGAAGTGAAATTTGAGCTTGTCATTGGAAGTATAAATTTAATAAATTTACATCTGTCTTTACTAATATTGATTCTTCATTATGTTCAGGAAGAACCGGCTATCTCAACTCACTGTGCAGATCTTGGGAACGTCTTGACTGGACGTGTCTTCAGTGAGAGGAGAATCTTCAGCAGTGTAAAAATGGAGGGATCTGAAATTGCCAAGCAGTTCGGTTGGATGATGGTGTTTTAAAAAGTTAAATAAATGCAAGGGTATTGTGTGAAAAGTGGGGGGAAAAAAACAAGTCTAGCTTTGTTGTAGATAAGAAAATATATTTTATGTACTGTAACATTTTTGCATTTTAAATTCTTTCAAATCTTTTTAAAGAAGTGATATTCTGTTAATTTTGCTAAGTCTTTATTGTATTGTGAAATCTTTGATGTATTTACACAAAGATATACTTTACTGTAAGTTGGAATGAAAGTATTCAAATGTTAATATGAATTTGATATGTATTTACAGAAATTATTAAATTGATGCCTTTTTGATTCAGTTGTTGAATGTGCTTGTTATTCAGTAGAAAAATAGCCTTTCTCGTAGGAACAAATTTGACACAGTTAAGGTACAAAGGGGCTTGTCACTGGGGCGGTACCTTAAGAGATCAAATTTGTACCTTTGATAAAAGGTACAATATTGTACCAACAAGTTTTTAAAAACAAAAGGTACATTTTGGTTTGCCCATGGTACAAATCATGTCCTTTAAGGTACAAACTGGAATGGAACAAATTTGTTCCTCTATATTAAGGTACAATTTTGTACCAGTAAAAGGTACCGCCCCAGTGACAAGGGTTTGTACCTTCTTTGGTACAAAATTGTACCTTTTTTTCTGAGAGTGTATCAGAACACATTTTTTCATTCCACAGCACTGCTTTTACATAGTTTTTCTATAACGTGATAGTTTGCTTCACACATCAAATGTCACTTAAACTCAGAAAAAGCTGACAATTGTTTCAGGCAAACCGCCCCCACACCGACTCAACTGAAACATTTTCATTCGTGCAGAATAACATCCAGCAGAACGAACACATTCAGAACACAGATGGCATTCAACGAACCACAGCAACACTTAAAGACACATGAAACTCACACCGCACTCCAAAATCTAATTGCGGGCCTGAAACTTAGTGTCTGCTGTTAACGTGACGACCCACCGGGACTTAATGAAGACCATCACGTTGGATTATATAGTGTTGAAAAGAAACAAGGACAAAAGAGTACACGAGGAAGTAATTAAAAAAGAGAAACTCATGTTGAACATCACAAATGAGAGAAAAACATCACTGGTGCATGTGCTATTTTTACATTTAATTTAAATGAGGATGTGTAGGAGAAAACACCACTGACACACACACACACACACACACACACAGTGAGAGTGAGGTGATCTGCAGCTCTACTGGCATATCATGATCATGAGCAGCTTGTCTCATTAACAATCATTAACAATCACACAAACACTGGAACTTCACATATTCATTCTTCTTTATTTAATTAATGTTGCAATTTATTTATTTTTCTTAAGTGTTGATAATTACTTTCTTGGTTATTTGCACTGACATTTTATATTCTTTATTGTTTTTCAATAAAATGAATGTTTGAATTAATTAATAAAATAATTGATTAATTAAATTTAAATGAATTAATACAATTTAATTTTGCTAATGTTCAAAAACTGGAATTTACTGATCACTGAAACACATTGCATTTATTCATTTGGCAGATGCTTTTATCCAAAGCGACTTTTAAGGAGGCAATAACACGAGAAGTGCTTGAAATACAACTTTTTTCTTTTTTTTTTAATTGCCTTGTCTAGTGCAAGCTACAAAATAGATATAAGAGAGATATAAGAAATAGTTAAAGCATAGAAGACGACTGCAGTTAAATACTAGCGGAAAAGATAAGTTTCAGCCGTTTCTTGAATATTGTCGTGGATTCTGCTGCAGATAGCAATAGCAAGATCATTCCACAAATACTTCCCCAGTCTAGTAATGGACAGAGCAATATAAAACATTATCACAGAACATGTGTCACAGGCATTTATCTGCATTATACAGCTTCAAACAAACCTCGTCCAAACAGAATTCAGAGTCTGAAATATTAGCTTTAAAATCAAGCTTTACTAATATCAGGCTATTGCTACACACACACACACCCATTTGTCAAAATTTAGCAAGAAAAAACTAATTTCATTACTTGCTCAGAATCACAGTTGCTCTGTAATGAAGCCACACAAATGATGTGATGGTGAAAAATATCTTTAATCACTGATGTTTCTCATATTATTCTGACTAATACATCTGCACAAACCTGCACTAGCTCCAAGTGATTCAAATCAGCATCAGCCCGTCAGATCACAGCCACGTGGGGAAGTGAATAAAGCTTCATTAGTGTTCTTGAGTGAGTCATGGCACCACGTTCAGCTGAGAGACACCGTGAAGTCTAAATGAGAAGGACTTTGCTCTTGGTTTCAAGTGTTTCAGTGATTTCAGCAGGACACATAAAGAGGCATTTGTGTTCCGGTGGCACATACTGAACGTTCATTCTGAAGAGCTCCTGTGCGTTTCACTACATTAATCAGTGCATGTGTGTACTATGTTCTGCTCCATCTGATCAGTGTTGAGTGCTGATGGTGTGTTTTGTCGCACTGGACTCCCTTTGCCAGATCACATCTGACCAGCTGGTTTCTTTTACATTACACATAAACCGGCAGCACTGACGGCATACAGTCAGCTCATAGCCAAATATTTCACAAAGCACATGCACAGGAAGCCATAAAGTTAAACCCGTCTAATCACGTCTGTCTGTCTGGTTTACACTGAGAATCTGGCTGCACACAGATGAAGTGATTTGTGCATGTACACTAAAACAGAGATGTATTCAGTGTGTGTATACTTGATCTGTGCTAAGATTAGAGTTACACTCCAAAAAACGAAGGCTTCAGATGGAAACAGGTTTTCACAGCCTGATGCCACAGGAGGATCCACAAAGAACTTCAGTTCTTCAGAAAACCATCTGTATACTGTCACTTTAAAGAATCCAGAAAACAAAACACTGATCTGATGCACATGAAATCACAAGTGACCCTGTTTACTTTCATACATGTTCCTGATCTTATTGTGTCTATAAGTTATTCCAAAGAAAAACAGATTTCGTACAGCTCATCTCAATCTGAGAAGCTCCATCATCTAAACCATCACATCTACCACATCATGGACAGAGTAATTCATGAATGAGTAAAGAACACCTATCTGACCTTTCAAACACATGATCATTGTAGTTTCCCATCATCAGATGAGGTGATGCTGTGTCTGACGTGACAGCGACATGCACAATGTATACACAAACATACTGTACTTAATACTAAGAGGAATAGTCAGGTTAAACATCTCCTTTTGTGTTCTGGACTATTCCTTTAAGGAGAAACCAAGGGAGTTGATTTCTGCCTTAAGGCAGTATTAATCTTTACCTGTCTGTATGTGTGTTTGTGATGCCTGATTGTGTGTTAGTAAATGAGTGTCAGAGGGAGGTGATGCCTGATTGCTTCATCAGCCATGTCTGTGTGCTGATTGCGTCCAGCAGTTATATATAAGAATATATATAACAGCTTTCATAATGATGTAGAAGAGATGGAAATTATATCTCTAGAATATAATTACACAAAATGCTCCCTGTATCGCTTTTCATCACAAAACAAGTACAATCAGCATTCACCTTGAGCTAATGATACTCCCGTCAGCTTCTTGCTAGAAAAACCAAGTCGTAATTTCAGACCTGTTTGTCTGACTAAACCTATCAGTCTTCCGGCCATTCACACACACTGTAAATGTCAATCTCATAAGAAGTTTTTGCCTTTTATTTTGGCCTTCTATTACAGTCTCCAGTGAGTATTTGCGATCACTGATGATTCAGTAACTGCATCACTGACTACGTTACATGTCGATAATAAAGCATGTGAAATGCTGCTCACAGACACTCACTGTCACTGCGCTTGAGCGTCTGTGAACTGAACTTCACATGTGCCCCATGTGATCTGTCTCAATGCATCAATCATTCATTTGTGTAGGCTATTGATGCTTCTTTTTCAAGCTTTTCAAATCAAACGGCTGCTTTCTTTATATGTGAAAACAGTGTAAAAGTCAAGTTTTGGCTCCTCCATTTGTTTCTGTGGTTTGAGTGATCAGATCTCAGACACATTTATGCTCCTGTCCAGCATAGACTAATGTTATTATCACCTCATGTCCTGTCTGTTTCATGAGTCACCTTATTTCTATAGTGTTTTATACAATCCAGATTGTTTCAAAGCTACTTCACAGAAAGAAATACTTCACAGGAAACTAATAATCAATGACTATGTTTACATGTGCACTAATAATGTGATTATTTCTAATAATCAGAGTAAAGTCTTAATCAGTCAGATGTTTACATGACACAAGCAGAACTCTTCACTCCAGTTTACATGCAGAATTCATTATTCTGATAATTTCCTAATAAGTATGGTTATACCACACTCAGACAGGCATGCAGTATGCTTACCAGCTATTAATCTTCCTAATCTACTCATCAAATTCAAACTACATTTTGATGGACGTACTAGATATTATTTAGCGTTGTGATGAACATCGCAATGCTGGGTTTGCCTTCGCGTTCTTCGCGCCGTGTGGATGAAGATACGGAGCAGAGACTGCACAGCAAGTTGTGTTGACAGAGTTTAGCGATTTAAAGAAGAAAAAACTTCAGAATAATGCCACGGAGTTCATTCATGAACTTGTGTGAACAACACACGGCATCCGTGTAGAACCGAACACATGCGCATTTTGGTCAGAGTGGTAATAATGAGATAAAGGTGTTTACATGCCAGTTTATTGCGATTAAAATCAGTGTACGCCACAGTTTAATGCGAATATGGTTACTACGATTATGAGTTTTATCTCATTGGTTTGATCAAGTATTGCGTTTACATGAGGTAAAGTTAAATCACAATATTGCCAAAATCACATTATAGTCACATTATGAGGGTGCATGTAAACGCACTTGATGCAAAATTCATCAATTAATGTAAGATAATAGTGTCATTACTCAACTCAGTATTGATTTAGTTCAGTTTAATAATGGTGTAAAGTTAATAAATTATGAAACAAACAAGTTCAGCTATAAGCAGCTCTACAGTAGACAATATTGTCATTTTTCAGCTCAATTCAGTTCAAGTTTTGTTCTAATCCGATAGTGTCAGAGCAGTCCATTCAACAATTTTACTACATATTAAGTTTCTTTGTGTCAAGAGAGTCTGAATCCAACTTAAATGCAAACTGTAGACATCCTAGATAGATGTTTTGATCATTTGAATATTCATCAGTCTCTCTGTTCTGTCTCTCACGCTTATGGATTGGATTGTGAAGTGGGCGGGGTCAGGGAGAGGGAGGGAGTGAGGCATTATCAGCAGCAGTGGGTCTGAGGAGGAGGAATATGTCTGACTAATGCCAGATATTATTAATAACATACAGCTTGACTTACGACATGGTTTATGTTTGTAAATATGCCTACAGCTCACAGACACATATGAAGGACATAAGCGATTCACTGAAATTTCGCTCTTAGTCTCTATCTATTTCTCACACACACATACAGATGCAATGAGGCAACTGTAGGCCTGCTGTCTGAGAGCTTCTTCAGAGAGCCTCGAACCGTCCCGTGGATCAGACGCTGGAGCACTCTATCACCATCTATAATGCATGATAAATCTGCTTCTCTTATGCCAAGTGTGTTGAACTAAAGCACGCCTCTCAGAACTAGAACACTCGCCATGTTGGATTGTGACATGAGATCAGAGATGAGAAGCATTTGCTTTCTTGAGATCATAAGACGAGAGTTTCCTTCATCATGACAAGAGGAGAAGAGAGGACAGCTGAAATGCTGCTGTCTCCTCTCTGAAATGTTCTCTCCATTCATCTTTTGCAAAATCTGCACTTCTGTGTATAAATAGGTCAAGAGAAGAACACTTCCTTGAAAAATACAAAACTTCAATGAAAACCATTTATAACAGGTATCACAGACACATTAACACCTGATTCATCAGTGTCATTCACTCGTTCCTCACTTATGGTCACAGTAGCTCTGGTTAAGGAGTCATGCGACCTAAAGCAAGATCGCCTGAAGGTGTAGGTGTAGTGTGTTTGTTCAGTGTCAGTCGTCGGGTCACATCTGAATATGCTGCTGTCTGGATGCCCACACAGACTCCATGCAACAGATGCAAATGTGTGTGAGTCTTTAAAGAGGTGTACCGTGGATGACCTGTGTGGGAAGACACGGATCATACGTACAATAATGGCACCTCGTCGCTGGTGTTTTCACTGAGATTGTGACACGTCTACCTTGTATATGTCAGCTTATGTATAAGATGTTTTTACATGTACAGCTAATCTAAAGCAGTGAAAGTGAAGCTCTAAGCAGTCATAAAATCGCAAACTCATTAGGCCCAACATCCATCATGCTAGCAGTCCAGAAACATTAAATAAATAAATATATAAAATTGTAAATAAAGTATATCAATAGCTATTTGGTCTCAAACTAGTCCCTACTGAGTGTTAATTTATTGCCTAATTTAAGATAGATTTGCAACCATGTTACTAGCATAACTATCACTCAGTACTAGTTTTAAAAATAAATTAATACATAAAACATTTGCATACCAGGGCAGTAATCCAAGGAATCACACAAAACTCAATGCGGAGACACTGCTCTTTTCGGTTAGTTATTCGAAAAAATCAGTTTGAGGATGTGAGTTTTTATAAGTAACAATTATCCATTAACATCAGATTTACAGGAGGAGCTTCAGGCGGGATCTTCAAAGAGAGTCATGTGATATGATCACTATATTATAATATATTCATTTATTAGACTCTCAGGACACACCTGATACCTAACAGGATAAAAGCAAATGACAAACAGTTGGGGATAAGTGGATGGATTATTCACAGAAATAACAAGAGCTTTCACATCATCTCAAACGCTTCATGAGAGTCAGGTGCTCAGGTCATCATCCGTCTGCTGAGGAACATGTTTCAAGTTCAGGTGCTTTTTAGTAACACTATTGACTTGATTCGCTTGTGACGTTCATGACATCCATTCAACGAAAGATATTGAGACTCGTCTTGTGTGAGGCACATCTTTGCGTCTGTAAAAACATTTTTGCGTCTGTTTTTTTTTTTGGTGTTGTGTTGACAATTCTCCTTTGAGACTGCTGTGACATTATTTAACAGAGCTGCGAGAAACTGCTGAATGCTTGCAATCTCGTTTAAGGTTTCCTCACTCCAATGCCAAGTTCACGCAACAAGACAGAAGCTCAATGCCTTTTCACATATTAAATCTGTGATATATCTCTGATTAAAGCCCTGAAACAAACTAAATCCAGCACTCATTTGCTGTATGAGAGAACAATATCATATGTATCAATATAATATAAAATGCTGTTAATGAGCATATAAAGGTAATGGTGGTCAGTCACTGAACTGTACATGTCATGCTCATCCTCCTGTAGAATAAGATGGAAAATGAATCGGACCCTGTGCTGAAGAGTCAAATCGGCAAACATACACAGACATTGTTAAAACTGCAAAATAACAATAAAACTAAAGCAAGCATTATGTAGAAGCTCAGATGTCATATCACATCAAGTCACATTTATTTCTATAAACAGGAAAATAACAAAATAAATGATGCAAACTTTATTAAATATGAGACTAATTCAAATTCATCAATTATGAAACATGTTCAGCTATAAACCCCAATTGTGCAAGCCAAAGGCAACAGTAGCTAAGGGTTTTTTTTTTTTTTTTGTGAAAAAAAGGTTAAGCACATCAAAATGTTTACTGATATAGCTGATGGAAATGGAAATTATCGATAATATTTTGCAACTTTAGCGCATGCATTCTAGGCCCATACTTCAAATGTCGCGAAAACTAATTTGGAAACACTTTTTGTTGATAAAAAGGGCTTTAATGCAAATGGTGTCACATGACAGAATTAGCCTATAATATAGTGTCCACGTTTGTTCCGTTGCTCCAGTTAAGGCACATAAATCTATTAGCTACATAGGCTATTTTTTTTATTATTATTTTTTTTTACAGCGTATAAATTCGGAACAGGCAGTTGTTGTTCCCATTTTAAAAATGATTAGCCTATTACCAAGCATTATTTTCAGTCTACAATCTAATAAAAGTTAATCCGAAAAAATAATACAACTGCACCCGCTTCTGAATATTGCTTGATGAACAAGTCTAAATAGTCTTTATAACGAAGTTAAAAAACATGACGTTAATACAAATAATTTTGTGTTTACTATTTAATAATACATAATAAAGTTTTGTTTCAAATGCATGAGGAAAATATAGCGCCAATCTATGCAGCTCGTCAAAAATAAAAATGGGGCGTCTGTCAAGGAAGGCTGTTGGAGTTTCCAAAGCTGACAAAAAAGAAAGGTAAAATACACAACGTTACTTCTGTATCTGAAAAAATAAAGTTAATGTCATAAAATCACCATTTCATGGTCTGAGGCTGTTTACTTGACATATGAAAAGCGCAAACAAAACAATTTTATAAATACAATTTATTAATATGTAACATAATTTTATCTAAAATTAAAAAAGTGGGTTGAATCCAAAAAGCTCTAAATTGTATCTAAAATTTTAGATAGCCCATTTAAAAAAGTTAAATATAGGCCTACACAAATAAAAGCTGCATCTGTCTCTGAAAAAAAATCAGCAACAACAAGATGTTTTTGATCGATTTGATGTAATTGAACTAATTTGGTTTGAATGATCGGAATATGCGCCATGTCAAAACGCGAGTGGCTTGACTGCATGTTCAAGGCTAACATTAAAGATATGACCGAACACTTCACTGCCAACCCTTTTTATGGACCCTAAAATTTAGCAAAGGCTATAGGACAAATGCTGCCCTGTGTCCAAACCCATGGGGTTCGTTACATAAAGGCTGTTACAAGCAGTCCTGTCAGACCAGTATTTCCTAATTTAGTAATAGGCTTATTATTATTTGTGAAATAGTAAGCAGTAAACTGTCTCATTACTCTCTGCATTTTACAAAAAAATAGGATGCAAAAGATACACTATAATTTGCGATATGCTTAAAATTATGTAGATATGGAAACATATTTTTTGCAAAACAACAAAACTTATGCGACAACATGGATTTTTTTTAGGGATGACGACATTACGCACACCGTTTTGTTTCGGTAAAAGGCCAATTGGATTGAAAGGCTGGAGACAGCAAATTTTGCATTCTTTTTTTAACGCATGTCACTTTGTCAATAACAAAAAGTGGGTGGAAACTTGGTTAGTGGCATATCTGTCAGAATTGTCCTTATGGTGCTTCTTCAGATGAAGACTTGAATGAATTATGGCTGGTTACTGTGCCTCAGATCACCTGCCCTCAGTCGCTCAACATCAGTGTAGGTAAACACAGATCCTGGCGTCACACACGTCTGGAGCGCATCTCCACCGGCGTCCCTCTCGCCTGTCTGTACATTAATCTCACGCTCACACTCTTCCCTCCATCCTTTCTTCTCTCAGAGGCACACCCTGTTTGTTCTCGATGCTTTTATCCGCTCCCCTCTTCCCCAGCAGGATTAGAGGGGATGTTTCTTAAAAGAAACAAAGCGCTCTATCTCTGGGCTTGTCGTATTGCTCCATATTTCATGGCTGCTGAGGAAAAGCAGTAAATGAAAGCAGATATTTCCATGCCGTCTTTGATGGGCGACGCCACAGGAGATATCTGGAGTTACACATTCACCAATGGAAATGAAGAGAATTATGCCTCTCTTCTGGTCATGTCAGAGCTGCTTTCTGTCTTGATGGAATAACGGCATAAACACGACAGGATGACATCGACATGACGCGGCCTTCAGCACTCTGACAGACATCATCATCGTCCTGGATGATGACATCACTGTTTTCTCCAGAGCTGCTTTATAGCTGAATTGAACTCATTTCATAATTGATGAACTTTGCACAGTTATTGAACTGAACTGAATCAACACAATCAAACTGACTGCAGCTGATCAGTGACTCTATTGTCTTTAGAGCTGTTTTACAGCAGAATTGAATTCTGTTTGCATCACTGATCTTTACATTCCTGTTTATTACTGTAAAGCTGCTTTGAAACAATCTGTATTGTATAAAGCACTATATGAATAAAGGTGAATTGACTTGAAACTGCAAGGCAATGATAAACAGCCCTACTTCACTTTGCATCTGTATTGCGTTTAACATTTCTTCACCATGGTAAAATCACTGTAACACAGGACCACTCATGACTTATTGTGAAAATCAAAACTAGTATGTTGTACAGACAGATTCTGTCCTCTATTTAGTTCAATTCCTGTTTTAGGAAAACTTTCAAACTCAGAGACAAAATGCTCTGAAGTCTAAGATGTCTTACAGCAAATGAATGGGGTTAGATAGTGAAGACACCTCTGAGAAGATCTGTGATGGAAGACGAAGGAGAGTTGAAAGTAAAGCAGACGTGAAAGAGATTCTTCTGTCTAGACATCTTTTCATCCTGCCATAGAGGATTTACCACTGCTGTAGGCATGGAGTCATATTTGCTTGCAGAGATCTCTACAAACACTGTCTGAAGAGCCCAGGGTTTCGGAGGCCTGGGTTTCCCCCGGTGGGATCTGACTCCATGTCTCTTGCCAGACCTTCCGTGGAGAGCAAACCGCTTCAGCTCAGATGCCTCTGGCTGGACGGACAAACTCAATTCCCCACTTCTGAATATGTAGGGCGGCTTAAGGCCCAAAGGCAGCACGTTTTAAGTGAGTGTCAACAACAAAATCATTTTGATGATCACAAAACACCATCCATGCTGTGCTGGAGACTCATCAGCAGAAAGCAGCTGACAGCCAATGTTCATTAGCAGTCGCTCATGTGATTACACACACCTCAAACACTGAATCGCACGAGGTCGTGAGCTCTGTCAGCAGAATAAAACCAGAGAAACAGGCACTGAAGCTGAAACACAGTCTGAAAGTAAAAAAAAACTGTATCTAAGATCAAGAACAGTCAGTGTCCACTTTTATCCTTCATCTTACTGGAACAGTAGAAACATTTTGGGATGCAGTTTTTTATTCAGTTAATGTCTAATGTGACAAGGGTTGTCAAGTCCCAAAATATTACAATAAAAAGAATCTTCACATAGAAATTCATCATAAAATCAACTGTGCATGTGCATATTAAAACGATGAGACAAATATAAACCAATGGTGTGTTGGTGCCACTAATAACAATTTAAAATTTGGCCTGAAAATAACAGCGAGTATAGACTACTTTTATGATACAATCGTGTTGCTCTCTTTTTTTCTAAAGCTTGACAGTGGCTGGTCACCATATGCTTTCACTGTATGAAGAAGAGCAGCTTGGACATTCTGCTAAACAACGTCTTGTATGTTCAACAGAGGACATGAAGTCACAGGTAAAATCTCGTCAACACACACACAGTAACTCATGAGTGTTCTATGAATATCAACATTAATTCGAAGGATTTTACAATAAGTTTCATTTGTTTACATCAGTTAACTATGTTTGTTAAAGCATATATTAATCTCAGTTAATGTTAATTTCAAATACAATGTTTGAAATACAAAAGTTATAACAAATGTATTGCTCATGCTAATTGGTTACCATTAACTAATGAGATCTTATTGTAAAGCATTACCATTTATTTAATATTGTTTAAATGTCTATAAAATGGAAAAAAATGAGATCCACATCTTCCGTGGTGATGATTTATGTGTCCACAATGTGAAAAGGCAACACATCACAACTGCAGATGTATGATCTGATGTTAAACGTGGTACCACGTGTACTTTATGACCTGCATATCTGTGTGTGACTGATCGTGCTGAATTAACAGATGGAAGCAGATGAATGAGAAGGATGGATTTTATGAGGGGTCAGAAAAGGAGAAGAGCAGATTCCTGTCGCCCCTGTTAAACCTCCTGCCCTTTTACCACATCATAATCGACTGCTGATGATGTAATTCTATCTCTGAGATACATCAGGCTTATACAAAAAATCTGACCCGCTGCAGTCAGTGTGGGTTCACCCTCATCTGTCCTATATGAGGACATGAGAGCAAGTAAATGATCATGTTTGGGTAAACAATCCCTTTAAGAGTGTGAATGGCACTGGCACACTAGAGAGATGACAGTTCAGAAATCTCAACTGTTCATCTGAATCTTGTTTATACATCAGGACTAGTTAAAAGCACAGAGTTCACTTTAATTTTTATCACTGCAGAGACACAAAATAGAAAAAACTGAATTTGAACTACAGAAATTGCTGTGAGATTGGAGCAGTAATGCTCTTTATAATAGATCATCATCACAGCTGGACCAGAATCTGTCTTTACGAAAAATGCTGTCAAAATAAATTGTTCTGATTGGAAATAAAGGCGGCAATGAGCTGCAGCTGAATTATAGCAAATGAATCCATGTTTGCCAATGTCTTAAATGTGTATGGGTAAACAGATAAATTTAAACACACAGCATGGGATGCTGAGATAAGGTACACTGCTGAGGCCACTGGGAAACGCAGCACTGCTGCTGCTACTTGTGATGCAGTGAGGTCAGAGGAAGAGTTCGTCCTGAAGAACATTCTGGGACTGAAATTATCACACACACGCAAAGCCCTTCTATAAAGCAGATGTATGTGTTTCTTTGCTTACATACTAAAGAACTGAGCTTGATTCAAAATGTTCACTATCATGTTGAGTCCGACAGCAAGAATCAAAGCCTGTATGCTCACTTTGAGGTTATTGTGCAGATATGCAAATCATCATCTAACGGACAGATGTCAATCAGCTCTCTGCACATGCATGTATATGTATGCATGGATATTTACACTTTAAGACAGTGGATTATCAGCTCGCATTGATTTACAGCATTAAAGGAATGTTGTCCCAAAGCTGTATGACTGTCTTATGTGGAACATAAAAGTGGATAGTTTGGAGACTCCATTGAATTTCACTGTATGGACAAAACAAAAAGACTGGGATATTCTTCAAAACATAAAATATGTTCTACAGAAGAAAGTCCTACAGGTTTGGAATGACATAAGGGTGAGTAAATGATTAAAATTAAATTAAATTAAATTGTAGGCTGAAATAATGACATTTTTCAAGGTTCAAGGCAAACTAGAGCGAAAGACCCATCCATCCACAGCGCACAGAAACCTGCTTCTGTCTCAAAACAGAACAATGAGGATATTCATCCGAGCTTCTTTCTGCGTGCTAAATGAAGAGCTGTGAAGGTTTGACCCTGAAGTGTGAGATTTGGCCTGAATGCTGGCCGAGAGCTGAGCACACACATCAAAGACGTGTTCACTGTTGTCTCCAGGGCTCAACACACACTGAACATCATCAGGTGTCTGCCTGCAGCTCACACGCTCACATATGAGGAGTGGATCGATGGAGAGACGCAACAATCCGCCTCCTTTCATGTGCTCAGAACTCGCTCTTAAAGGAAAAGACTTGCACAAACCCAGGTTTATTTTTTCCGAAGTGTTAACAACTTAGTGTTAACTAATAATTGTTGCAATTAATAATTGTTGTTATTACTAATAACTGGTAATACCAACAAAATATTAGTGCATTCCTGGAACTGGGCGTCCTGGAACTGGGCACTAAGCCATCCGGCTGATATTTCAAAATAAGCTCTAACTTTAATTAGAGGGGGGGTGTTTGGCTCGAGGTCATGGTGCAAAGGACCCTAGGTTGATTTTACTCCAAACCATCCCTTTAACAAGAAATATCATCCATCAATAGATACCTTTACATGCACCCAAATGAACTGTTAGCAGTCGGATCGAAAAGGCTTCATATAAACACCAATCGATACGATTGAGCTCGATCCGAAATTAAATTTCGATATGATACATTGTGCACGTGTGCAGTGCCGTGACAAGTATTTATTAAAACCCTTTTATAATAAGATCTCTGTTTACATAAATTATACTTCTATGAACTTGCATATGTTTATGTAGGTCTTACCAACTGGTCATGGAAGAGGTTTGCCAAAATTTAAAATAAAATAAATAAATAAATTGCTCAAATGACATTATTGCAGTGAACATGGCAACTGGCCACTGTGTATGTGCTGAAGTTTGTAATGCACATGTTAAAAAAAAAATTTTTAAATGTAGTGTTCATATGTAAATAGAGCTTCAAAATCTGAAATGGTATTGGATTCATTTGGATTGACACATTTTTTTTTTTAAATTTGCAGGAATTTGCAGCTTCACAAACTACAATTCATGTTCATCACTAATATGAGAATCAGACCTGTTATAAACCTAAATATACTCAAATTATTTGAATTAATTGAAAAGTGTACTATCCAAGTAGTAATAGAAGATGTTTGCTGTTGTAAGGATAACAGTAGCACACAGCTGTTCCATTCTCCGGCGAGATTAGTGATCATACTACATGCACCTAAGCCTCTTCCAAGCGAGCCAGGGACGGTTTAGCGAACCACGCCTGGGCAGGGTACAGGGCAATCACACTAGTCAAGCCAACCAGACTTTGGAGGTCAAACGTGCTCAGGCACAGTTAAGATCTCCTAGTGAGAGTACACCCTCAGAGACAATATCTGACAGACTTTCAGGACAGTGAAGGACAGAGGTGTGTGCTGAAGGACCGCACAGGACACCTGCTGCCTGATATTCATGTAGAAATTGTGTTTATGTTCAGACAAAAACAGCCACTGTGTCATGCGTTTCCTTAGATAGTGTCAATAGAAGCTAATTTCAAAGACAACTTGTACTAGCTTTTAGATAATACAATCTTACTCAACAGCATTTGCAAATCCAAACAATAGTCCATGATGAATGCTAGTGTACTGATGTCCTCGTGGACAGCCGTTGGATGAAACACACAATGAAGTATTAAATCACAGGCTGTTATTAAGTCATAGCTCAACAAAAGCCATAATCTGGCTCTGAAAGCACCTGTGCTGTTTGAGCAGATGATTATGTCGTTGTAAGTGGACTAGTTTCAGGGGGCTTTAACATGAAAGGCTTGTTAAATGTGGCTCCAGATGTGTTTGTCCACCTACCTACATGCAAAGCAGGACATAAAGCAGATGAGAATACTGAGTCATCACTTCAGCTCACTATAAGTCACATTAATACAACATAAGCAAAACTACACAAACCACAACAACAATGCTCGCTGTGACTCGTCCACCGCGGCCACGGATGCATCTGAACGCTTCACTCACTTAAAAAAAAGACTGCATGCATGGCAATGCTTTTCACTAACCAGTTACTGAGATATATTCTGTACTGACATATGAAATTATAAGAAATACTTTTTTGAACAAATTTAGTTAGAAAACCTTTCTACATGTAAAACTATTTGACATCCTGAATGGGAACAGCAGCTCTGCTCCTAATCCTAGTGTTGTCGAACATAACTTATCACAATCACTTTTTTCAATTCTTCACAAAAAAGGCAATCCTACAATGCATTGCAACAAGTGCAGTGAACAAAATTATCAAAGGGAAATGTCACCTAAAGACAACATTATTTCAATCAATACTGAAATGTATTCATAAAAGATTAGGAATGGGCACTCATACCCCTTGTGCGTGTGTGTGTGCGGATGTTTTTCTATCCCAGTGGGGACTTCAACCTGAATGCACACCGACTCATGGGGACTCGTGTCACCGTGGAGACCTAAATTGAGGTCCCCATGAGGAAACAAACTCAAATTATTTAGAATGAGGTTTTTTTTTGAAAATGTAAAAATGCAGAAAGTTTTGCAGAAAGTCTGTGATGTTTAGGGGTCGGGTAAGGGGATAGAATATGCAGTTTGTACAGTATACAAATAATTTAATCTATGGAGAGTCTCCACATAATAAACCAAATGTGTGTGTGTGTGTGTGTGTGTGTGCGTGCGTGCGTGCGTGCGTGCGTGCGTGTGAGAGAGAGAGATGTTTCTGTCATCACGTGTGGTTGACAGCTGGTATCATGAGACAGATGGTGGACAGCAACACAATTCACTAGTTTGAGAGACTGAACTAGTGACTCTTAACCACAAGAGTTCTGAGCATTCAGATGCTGATGTCTCATGGGTAGTGCATTACTAAACTAACCACATATTGTTGTGACACATCTGCTTAAAGCTTTGAAGAGTTCTCTCAGTGAGATGATGAGTCACGCACAAACCACAAGCTGTTCAGGACGTTTCTCCACGTGACACCTGCTGAAGAGTTTACAGGACTGTAGCCAAAGTTCTGAGAGCATTCCTTGTTAGCTGGGTATCAGGATGTGCTACCAACACTGTACTAGGGTATAGTTTATTTAGGGTTAGTAGTATTGTGTTGGCAATCAGCACTGTGATTAACATGACTGATTAAATCTCTATGAACTGGAGTTAAATCGTTGTCATCATCTCATTTTGTTCAAATACATTGTGCAACAGAATTTATTCTTGAATAATTCAGGTAGTGTCAACTGCATTTACACACAAAACGTAATGTGAACAAAACCAGACAGAACAACTAGTTGTCACTGCAGTGATGTGACTCTTTTGGACACTGAGGTGCCCGACTCGTGTTGTAAATCATTCACAAATGTTGATCCGTTTCTCTCTCCACCGTAGTTTCTCTGGGGAACACACACGTAATGTAATGCTCCAGAGAGAGAACAACAGATAAAAGAGCAGGAATAAAACACATCTTTCAACAACAGTTCACTATCAAATGCTGGACGATAAATGTGTACTTAAACGAGTAAAGGCAAAGACAGGACACATTCTCTTTGTTCCGTCTTCCCAATAACAAGGCAGAAAGATTCATATCTAAGAGACCAATAAAAGCAGCACTTTGAATCCAGTAACATCACTGTCTTCCGACAGGTAGCGAAAATATGCCCACAGCTTCATCTATGGCCCAGAGCACAACTCTGCATTAGTTTGCAGTCAGCGATAGGATTCATAATCAGGAGTTCCACCATAAATACACAGGACACTCAAACAGCAGAAATATCATGCAAGTTTCACACAAATGATTGTTATCATGCCAAAACAACAGTAGATTCATGTTCAAATGAGAGTAATCACAGCTCAGAATGAATCTACACTGATTGAGTGAAACTGTCAAGAGAAGACATAACAATTAGACAGAGAGAGAGAGATCATATTCAATATGAAGAGTTGAAAATGTGCCAGTGTACTTGATAAATTGTGTAATGAGTTTAAATCAGTTTATTCACAACAGATAAAAAGACCAGAAACCTGAATTGATACTGGAGCAGAAGCTCACAGGACAGTAAAGTTCAGCCATCATTCACTCATTCTCTCCTGGTTCAAACCTACATGACTTCCTACAGAACAATGTTCACACTCCTCTTTTCCACAGATTAGGGCTTTTTACATTGCACTCAACCTTTATCGTCATTCTAAACCCCACACTCTAAACCCTGGGTAAAGGAACATTTCACACTTGTAATATATGGGGTTAGACCCACTTTTTTTATCCAGGTTTATGAAACCCTTCTCCGGAGCATGATTTGAACTGATTTTGTAGTGTTAACCCTGCATTGCAGTGCCAAACTTGTACAGTATGAAACGTTGCAGTGTTAGAATGGTAGTGCTAAATGCTTAGCATCCAACAACCAATCTCGTGCCTCATATTCATGTGCTTTGGACAGTAGATTCAGCGTTTGAGGGAGAAAATGCCTAATGGTGACAGAAAATGCATCAATTGGAGTTAAGAAAAGTTTAGAAAAGAAAAATTATTTTCTTTATAGGGTTAGGGTTAGAAAAGTCCATTCAGGAAAAACACGATAATACAGTCTGCAATATATAATACGAGGATGCACAATGCTAGTCAAGTCGTCACCTTCATTTATGTAGCGATTGAGTACGAACCAAACTCAAATAAATCTTCCAGGTGATTTGTTCAAACATAATTCCACACAGAACTCAACATTCCAGACCCCAAATCACCAATCCAGAGCCATAAAATCAGGCTCCAGCCAGTCTACGCTAACCAACGAAAAACCCCAGCTAAGAACTTTATGGCCATGCAAGCTTCAAAGAGATGAGCCCAACTAAAGGAAGAACGTGTCAGTGTTAGATTGGTTCCAAAGACTGATTGGTTCAGAGATGGCAAAAGCTCGTTGCTCGATCAAGATAACAGCAGAGAAGCTGCTGGACTCCACACAGACACAAAACAGACCCCAGTCTCCTTAAGGACCTCTGAATTACCCAGAGTTTTGAAATCACTTCAAACCAAAGAGACTGAGACTTTGACTACAAAAATACATAAAATCATCCCAAAACAATTATTGATGGACTTATAATCAAACATCATGCAACTACATAACTCTATATTGTGTCTGCAACTTCTATGTGTGTTTAATATGCTTAGATACCATATAATTCATGTAATTGGTATAACTATTAGGTGTTTGAATGAAAGTGTGTCGTGCTTCCTGCCAGCATGATCGTATGTTCTTAATTCAAAAGATGGCTTGATTGAAATCTGTGTAAAATGTTTCGTATTCTTATAATAGTATGATGTTTAAACTGTGGCCTCTGTACTCTCTCTGCTAGAGCTGGAGAGTAAGGAGATCACAGATAACGCATGATTTACGATCAGAAGAGAAGAAATGACACCTCTCAGATAAAGCCAGTGTCTAACTGGTCAGAACTGACCTAGGAGGTTGGACAAACGTTTGAGTTTAAAATATTAGACCCGAACAAAGCTTGCTCTCTCTCATTAAGTTCAGAAACAAGATGAACCAAGAAGAACAAAGCGGGAGATGAAGAAATGTAACCAGACAGACTAGCAACTATGTAGACGCGCAGAGACAAAGAACCCAAATTAAGATCAGAAGAACATGGGTTAACAGCTTCATTCAAGCCATCTGACTACTCTCGTCTCAATTTTCTTTCTTTTCTAAGTTTTCCTTTCTTTTCCGTTGTGAGTCTCGGGTTCTAAGCTAAGTTTTGCGACAAAGTTTCGTTCCATGATTCGTCTGCCCAGAGCCAGCTTCAAGCAAAGACTTTCCATCCATCCGCCATCCACACTACGTGAGTGGCCGCCACAGACATATATCCAAGCACGGGGACACCAGCCAACAAACGAACTCGGGAAACCCCCTTTGACGCCGACCAAAGGAATTCCCAAAAGGAATGCAAAACGATCAAGTAACCTACAGACTCTTAAGCTGAACTGGTGTATTTGATATAGATTTAATAACCTACGAAACGATAGAAGGGTTAAATTAATGTTTGATGGTTCGTTCAGGTCATGTCTTATAAGTGCATATAGAATCTTGGGATTTCATCATCTCACTCATCATCTCACTCTTTCCTCACTCTCTTCCTTTCTGCAACTCGTATGAATGTGTGTGTGCGTGTGTTTGTGTTAGATATTAGTTTTATGTGTTAGAATAATCAATAAAGTCTTGTTTGTATTTTAAAGAGAAGTCTTGTGTTATGTGCTTACGAATTTAATGTCTTAAACTGCTGATCTAAGTTACCTTGCTAATAAATAGTGTTTCACTATATTTTGGATATTTATATCCGTTGCAGAGCTGATAGCGGCCGGTTCAAATGAACCCTGAACGAGTCATTTGCTCGGTCGTAATAAGTGATTCTTTTGAATTCCCTATAAATTAATTAATAATTCTTTTGAGCTAAATTGACCTGTCTGAATAATAGACAAATATCTTACAATTTATATAGCGCTTTTTACAAAATAGATTGTTTCAAAGCAGCTTTACAGTGATAACAGGAAAATAATGCAACAAAGTTTGTTTCTGCAGTACAACAGATTTAGAAAAAAATAGTGTCATAGTTCAGATTAAGTAAGTTCAGTGATGGTTAATTTTTGTTGTACAAAAATGATTCATTTATATTAGTTCATTTTTATATATAGCCGCTCTGGAGAAAACTGTGATGTCATTGTCCAGCTAGAGCCTTTATGTAAACATATCACGTACTGTGTTCGTCCAATCAATGACACTGACAAGGCAAATATGCAACAACAACAACAACAAAAAAACACGTTGTAGGAATGTACAGTGTGAAACATCTGCTAATGAATACCCAGGAATAACTGTTAAACCCGGTTAAACTATAAGCAATGTGAAATGTGAAAGGCCAGTTGATAATACCAGTTTCCGGCCAGTTGATAATACCCAGAATATCAAAATCGACTGCTGGCGGTAGATCCTTTTCCTATTTAGCTCCAAAACTTTGGAACAGTCATCCTAACATTGTCCGGGAAGCAGACACACTCTGTCAGTTCAAATCTAGACTAAAAACACATCTCTTTGACCTAGCATACACATAACACATTATAGACTTCTATAATTCAATGTTAGGCTGCATAGATTAGGTCAGCCGGAACCGGGAACACTTCCCATAAATCCTGATGTACTCGTTACATCATAAGAAGAATGGTGTCTACGCTAATATTAGTCTCTCTGTTTATCCCGAGGTTTACCGCAGTCCGCCAGTCCTGCCTGGACACGACGACAGCATAGTCCTGAAGTGTCAAATAGACCCTGTGAGGGCCTCCTTCCCTTCACCTCTGTACAGATAAAGCGTTGTCAGGATAATTCTGGTTCGCGTGGCTATGCGGAAGCGATAAAAATTCTGTATTATACATTTTAAGGCCAGACAAGTAGTTTGTTGAGGGTTGGTTTGTAGGGAAGGACTACACGCCTGCGCACATATATATTCAAACGTGCATCCCTATAGACTGAACTCGTAATACGCATGTGCACGCCATCAGCATTCTCACAGGTTCGTGTTTTTAAAGTTTGCGTAGAGAAAACTTAAAGAGTTTTCTGTTAAAATGGTGTCGTGTTAGCGGCCCCTAAGTTAATAACTAATGATTGTTGCGACGGAAGTGAATCAATCAAAACTAACTTTAGCTGGACAATAACTTTATTCTAGAGCTGCTACAAAGCCAAAACAATCTCTATTACTTTAATTTCCTATTATCACTGTAAAGCCGCTTTGGAACAATCTACATTGTTAAAAGTGCTATATAAATGAAGATGACTTGAAACAAATTGAGTGTGAATCACAATTTACTAATAACTATTGTGGACATCCAGCAAAATATCTCAGTTCAGGGTTTGATACAATATCTGGTGACTAAATGATGACAGAAAAAAACAAAAAACATTCATGTCTGGATTGAGTTCAAATCAGTTCAAGACTAATTCTGGAAATATTTCAGTCCCCCAATCCAACACCCCCTCCCCCACCACAATCCTCTTGAGAAAATAAGAGTTGTATAAAACATGAAAACAACTTGATTAATAAAGTCTTAGCACTCACTCATGTGAATCTAATAGGTCATTAATTAATTGCACCAATTAATTACTAAATTAATTCAAGACTCAACATTTCTGATTTGAAAGCACAGATTACAGATCCAATTAAAAAGTATTAAAATACCGCCAGCTGTTCCTGTGTGGAGTTTAATTAAAATGCAAACCTCCACAAGAGCACAAGGTGAGACTGAATCAAGGTGCGTCAGCTGAACGGACAGGAGCGGCTTTGCGTTCATGCTTTCTGATGGTTTCTGATGGTTTTGTGCACATCAGCAGGTGTCCAAATCAAACAACAATCTACAACTATTCAAGAGATATATATTTTTTTTTCAAATCAAGCGTTTCCCACCTGCCCCGGAAATAATGACGTCAGACAAACAGAGCAAACTGGCCTGCTGTGTGAAAACCCGATTTATTTTACACCCGAAACACGCACACAGAAAGCCGCTCCTCAGACAGCGCGCCAGTTAGGGATGGGTACCGAGACCCGGTATTAAACGGGCCCCGGTGCTGAATTATGAAAGACCGCTGGATCGATAAGCTCGGATGTTATCGGTTCTGCTGTCGGTACTGGAGAAATTAAGAAAGTGCTATTTATTATTGCTAAATTATTATCTTGCAAATTTAATCTCGCCAGCCACTTCTATATATAATAATACTGAACCATTTGTCTGTGATGCATTTTTGCTAAAGAGAGAGAGAGTGTGTGTGTGAGAGAGAGAGATCGATCTTTCACGCGGAGCCACGGCGCGCACAACACAACAGCCCTGCTTAATGAGTGACGATGAGGACAGAACTAAACATTCAAACGGTTACACTTTAGATCTTTGATATTAAACTAATTTTATTTTAAATTTAGATTTTGGCTTCCAATGATTATAAAAAAGAAGATATTTGAGGTATAACCATTAAAAACTAAAGCCGCATTCTCTCCAGCGCAACTTCCTTCCCTTCACGGCGGTGCGCTGTCATTTCTTTCTAAAACCCAAACGTAACGTCAGAATCTGCACGATCGGTGATTGTTGTAAAATGTAGTCTATACTGTTGCTAAACTGCGGGACGCGTTTGATAATAAAAGGCTATTAAAAGTACCAAAATTGACGCAATAGACGCTGTTCCAAATGCGGCGCGCGCTCCGAAACGCACCGCAACGAGACAAGCAACATATGTTTTGGGCTTCGTGTGCGCATCTAAACGATCAAATATACACAAAAATTTGTCAAAATGGCCGTCTTGGAGATTCACTTAAAGAGTTTATTCACTTAAATACAGTTTATGTCTTAAATGGGCGTAAATAGTTGGGAGAACATATGATGCGTAATAATGATTAGATCTGCATTTGGTCTTAAAGAGGCAGCAGTCTAATAAACCTGCTGACGATTGCTCCATTAATGTGAATCAAACAACAAAAGGCAAAGAGAAAATCAGTCGCAGCTCTTGAATGAATAATTTTGACTTTAATCTATGATAAACTATGCAGTGTTATTTTACATCTGACTTTATTAGATGTCTTTTTAGCCCATATTACTCCTCAACAGTAATTCAGTAGACATTACTGAAATTAAAGCACTGGGTATATAATTTGTATATTTGTTTTATTGTATACGTTTTTTTGTTTGACCATGTGTTTGTACTTTGTTTTTGCTGTCTTATGTCTTCTGTATATAAAACACAAAAGCCTGCACCCTTCTGCATAACATACATGTTTTATTTGTTTTGTTAAAGCATTGCTTTTTCTTTTGCTATAGATATTTATTTTACATTTCAAAATATAAAGCAATATTAATTATGTTCTAAATTATTTTTATTTAACAAAAAGAACCGATAAGAATACCGTTAAAGTACCGGATCGATAAGGAGTATCGGTAAGAGTAGTAATACCGTTAAAACCTTAACGATACCCATCCCTAGCGCCAGTACAGATTTGAGTTCTCTTTAACATCTTAATTGCACTTGAACAGACAAAAACACACAAAATGATGTTCAGATGCGTGTCAGATACACGTCTCGTGTGTCAGGTCTTAAAATGACAGCAGCCTAATATACCAGCAGGCAGTCTATGTCATTAATGTTGATCAAAGAACAAAAGACAAAGAGAAAGTCACTCATTAGTTTTGTAGCTTTAATAAAGATTAATCTATATTTAATTTATACAGAGAAGAATGTGCAGTCTTTTTACATTTGATGAATTTATTAAATGTTTGTATATTTCCGACCTGACCTATAAAGCACTGAACCAAAGAATCCTGAATAAAATAAACATAACTGTTTTCAACATTGATAATAATAATAATAATAATAATAAATGTTTCTTGAGCAGCAAATCAGCATATTATAATGATTTCTGAAGGATCGTGACACTGAAAACTGGAGTAATGATGCTGAAAATTAGCTTTGCATCACAGGAATATATTACATTTTAAAATATATTCAAATAGAAAACAGCTATTTTAAATTGTAATAATATATTCGTTTTTTTTTTTTTTTTTTTTTTTGTGTGTTTTTAATCAAATAAATTCAGCCTTGGTGAGCAGAAGAAACTTATTTTAATCGAATGACAGCACTAATATAAACAAATCTGTTGCAGTGTCCGAGTAGCGTGCTTTTTTATTGCCATTTTTCCTATTACATATTTTAGTAATCTTTTTTTTGTAAATATTTTACTAATAAATTAGCTCAAAATTTGGATCTTGGTAGACATATGGCTTTGATTTTCTTTTGATTATTTTATAAAACATATTTTGCATAAATAAAAATATTTTTTACAGTAAACTTCTAACCTTCTTTAATTTTTCTACGCTTTTATTTTTTGAAGGGCTTTCACTTTTGCAATAATCTGCTGAGTGTCTTCAAAACAAAAAGAAGAAAAAAAAGAGACCAACCATAGGTCTGTATTCCAAAGCAATGCACTACAACCATTTAAGTTCAGATCTATGCTCAAAAAGAAGGGTGAAGGTTAGGTTAAAGAAGAACAAAATAATTACAGCAAAATTAGAACGCAAAGGAGAAGCTTATGATGAATAAATAGACACAAGTCAAGCTCATGTACAGTATTCCAGTGTTTCTTTCTCTCAGAGGAGCCGGTGACCAGCATGAGTGAAACTGAGTTCTTAATGTGCTAAACAAGTTGAGACTCAGACTGCAGTGTGTATGTTTGCCGGAGCTTATCTTCTCTTTATTGTGGTGAAGGATAAAGACGAAGCTGACTGCCCTGCAGTAGGGCTCTAGACTCGCACTGTGTCCCGGGCCGAGCACAGAGCCCGTCTGCATTGTACGGCTGCTCAATAGTCTTTTCACTGTGATTGATGGGCCTTGTTCACTGCCATCTGGCTGCAGATAGATCACATAAATCACTGCCCCGAAACGCAGGGCTCCTGCGTTCATTATGCATCTGTACAGAATATCAGCCTCTTTAGTGGCCATTCACTGGGGCCAGACTGATGCATGAACAAATCCCAAATTCACACCCACACACACACACACACACACACACACACGTTTAACTTAACTATCTAAATGGGATCATTGCATAGACTTCTATTGTTTTTATATACAACTAGCTACAGATACTACAGACTAACCCTTACCCACACACTAACAGAAAACTTTTAACAATAGAATTTTAACAATAACAAAACAAACAAAAAATACTTTGTTTATATATCGTTTTTTTATATTGTTACCCAGGCTGCTTCACACACCCACCTCAAAACATGTGTCTCAATCTCACACACTCTGAGCGTCAGACGTATCTGCACTTACCATATACCTAACCTAAACGATTGGTACAAATAGGAACAAACAACTAATTAACTAGGAATAAATTTCAAGATTTGTGAAAATGACTGCCATGCATTTTATGTGCATATATGATTAAGTCTTAAGTACTCATTTTAAACCACCTGCTTTATATGTAGTATACGCAGTTGCAGCAATAATGAAAACAAATGGCTTTTCTTGAAAAGTAAACAGGATACATGTAGATTCACGTTATTTATTCACGAGGTTTGACGTGAGGTTTCCACTGATACCAGCTACCTGAACACAAAATAGAAAATAAATCCCCCTACAAAAAAACACATACACATAAATTGTTGAAATTTAGCAAAAGTGATGTACATAAAGGGAGATGGCATTAAAATTGCCAGCAACAAAAGGGAGGGTCATTTCTATTTCCCCAAACGCCCTCCTCCTCCGACGACTCCGCTGTGCGCCTGTAATTACACCTTTTTGAGCAGAGCGAGGTTAGTGTAATTACTTCATTCACAGCACAGGATATTAGCATAGCTAAGAGAGCAATTTATTCAGCTTGGCAGGAGACACGTCTGTGTGTTATTGTGGAGATGAGTTATCCAGCCGTTGACAAACGCTGAGATCCCAGACGAAACCTTACAGTCATAATTGCTCTCTCTTTCCATCCATCCATCCATCCATCCATCCATCCATCCATCCATCCATCCATCTGAGTTGCTATGATTGGATCTACCAAATCTGCCTACCTGGACGTGTTCAAGCCCACTGCTGACCATTCTGGTGTTGTCTTAATTGTGTGAACATTTTTACACAAATCATGTTGTAATCCTGCCCGAGGCTGCCTCTAATGAAGTGTTTTCTATAGTGAGTAAAGCAGTGAGACAATAGAGTCAGTGAAAAGAGATGTGCAGGATGCAGGATGAAAATAAAACTAAATTTAGGTAAATATCAATCATTTTGTGAGATCATGCAAAAACTTGTATTTATCATCAGCCATTTCCATGTTCAGCCATCATCCAATATAAATAAACTAGTGAGAGTGTGAAAGGTTTTAAAAACTCTCAGTGGAAGAAACATTTGCTCTTTTACAGATAAACTAATACATGTATCAATGAATCCATGTAAGGGTGTGTGTGGCTGACGGCAGCAGAACAGACAGGGCTGAACAGAAACTCTGCCAAGCTTGCGTGTATACACGCACACACGCGCGCGCACACAGGGTTTTTGTGTTTTATGTGGACTCTCCATTATATTCTATCCCCTAAACCGGCCTCTAAACCAACCCTATATAAAATACATAAAATATAAAATACTGCGTTTGTACATCTTAAAAAAACAACAAAAAACATTCAGTGTGATTTATAAGCTGTTTTCCTCATGGGGTTTTCCTCATCCTCATGAATCTTTGGTGCCACAATATACAAGGTTTTCAGGTTATACACATACACGCACATCTTTTTATTAAGGCCCAATCCCAATTCTATTTTATACCCCTTCACCTACACCTACCCCTATGCCTCCCCCTCCCCCCTTGAAACAGTGTAGCAAGGGGTAGGGCTGAAAATATTCTCCTGAAATGGGACACCACTACTACACCGTTACACGTCATCATACATTGTCGCTAGCTCCTACGTCAAAGGAGATGCACCGATGTTTATCACAAGAAGATTACCATAAACATGAACACAAGAATGAATGTAACATAAAACAAATTATTATTTGTCATTTAAATCGTTATTAATGCCAAAAATACTCTCCTTGTTCTCTTGGGCAGCCATGTTTAGGGCCCTATGAAATCCGGTTTATTTTTTCACCAAATTCTGTGTTTTCTGTTTTAAGTTTTCTGGATTCCATTTTAATAGTTTAATTAAATTTTAATAATCAAAACACGTCTAATTAATTGAATTTAAAAAACAATAACTGAACAAACTTTTTTGTCAAACAAAGTGCTGCACAACAGAGCTTTACTCTTAAAATTTAAACATGGAAGAAAAACTGATTATTCCTTAAAAAATAAAGTTTTAATAATAATTTATTATTATTATTATTATTATTATTATGATGTGTCAGTATTATTATTACAGTGAGACTTAGCTCAATTTTACTGTACAACTGTAATATATTTCTGTCACAATTCCAAGTCAAACTTTTATTTTGACGAGTTGCTGTGAAGACGATAGTTTTATCAAATGAAACTGTAAAATGTTGATGAAGTGACTCGGGTCTGGAGATGAAGTTCCTGTGTTTATGTCCTCATAGTGAGGCTGCAGAGGCTGAAAACACAGCGAGCGTCATGTGTGCTTCAGTGTGTGTGTGGTAAATGGAATCACGCATCTGCACCATTTATTCACACAGAGACACGCAGAACATGCAGGATTCATTTTTTTTTTTTTAAATAATTTGCGGTTTAATATTCACAGACACTAGTCTATATCGCGATTTGATTTAAGTGTATTGACCTGCTTTTTATTAATTCATTAAAAAAATCTACAAATTCTGTAAAATTCTGCGTTATACAGTAAATTCTGTTTTTATGACTTTTTCCACATCGCAGAAATCATAGGTATCAGATATCATTAAATGTTGCCGCTGTAGCTGATGTATGCAGGGAAATTTCTCATACCCCTTCGTTTGAAGTGGGGTCCTGAAAAATCTTTGTAATATCTGTAATAGTAATATCTGGCCCAATTTTTACTCGCATCTAAAATTTTGGTGTCATGGCCGGTAAAAAATATTTACGGTCAGTAGTTCAAATGTGCTTATAAATACGAACAGTGTACACAATTATTAGTTAATGAGACCCAGTATTTTGAGATGAATGTGTGTCCATGAAGACACAGCAGCAGATACAGACCAAAAGTGTGTGTTCTGTGAAAAGGTTCAAACCCCAGAGAGAAAAACTGAGAATTACTTCCTGTCGAGGACAGAGAGGAATGCTGGGAAACATCAGAGAACCAAGCACTCACTTGAATGCATGACTCCATCCCTGTCACTATCAAGGCACCTATGGAGTTCACACAGGATTTACTCACTAATGATCCCAAACCAAGGAGGATATTAATAATAACAGCATAACAACAGCTAGAAGTTACATGTTTAAGATACAAAAAATTAGCTTGTTACTATATTCCTGTGCTCATTACTTTTTAGCAATGTAAAAAAAGTTTAAAAAAAGCATGAACCGAAAATTTTAATTTTGTCGTCATTTACTCCAAACCTTACAAGTTTCTTCTGTTGAACACAAAAGAAGATTTTTTAAAACATTGTTGATAACCAGATAGTTGATGGTAGCCAGGGGCGTAGTTTGTGGGGGGGATGGGGGGGAGATAACCCCCCCAATATTTAAATCTATGCATTACAACCCCCCCAATATTTATACCATGATCACAATATCAGGAGGCATACCCAAACTTCAACCCCTCCAATGTTCAAACCAAATCTACGCCCTTGATGGTAGCCATTGATTTTTTTGTCCTACTATGGAAGTCAATGGCAACCGTCAACTGTTTGATTACCGACATTCTTTAAAATATCTTCTTTTGTGTTCAACATAAGAAAGAAACTCATAGGTTTGGAACAACTTGAGGACGAGTAAGTGATGACAACATTTTGGGTGAACTAACCCTTAATGAATCATTTATGTAACTTGGGTTTAATAAATAGGTGTAACAAAACAATAAATATTACAGCATTGGTAACTTGTTGACAGTAAATGTTGTTCCATTGAACCAGTAAAGACATGGCTTCATCACTGATTCTGAGCTCAGCATCCAGCATAACCATCATCTGTGGATTTTACGGAGCACTTTAGCATGAATAGAGTGCTGTGATGTCAACATGCTCTGCTGCAGGCTTGCTTTAGGAAACACACACAAACACGGCTGACTGTGTAATTACCACGCTAACGGCTGACCACAGGGAGCTAGGGGCAGGCTTACATTATGCAAATGATCTGATCTGAGGCCACTTGTCTTCCTTGCATGCAAATTTCAATCAAAAGCAACATTGGCCTCGTGAGTACACAGACTGAAGCAAAGGAACATACAAACATAAAGAGACACACATGAGCAAATTTCAGTCAGGAGCGCAGCTTCAGATCACAAGATAATGGTACTCTGAAATGACCTGATGGAAATCAGCTTCAAATAATGATCTGCATTTTCTGAATTAAGAGCTCAGACAGACGGTGTATCCTTTTGGTGAAACGCACGCGAAGGAATCATGATGTCTTTCCTCTTTTTCTAATTACACTTATTCAGACAGAGAGAGAGAGAGAGAGAGAGAGAGAGAGAGAGAGAGAGAGAGAGAGAGAGAGAGAGAGAGAGAGAGAGAGAGAGAGAGGGGAAGACAGATGCATGAGTAAATCTAGCAGATCTTGTTTGAGTAAGACACACTTTGACAGTCGCTTTCAACGTCCAAAAATGTGTCAACAAGTGCCTGGGCCAGAAAACAGAAATTCAGTAACCCAAGAAGGATGACGCTGCATGAAGATGTCCATCCGGTTAACTTACATCAGCAAATATGTATTCTGAACCTTTCTGTGAACACTAAATCTGACTCCAAGTTTTATTTGGAGGGTAAAAACTGACTAAAGCATCATGCCAAAGATCACGATCCCATCAGAAGAGCGATCACTACTCAGATGTTGACCATTTATCGTCATCATGTGTGTTACAGATGGACACCACTGAAAGTGAGGGATTCACGGTATCTTCTATAAAAAAAAAGTACATGTTTATCCTGTCTTATTGTACAGACTATGAGCCCTATTTTAACGATCTAAGCTAAAGCGCATGGCGCAATTGCACTTAGGCCATGTCCGAATCCACTTTTGCTAGTTTAATGACGGGAAAAATGGTGGACGCACATGGCGCATGGTCTAAAAGGGTTGTCCCTATTCTCTTAATGAGTAATGGGTGTGTTTTGGATGTAACGTGCAATAAACCAATCAGAGACAAACATATGCATTTGCCATTTAAACAACGTGGCGCAGGATGTGAAAACAGAAACTGCATCGGGCTGAAACTAGCAAAACACACTTGCGTCGTGCCTGGCGCCGCATTGCACCGGGTATATGATAGGGCCCAATATCTTCCTTTGGTGAGCATGTCACTACATAAATATGTGTGTATCTAAGCTTTTTTAAGAGTCTAAGAGTTTTGTGTAAAGCAGGTTAAAGGACAGTAGACTCATCTAGGTAGAAATAAAAGATCTAGGAAGAGATGCACCATGTGCAGTAGCTGTATTGGCTAATACTAGACTTATTGTCTGTCAGCACTGGTCTGAAGCTGGACAAAAACTAACCATTGTATATTTTTAAATCAACATTCATTATTGATGTTTGCCCATCAAACATTATATTGGTATTTATTTCATTGCTAGCTGCTTAATGCATCACCTTCATGCATAAAACACAGATCAACGTCCACTGAAGCAGGGAGCTGGCAATCCCAATGACATTTATAGAAGCTGAAATCATGAAATATAAAAAACATCTCTCTTAGCAGCACCGCAGTGCTCTTTGTTAATTAAGAGCTTCTCTGACCATTTTCTCAGGTGGCTGAAATGCACTAATCAGTGCAGCTCTGATTAGTTACAGTAATGTGGCATCAGAAATGTGACGAGAACATTCAGAGCCACTAACTGGACTGATGGTGGATTTTGTCTTTCTGTGATAGAGCCACAAGGGCTAGGCTCTGTTGAAACTTTAATGATGTCATTAAAACAGTGCTGGAGGGCCAACACAACTTCCTGTTCCTGTCCAACATCACTCTACTATTCATAATCATCTTTCTAATCTTAGCTTTTGTTTAGTAATAAAATCACTGTAATACTATGCGCACATTAAAAAAACAATTAAAAACAACAACAATTATATATTTTAATACATCTTAAAACACAGCTTTCTCTTACCTTGTGGTCATAAGGGTTGTATGAGTGGAAGAGAGCGGAGAGATCTTTGGTTCTTTGTTTTTTCTGTGAAAGTGGAAAAACAACAACACACCAATATTAATTAAAGTCAAAAAATAATCTGAAGGCCAACTAAAATGACATGAAGACATCAGACAGTGGAATGAAGCAAGCAAACACTTAAAGAGAAGAAAATTAGGATATCTGCCCTCAAGACCTCTGTTTCTATAGTGCCTATAAAAGCCTATAAGTCCATAATTTGTAATGAAATGCAAATACTGAGCACTGAGGAGATGAATGATGGCTTTTAATGCAGTTAATTATGAGCAATTATTCAGCAACTAGTTGAAGAGTAGTCATGTTTTACAGCCAATGGGGACGTGAAGAGAATTTTTGAAGAGAACTTATCTACAATATAGACATCACGCATATGATGCATGAGTGATTTCACATCACAAAGTTGAAGAAAATGGTTTAAATTCAATTCTACAATGACATGAGCAATAAAAAAAAAAAAAAAAAAAAAAAGAAAAAAAAAGGATGTCACCATTCAAGACTACAGTAGACTGAACACTGAATATATTTTAAATGTTGATCATTACTTCAATTTGGGTTGGTAGATTTTGCGGTCAATATAGCTCCAGCTATAAATTGGTATAGAATGTCACATTTATTAAGCATTTTACGTCAACTACATTGTCAGGGTTCTGCCCTGGCAGCCTTGTCTGTGTTGTCTTGGTTTCATGTTTCTATGTTTGTCTTGTGTTTGAGCACGTGGCTCTGTCTTGGTCTGTGTTTGCCATGTGCTCTGCATGTCCCGCCTCCTTGTTTCCTGTTACCACACCCCATTGTTTAGTCCACGTCTTGTCCTCCTTTCACTAATTGTGCTCACCTGATCCTCATGTGCTCTGGTCCCTTTATATTGTGCCTCTTTCCCTCATGTCTTCGCTGGTTTGTTTTGTGTATGTACTTTGTGGTGTTTTCTGGTTTGTGCTCTTGAAATTATCCTAATATCAGATTATCCTTGCTACTATTTTGTTTTGCTTAGCTTTAGCTCTAGTGCTTTATAATCTAGTTTGAGTTCTCTTTTGTTTTAGAATTTTATTTTTAGTTATTTTCTTCAGTTCTTATTTTCCCTGTCAAGTGGAAGTCTTGCTTCTCTTTAGCAACTCCACTTTTTTTTTTTTATCTTAGATCTTAGTTTTTTACTTTTTCATTAGTTTACATTTTTATTTTTCTCTACCGTTTGTTTCTCTAGTCATTGATCTTATCAGTTTAGTTTTGATTATCTTTATTGTTGCTTTTATCTTGTCTGTCTTGTCTTGACTTGTATGTTCTTCTGTGTGTTCCCTGCCCTGTATCCTGTGTTCCCTGGCCACTGACTCTTAACTGCCTGGCAGCCTGACTGGTGCAGCTATATAACCCCTGTTTCAAGCCTCTGGTTCTGTGAACCTCTACCTGGCGGCAAGACTGGTGCGACATCTGAGATCTACATTGAGCTACGAGTTCCTTGTCTTCCTGTCTGGTCTTCGCTTTGGAGCTGTCTCTATTGCACTCAAGTCATCACCATCTTACTGATGTCTCAGTGGTCACTCATCCTGCCTGTCGTCGTGTCGTCTGCCCTGCCCTACTGTTTGAACTGTGGTTCACGCTTCACTCTCCCTGTTATCTCAAGTCTTCAGTCTTGTTAATAAAAACCATTGTCTGCTCATTTGCGTCTGGGTCCTATCTCTTGACACTTGAACTGTGACAATACAGTACATATTTATCCACTTGTTTTTCTTTTTACATACTAGATTTTGACATGATTGATGTAATACCAGATATCACAACATTATAAGTCGAACTGTCAATCAATTACGTTAAATATCAATTTAAACATTGTCAATTTGTTATGTCTGTTGAAGCACGTGCTGCTGAGAAAATGAGTGTCCTGTTGAAAATGATTCAAATAACCACTGGTTTGATCTGCATCTGTCTAATCTGACTGACACCAATCAGCAAAAATAACAAAACGGTCACAAACGTATTGTTCCAAGTCAAGAACATTTCACATCTTCAGCTCACTGTCAGACGCACATTATTGAAATTCACACCTGCCTAATGATGCCTGTCACCCCGTGACAACATCCATATATCTCTAAGTGTACTTAATTAAAAGGAGCTAAAGCAAAACATTTCTTTAATTTACTTTATTTTTTTCTTTAATTGTCATCTGCACTTTATTTATTACGTCAAATTAAATTACATTTGTAAAATGTTAAGTTAACAATCCATTTGTGTTGGGAATTAATCATTTTAGTTGCATTGACTGAAACTAAGCAGTTAATTCCTAGTTCCTAGCATGCTTTGTATAGGGCTGGATCAGGGGAGTGTTCCAGTTGCAATGTTGCTATTTATTGTGTTTTTTAGTAAAGGGAAAGATGTTTAACGTTCAGTTATGTCTGACATTTAACAGAGTTTCTGTTATGTTGATTTGCAGAGTGAAATATGTTCAGGAAACAGTCACAGAATATGACCATTTTTTAGGTTAGAACAAACAAGTTATTTTGAGTGAACTCAATCAATTGTGGAGTGATCTTTGGTCCTGCAGCACACCTTCTGGAGGGTCTGATTTGCACGACTGGACCGAGAGAGAGAGAGAGAGAGAGAGAGAGAGAGAGGATGAGAGAGGAGGCAAGAGGTTAGCGAAATCTCAGATAACCAAGATGGAGGCCTTCAGAGAATACACTCACACTCCTCAAATCACACATCTTCATTCGGTAGAAAAATAGTAACTGAAATTTGATCAAAAAAGATGAACCCCAGAGTGACCTCGAGAGACTCAATATTTCAGCCTATTTGGGCCGCAGTCCTGAGATTACACCAGCCTCAAAGCAGCAAGCTGAGGTGAAAAATCATCTCGATAAGCCAAAGAACCAATTTTTTCCCTTTATTTGAAGTCATAGCTCAGCCTCACAGATGAAGGACAATGGCAAGATGGACAAAGGTCACTGTAGGGTTTTCGAAGGGTTTACATTTGACTCAAGCAGGTCTAAATGAGACAATCTTATCTTGTGGTGGAGTACTGCAGGAAATTGATACATTTCCACACAGATCTACACCTCAGGTTCCTCCTCTTCTGTGTCCCTGTGTATAAAGAGTATGAAGACAAGCCGCTCCACCACTGCAAACAGATCACTTTGCACAGAGTGTAAAAACGTCTCAGGCAAATGGAGATAATATAGAAGCAAGTTGGTATTCATAAATCCAAAACGAATGCGCATCTGACACCTCAACAACTATGAAAGCTGGCACCTCATAAACTGTCCAGTTGCTTGATTCACTGCTTACATAGACAAAAAAACAAAAAAACATCACAGCAGTGGACATAACGGATACATCCACCATCCCAGGACGAGTCTTTGGTATACTGCTCTTGACTCCTACAGTATTATTGTATATTTTCTGTGTGCAGTGAAAACCCAGATGACCTACCGCTATGGCCAAAATGACATTTACATTTGCATTTATGCATTTGGCAAAGACTCTTATCCAAAGCGACTTACAATGCATTTCAAGGTACACATTTACATTCTTATCAGTTCTTGTTTTCCCTAGGAATCGAACCCATGACCTTGGCGTTGCAAGCACCAACGCACTACTGTTTGAGCTACAGGAAAGCTACAAAGCTACAAAAATGAACAGCATACAACAGAGCACATAGAGAGGAACACTCTATCCACAATACAATGCACTTAAATGTAACTTCTATTTCTTGTGTGTGATGACAATGAAATTATACTAACTGACTTTTAACTTTTTAACATTACTTTAAAATTTAAAGTAACCATTTATATTTCAATGATGATAATCGCTACTGCTGCGGAATAAATGCAAAGTCACGTCACTACAGTGACTTACATTGCATTCATGCTACATTTCTCATTTTTGTTTATACATGTGTGTTGAACATATTACTTGTTGAGCATGGTGTTGCTAGCATCATGCTCTACAGGTCGATCTACAGGATAACGTTATGTGATAATGTAGCAAACTGCTGTTTGAAATGTTCATCACTACTTACTGTTCTACACTACCGTTCAAAAGTTTAGGGAATATGTTTTTAATTAAAGAAGTCACTTCTACTCACCAAGGCTGCATTTATTAGACAAAAACACAGTAAAAACTAGTTGTGAATAATTGTGAACAAATATTACAATTTAAAATAACCTTTCGATGTGAATATATATTTAAAATGTAAAATTTGAAAATCTTTGAAAGGGCAAAAGAACAGCATTTATTTGAAATATAATATAATTTTGAAACATTATAAATATATTTACTGTCACTTCTGATCAATTTAATGCATCCTTGTTGAATACAATTATTTTTCAAAAACTTTTAATAGGCAGTGTAGTAGTTGTAAACACTATAAGCAGTACTCAGTGTGTGTAGTGAGCAGTACATTAATATTCCATTGTGAATATAGCATTAATTACAAGGTGAGAAACAGGCCCTGAACAATACACTTGACAAGCATTGACACATGCGGTGAACAAAGAGGCCCAGATTCTCTCCTCTACAGAAAGTGCAGTGATGACACTGTCTGTGCACCATCACAACTTCCATTCACAGTCAGTCTCATAGATCGCACAAGACCTCAGGATCTGCTGCTTCACCCACACCAGTCCATCTGAGACAAGCCAGAAACGGCTTAAAATAGAGTCTGAGATGACGCACGGGAAAGATAACAAGCAAGCTGTAGCTCTGGAGGAGATGTTTCTTCACGGTGACTGAAAAATGGCTAAACGATTTGGAAATGAGAAGTCTGTTTTGTCTAAGCGACACCAGTTTAGTTGTTGTTTTGCTCCAGTTTTCCCCATGAAGCTGACATTGCCCAGGCCTTGCCCATCTGTCTTTGTTTTAAGATGAATTTGTTTTCACATGTGCTGGGTATTCCTTACTGTTCCCTGCGCAGGAATGCTCAGAAAAACTGGCAGAAGCTTTGAATCCAAATCCCTCTAACTTTGACTCTAGGATGCTGCCTTAATTTCCCCTGGTTACAGACAAGCCGCCAAGGCAGACGAGCTGTCAAGGTAAACACCTGTCCAGCTAGTAAGAGCAACATTCCAAGAGATCATTCCAATTTATCTCCACTAACCCTTCCCTCATGTGGGAGTAATTATGCTGTTCTGGAGGCTCCCAGTTTTTCCAGCTCTGCCTGCATGCCAGATCTCCTCGGCCTGAGCGACCATTCGACGTTGATAACACAAAGCAATCCATTACTCTGACCAAGCCATTCATCACGCTGTGGCGGCTGGACCTCAACTATGAGATAAACGTGCTAAGAAACCAAAGTGCCCAACCATCCCGTGGCCCCTGGCAAACTCGACCCAGATCGTTCGGTCCCAGGCAGACATCTGGAAGTATTATTAATGCGCCATCCTGCCAGAGCTGACTATCTCTGATGGGTCTGGTAGAGGGACGCCCCTGTGCGGATGTAGCAGGTGCACCAGGTGGGTCCGGGAGATCCCACAAGACCCTCCATCAAACCTCCATGCTCCCATGGCTACAGCAGCATTGACCCTGCTGTCATGATGAAATCTTTCCCTACATACTAGAGCAAAGAAGAACAGGATAATAACTCCGCTAGTGGCACACACGTTCCAATCTTATCACACATGCTATCAGAACAACTGTTCTGACCCACAACATGAGTAATGAGTCATATGCATAGGTAGGAACCCCATCTAAAATCTAACACAATCTTTAATATCAGGAAGATCAGTCTGACACAGAAGACGTCTGATTGGGCCACTGCTTGCATATATGATCTTCATTACCTCTGATAAATAGACAGTGAAAAAACAAAGGAATTGAACGGATTCTCAGAAATGGGCAATCCCATCTTCATTAGGGTTAATCACCATTCAGTTCCTCGGATCGCTGATGTTTTACATTACTGAAGGTTCCTGTAACGTGGGATGGATCAATCCGTGCTGGAGAGGCAGTGTGCGATCACCTCAGAGATGGAGAGGCAACAAAAGGAATGACATATGAAGAAGCTTTTATAAAAGAAACATGCAGGACGTTAGATGAAAGATGATCTCGGTGGTGAGAGCAGAAACACTGACTGTGATAGTTACACATCAGCAAGTCAAACAAAAGGAGAGTGAAAACACTCTAACTTCAGGAACGAGTCCAGGAGACAATTTTTACGGGAGCGCACATTAACACTGAGAATGTGCTGATAATAACGAGAGCCACACCAATAACTGAGACACAAAAAACAATAGAAGAGTTCTTTAAATCGGACAGGTTTTGCTGCACTAAATCGATGAAGGCAGCTAAACTGTTCAAATGTGGATAGAAAAACCTACAGGAATCTCCGTGTGTGAAGCCACTCTTCCTCTAATAGTTTGAGCTTCATTAGTCAGTTTAATTGTTTCAGTGGGGTCTAATCGCTGAGAAACTCCATAAGGCCATCACATCTGGGAGACGTCTTCCAACAGCTGCATTACATAATGAAGAGTAATCGACAGGAAGATTCGCATTTACCTGTTGTCTGGAAGCATTTGTTAACAGGTAGGGTGATTGAGTATGGGTCCTGGTACTATAACCAGTGCTGCATATTGTATGAAGTCCATACACAGGCCATACTTCATCCTCAGCAATCTATTATGGGCAATCGGATTTGATATTATTACATTTTCAGCATAAACTCTGTCATTACAACATTTCAACAGTGTAATGCTGGAAGCCTAAAAGGCCATTGGAAATTCACATGCTCTTAAATATGCTGCATTTCACTCTTAAGGGCCGTTCACACCAAGAACGATAACTGTAAAGATAACTATAACTATATTTGCGTCCACACCAACAAACAATAATGGTCTGTTTATTCTAAGCTTGTGCGCTGCAGTTTCAAACTGTGTACAGTGTCATTGAACATGTTTTTGCTCGCCATAAATTCATTTCAACGTCACAGCCAAACTGTTCGAGATATCAAAAATCCACTTGCAATTTAGCATCCTCAATGTCTTGGCTTCATGCTTCAAGCGTTTTTCAAACAACCCTAAATAGCCGATTTCCTGTTGGGCAGAGCTAATGATATACAGTGCGGTGGTTCGGATTGATGAGATTTATATGTGTACAGAGTTCCATACAAATTTGTTCTTGTATGTGTCCAAGATGATAACAAGAAAAAAATATGGCCTCCACCCCCTTGGGGCTTGGGCCCTAATAATAATCCTTAGGAAAACAATAATTAAATAAGTGAACAAGTGAGTTTGAGTGAGCGAGTGAAGTGGGAAAGAGAGATACAACAGAGCATCAGTATGAGATGTACATGAAGACACTATATATACACTATACAGTATTCTCGTAAGAGCTTCACATTGAATGAACCTCTTTGAATCTTCTGAAGAAGAAATTAAATATGAGTAAGGTAAAAAGAGTTGTGTTCAGCTAAAGGTGTTTTGTATGTCGAATTTGATTTATAATAATGTAGGATTAGGAACACTCATGAAAAATACTCGTGACAAATTCCTTTCATTTATTGATTTATTAAATTTACTGATCATGTTTTATTTATAAGTACAACTTTTAAATGGACGACTCCTTTATGATCATGAGTTTAGTATGAGACAAGTATAATCATGAGTTTTTATTTATTTTATCTGTGCAGATCTGTTCTCTATTTTTAGATCTGTTCTCTTACATTTACTTTCATAATAAACTAAACTGAGCATGAGTAGGTAACACTTGTTATCATCTCACCACGTGTGCTGGAATCTGTTCCATCTTGGCCGCTGGAGTTCCAGGTCGTGGGTAGAACTGGTTGATAAAGAGGCTGGGAAAGCAGTACTGCCTCACGAGTTCCATTGTCTGCTCAAAGTCCTCATCCGTCTCACCTGGGAAGCCGCAGATGATGTCAGTGGCAATAGTGATGCCTGGAACCCTACAGGAGTCGGACACAAGACATTTAATTATTTATTCATTTACCATTTAACGCATCAAGGGCTATATTCATAGCAAACTCAGAAGTAATATAATTTTAATATAATCATAATAACAATAACATTTTAATTAATTGTATACAATAACAATGTTATCTCTACAAAATAAATGCAAATAACAACAATACCAATAATAACAATAAATGGTTACACTTTATTTTAAGGTGACAAAGTTACATTGTACTTACTCAAATAAGTACCAGGTAATATTAAATAAAGGTTACACTTTATTTTAAGGTGTCATTGTTACAGTGTGATTATACATTTAAGTACTGAGTAATATTAAGCAACTACATGTACTTACTATATTGTTAGAGTAGGATTAGGATTTGATTGAGGGTTAGTTGCATGCAATTATACATAATTTACTGTTATTACTATGGTAAGTACATGTAACATATGTAACAAGGACTAACCACATGTACTTACTATAGAGTTACAGTTTGGTTTTGGTTTATTATATCAACTATATAAATAATTTAAAATCTTTATATTTGATAAAAATTCTAATAATTTCCTAATCATTTTTTTTTTGTACAAAAATCACATAAAGGCAATTCTTCCCCTTTTAATAAATATTCATGGGTACAGACACAGAACAAATCACTGTCTAATAGCGTAACAGTGTAATGAATGATGAAATAAACATGAGAAGTGTTAAATAAAAACCCTTTACCACACAAGTAGCATCATCGGAACAATCTTTACAGCATCAACTTGGAGCACTCGAACCGATGTGCAAATTGTCCGTGCAACAAAATGCAGTCAATGTAGCGAGTGAATGTGATTGTGTGTGTTCTCACACAGGTCTCAATAACCTTATTAGCAGCTTTAATAACCATCGACTACTGACTTCCACTCTGATTAAATTAGGACCTCTGCAAAGAAATTGGTTCATTGATTTCTTTGTGCATGCATTCTCTTATCATTGATCTTTTAACCAACAGTAAACAAAACAACTTGGAAACTGCCTTCCGAGCGAGTTGCTTGGTTGACAGGAAGTCCTATGTAGTCTGTACTGGACTTTTTGTTGCATGCGTCAACTTTTGGAAAACATGGATGGCATTCATCAGCCATAAATGCATGAACCCTGAACAGGAAGGATTCAGATCATTTTAAGTTTCTAAGTCTGTGGAAAGTGCTCAAACTATCTAAGTGAGAATCTAGAAAAAAAGGCTGGAGGTAAAAATTTATGCACAAAATTTCTATTCTTACATGACATCTGAAACACTCGAGGCACTGGTGATTGATGGCCTAAACATGTCGAGGAAATGACAAATGGCTGTGCCATCAATGAAACATAATCACTCTATTTCCTGATATCTGGTGCTGTAGATCTTCTTTCCCCATAATATTATTCCATTAACCAGCCACGGTGCTCCCATAACTCTCACTTCCACACATATATTTATCTCCTCTCTTTGGTCAAGTCAACCATAATGTCAAGTCAAGTCACCTTTATTTATATAGCGCTTTTAACAATATGGATTGTTTCAAAGCAGCTTTACAGTGATAATATGAAATTACCGTAACAGATTGTTTAGGCTTTACAACTGCTCTAGGATAAAGTTATTGTCCAGCTAAAGTTAGTTTTGATTGATTCACTTCCGTTGCGAAGATCATTAGTTATTAACTTAGGTGCCGCTAACACAACACCGTTCTAACAGGAAAACCCTTAACACGCTCCGGCCGCCCATCCGCACAAAACAGTGCCTGTTGTCTCGAGAACGCCCTCCCTGAAATGCACATTCATATGTGAAATGCACATAATGCACATTCTTAATCGCGTTAGGGTTCTTCCTTACGTTTCTGGCAGATAACCCCGACTTATTGATATATCTCTAGCACTGGCAATATTCACAAGGACTTGTAGGCAGTAATGCGTCTCGCCCCTTTCCAAAGGAAGAGTCACTGATGGGCATGGTGGAGAGGGTTCAGGTGTTAGCAGGGCCCGCTAATATGTATTCTGTTGCTTTTCATGCCATTTCTCTTTTGCCTCAGCAACTCCATTCCAAGTAATTTGCAAGGCTTTAGCACCAAAGGAAATTCACAAAGGCTACGTACACACTGTAACATTTCAGGAGTGACAACCGCATTTAAATGCAGGAGTGATTCCCCTAAATTATCGTTCCATGTGTGTACGGATTGTGACTAACTCCCGAAATGGTGATTATTGACACCGTGGTAACCATAGCAACATTGTGGCATCTTTGGCATCAGCTATTCTAACTAAAGTGATATTACAGTTACAAAAGATTTGCTGTGTTCAGAAATTTTAACGAAAGCAGTCGCCGGAGGCATCGTGTTTTGTTTACAGTATGTTTTACAGAGCGCGCTCACATTGTTGCATTATAAGAGTTTTTGGGCTTGTTGTTTAAGCTTGGCTCATACAGCAATCATGTTTATGGAGTTAATAAATTGAGCAGAGGCGGGCAGCAAAATTTCTTATTTTCAGCATTAAAGCATTTCCATTTGTTTCATTTTTTTATGGGCTTGTTCTTGTTCACTGATTTGCTTGCAAGATCTAGCAACACAAATAAATCAAGGCTCGCACAACTTTCTCTGATTTCTTGAATCGCACATACAAAATATTTATTTTAATGTGCATCAGATGTATTTTTCGTCTGTCATTTCTCACATCTCTCGTTGTAGCCTAGATCATTAACAAATTCCACACACACTGCGTAGAATTTTTGTAAATGCGGTTGTCAATACCTGCAATTTTCAGGAGTTAATTTGGTTGTAGAATGCAGTTGTCACTTCCGTAAATTACTGAACTGTGTGTGTACAGAGCAGGATTAAGCATTAAAAGGTGAATTGACAACCGCATTTAGCTGCAGTGTGTACGTGGCCAAAGAAGCCATCAGGAGGTGTACATCAGCAACAACAAACAGAAAACAAACTACTTCACATCATGATGGAAGATGAAGGATCAGTATTGAAAAAATATAGAAAATCATTCCTTAACAAAGAGGATATTTGCCTGAGAATGATAAAAAAAATTAAAAAAAATAAAAAACTCAGAACAAAGACCATCAAAATCAATAAGTTACCATTCTTACACTGAACATTGTTATGCACTTGATGATGCCTTAATCTGTTAAAATGTGTAATGTCCTGAGACTAGTTAAGGTTAGGCCTGGTTTTATCCTGTCTCATCAGCTCCTGTCTTCCATGGCACACTAAAATGAAGAGTATTTTTTGTAGAAATCTCCAAAAAGGACACAAAAGCCTCATGAAGGTATTATAACTGTTGACACACATGTCGTTCCAAGCCATCATAAAATAGAGTGCATAGAGATAGAGATGGCACTAACAAGTTCATTTCAAACTGGACAGAAAGACATGGGACCACTCAGGCATTTGGTCAATTTGGTTCTGATCAAATGGGCCTTGTTTCACTACTGGAACAAGTGCACAGTGTCCTTCCTTATAAAATAAACCTGTTAGTTCAGGACATAATTGACCTGAACATCTCAGGATGACACAAAGACAAATTAGAAGTGCATTAGAGGAATCAGACACATCAGGACTCCTCATCTTTCAAATTCAAGAAGCCTTGATAGCTCATCAGTGAGCGTTGAGAAAAACATGCACTGGAGAGCCAGTGGAATGGACTGCATGCTTTCCTCTAAATCCATTATGTTTCCCAGCTCTTCAGCCTTTCCATCCTTCTGTGGAGAAAAACAAACTAAAGAAAAGAAGAAAGCAAATGACAGAATTGGATTCTCTCTAAAGCAAGCAGCCCCTTTCTGCATCTACCGTCCGACAATAGTTGCCCTGTGCGTGCTGGCAGATGGAGGCCCTTTGATGCTTTGTTGGCTTGTCGAACATGATTGCGGTCCATTCCATTTTTGGGCTTATTAGAAAGCATCACTCCCTCGAACGGTACAGTCCAGGGAACGCCCCAGATCTGAACTACAAAACACTGACATGAAAGGCAGAGGTATCGACATGGAGGAGATCCAGAAGAGCAAATGTTGCAAAGCAGTTAATGAGATGCATTGAAGGAAAATAAACAGCAGCCGCCACAGGAACAGCTTTCACAATGACAGTCCTAGAAGCTTGAATAGTACATGTTGGTAAACAAACATGGCCTTGTTTGTTAATCAGCCACTCAATCAGAAAGGCACACACCAACCAAGCAGACCCTGATTGTTAGGTCATTTGATGTGAACTGTGGTGCCAAAAGAGAATGTGGACATTTAATTGGAAACAAAACAGCGAGACAAGTGGCACATTGTTTGATAGTATGTGATCATTAACAAGCCTCTAAATGTCGAAAGGCCACATAAAACTAAGTACACAAATAATGGCCCATTTCTCAGGAAGCAGAAATGCCACAGAGCAAAGCAAGTTCCAGCTGAATAAACTGAAAAGAAACAGGAGACCTGAAACTCAATCAAGCTCTGCTTCAGAATGGACAGTAATAGGACCTTCATGAAGCTTGGAGAGGTCCCACTGTGTGTTTTGGTGTCAGGGTTTGGTGGATGGGTAAAACTGCTTCTTCTGCATCTGTCAGCCTATCAATCTCTCATGCCAGAACCTTTTGGCCCCTGTTCATGCGGTGGATCAAATTACGGTTTGGCACGAAACTGGAAGAAGCCACGTGTTGAGCTCATCCTCATGGCTGGAGTGCTCATTCCCCTGGGTCACTGGCAGGTCTTGCAAGAATACATCAAGGAAGCTTCCTCAAGAACACTGCATGAAGATCCTTATAAATACACCAATATCTATCCACGGAACAGTATATACTTAACAGTATGTACTGTCGTTGTGTTTATGTATTGAGGGTGCTGTGGTTGAGAGGAATGCCGAGCAGGGTAGTTGGACCACTGTGCACTTGAGGACTGTAGATGGTACTATTTCATACTGTAATGAACTCCATGTTAGATTGAGCCAGGACATGGGAACTGGACTTGATATACCTGTCGGATTCATTAAATTCATACATTCCACTGAACAGAAAATCCTTAAGAGGTCCTTCAAGAAACTTCCCTTCAGGTAATGTGTGATGAGACCAGGCTCATCTAAGAGCATACAACAGAATTCAACATTCAGACACACACACTCCATGCTCTAGATCACACTGATTTTCATCTCCTGTGTTTACACTTTATTCCTACCTGCACTTAAAGTCACTGCAGAACGTTTCCCAGTGGGGCTTAAATCCTTTTAATTAAAACCTTCTGGATATTGTCAAACTTTGAATTAGATTGGCAAGTGTGGGGCTAGAAGGGTTTATGAGAGGAATTCACTCTCTGTAGTGAATTATTATAATTTCTTTGTTTGCAGAGAAAAACATTTACTCATTCATCCAGCATAGGAGGACCCCGCTACCCATCTGTGGGCCGCCAGCATCCCAGCTAGAGCGGAGCGGGCCAAGCTGTGAAGTGGAAACGTGGAGCCCACCGGCAGTGCTGTGAGTGGAGGAGGTAACATGTAGCAGTAAGCAGACGTCATGTCAAACGCTGAGCCTTTTGAAAAGCCTCTTCAGAGATGGAAATAACAATGGAAAAGTGGCATTCACAGAAATTATACCATTATGGGCTCCTGGAAATGGAATGAATATGTAAGAGTGAGATGTAGTGAGAGCACAGATATAGATCCTTTAGTTAGTGCATCTACGTTATTCCTGAACAATGTTCTTCCACATCAACACTAATCAGTTAAACATGAAGGAAATCGAACAGAGTTTAACTACAACATGCCAGTCAACAGCTCAAAAGAACACCAGCACCAGTTTATGTCGCATTAAACTACAGTGAAAATGCTTTATGAGTTTTTTTGTTTTTTTTTAACTCCTACTTCAGTGGTTTTCAACCTGTGGGCCGTGGCCGGCTAGATGGACTCAGTGATCCTCCAGGGGACCGATTGATAACTTAAAATTAATTTAAATATATTCATATAATTCATTCATTTTATTTCTAATACGTTAAATAAATAAATAAATTAAAGCAGCACCTCTCTCGTACGCATTCTGTTGTTGTTTCGGAGCAGCCCAAGCAGTTTCTCATCGTGCTGTGTGAAATACAGACTTGAATTGCAGCTCAAAACACCCAACCGCTTCATGAACATAGGATACACAAACTACATTTCTCAGTTGGATAAATTGTAATGAAGGTAAAGATGATTACAGTGACATACAGGTGTCGTACATTAGGCATGTGCGAGTTGTTTATTATTGATGCGCAAACAAACCATGTACGTGTGCGCTCTGGACCCACTGATCACTATAACATCGTATTTCTGCATGAACAGTTCAATATATTCAAGTTGTTGTCAAAATTAATATTCAACTGTGAGCGTCTTATAACAGATGCTCGCTGAGGAAGCGTGTTTTGTAGAAGTTTGTGAGGATCAGTGGTGTTTATGTACACATGGGCATCAGACGCTCCAAACAGACATGATTGCTTGTTCTGACAGAGGAACTGTTCACTGATGACATCGACCCGCCTTCAGATCGCTGACTTTCCACACATTCAGAATGTTATTACTTGCAGTATTGATTTGGAGAGAAGGGGGACCTTGGAGTAAAAAAGGTTGCGAACCACTGTCCTGCACTATTACAAGCTGAAAAATTGTATGGGGTAAGTTAATCTGATAATAACATGCATATTCCTTCATACAGTAAGGTCTTAGAAAGAGCGGATTTCTTCTGGCTTTCTGTTCCATGTTCAATCTGCAGTACACAGTTTTTTATCTGACAAATAAACAACAGAATTATACTAAATATTCATATCATTCACACACTTTATAAGATACACAGATGGAAACTGTCAGCAGTGGTGTAATGTAACAAAGTAACAATACTTCGTACTTTAGTATTTCTTTGGTAGAATCTGATATTTGTCTCAACTTTTGCATGTACTCCACTACATTTCCTAAATAAAATGTATACTTTTACTCCGATACATTTCCCCAAAGCATATTCATTACTTACTACAAAATAAAGTCGGAAGAACACAGACTTAGCAAGCATGTGCAAACAAGTGCTTGCAGAACCGCGGCTGATTAAATTTTCCGGGTTGCGTCCATTGTTGGAGTGGCTGAGAAGCATGCGCTGTCATTATACAGTACGAGAGCGGTCTCTAGAGGCGAAATAAAAACTATCACTGATGCCTCATGGTGTTTGTTTTGACACGTGACATGAGGCTGGCCGCTGCACAGAGTTGGACACTTCAGAAACGGATTTAAAACAGACAACAAAATGGTATGTTATACAGTGTACAATACAGTACATGTTTTCCTATCAATATTAAGTGATTATTTTGTTGACTAGATGCTGCATTGGTGGAGAACAGCAGATTGTTTCCATCGAGGCTGAGAGGACGCTAACATTAGTTGCTTACCTCAAGCGGTTAAAACAATGTGACAAAAACACACGCAAGTCTGACCCAAATGTTTAATGTCATGATTGTTACCATCTATTTGCATTAGTTTATATCCATTTGTTCCCTTTTATGCATTCGTTATCCAGCGAAGTTGCATATTTAAAGCTAGAGAAATAGCACATAGACAAAGCAAACTGTATCCTCATGCAGCCGACAGAAACATCACAAATCAGAAATGCATTCAAATTCAGTTCTTTTTTATCGTCACTGTAACACATATTTTGATTAGATAATCATCAAGAGCAAATAACGTGTGAAATAATACATATAATAGACGTGTCTAATTTCAATGCTATGGCCTTTGTGTAGATATTTAAAGACGACCATCTTTAAGCATGACTGTCTGGATTTTTATGAAATGGTAACACTTTACAATAAGAGTCAATTTGTATAATTAAGGTTAATAAAAGTATTGTTCATTGTTAATTTCAACATGTAATAATACATTTTAAAGTTGTCTCTTACATTAGTTAATGCACTATGAATTAACACAATTTCAGACTCAGACAGCCCATAACACATTTTCTTTTCAGCTTTTGTGAGCTTCTGACAAGCCAGAAACCTAACTAAATGCAACACATTTCATCCAATGTCCCCTTTAAGTACAATAAATATCACATACTTAAAAACTTTTACTCAAGTAATATTCTAAACAGTGACTTTAACTTCTACCAAAGTAATTTTCTAGTAAGATATCTATACTTTTACTCAAGTGTGGCTTTCAGGTACTTTATCCACCACTGACTGTCAGCAGTGCAGAAGTAACTCCAGGATCTCCTGCCACCTGAAGGGTTAGATATGGTATATCACCTGGATAAAACAGGCCAGAGTTTACTTCTAAGTATGGGTGTTTAAGCATTTGAACATCTCCATGATGAAGGCCATTAGTTAAAATCAGAATTCAGCTCACTGCACATCCATGATCATGAACGTTAGATGAAACACTGAACATACAGTACAGTATTCATTCTCAGAGACTGAACGAGAGCTTCTGTTGCAGCTGATTTGAGTAGGTGTGATGTTTTGATACACACACACACACACAAGTAAACTTAATAGCAGTTGAAGTACAATCAGTTTCGCAGTGATGTGGAGTAACTAATTAAAAGCAGTGACACTACTAACATAACTACATTTTTCAGTGTTGACAGCAGAGCTGTTTGATTACATTTGATTACATTTCATATCTAATATGTGAAACTTAAAGAACCTTGAATCACTTTTTTTATATTGTGTATGCAGATTTACCACCAAAAAAACAACACACTCTCCCACATCATATATATTCAGTTGAGTAGGGCTGCAACAACGAATCGATAAAATCGATAATAATTGATAATGAAAATAATTGTTTTTTTCAACAAAATTGGTTACTAATTAGTCACATTTAAGAGTTTTGCATGAAGCCAGTCATGGCGCTTAACATTAGTGAATAACATTTGTATGGACAAAATGCATATGGAAAATAGTTGAGGACACAGATGCTGCGCCCCAATTCACATACTATCAGTCCTAAACAGTATTGAAAATTAGAATTAGTGTGTCACAAATCAAAAATATCAGGATGGTCTACTTTTTACAGTTAGAATATGAAGTGCATATCTGTGCACACTCTAACGGCTAATATTGCCTACAAACCATTGCGCTTTGGACGAGGATTCGATTATAACTACAAACACAAATAAAAAGTGTTTTTAAAAAACTACAAACATGGTGGATGTGCGAGTTGAAGGTTAAGTAGAGAGGTTTAGATGAAGGGGTTTGAGTGATTAATAATCAGAAACTATCCCGAGGAAAATATTTATTCAATGTTATCCACATTATATCCACAACAGCATTGTGAACTTTTGTAAAAATACGTTTGGTCATTAACTTTTAAATGCATCATAATGCAAATTGCAAACAGAGGAGAGTTCTCCGCTAGAAAGACCCATGGCTGGCAGATCAACGTACTACTACATTTATTTCTGAAACGGTAGGAAATTAAATTAAATTGAATGTGAAGGATTTTAACTGTGGCAAGATGATTGACAGGGCAGTTTAAATGGTGATAGGATGCAGGGTGAAAGCTTGCCTAGACTTCTGCCACAAAAACAGTACATACTTTTAGGGCATAGTATAAGTAGGTGAATTGGGACGCAGCAAAAGTGAGCAGCTGCAGGAAAGGTGCATGACCCAAGTGGTCCAAAACATGAGAATGCTTTATATTAAGTGCTTCAAACAAAAGCATAAGTCTTTACCGTGGCTTAACCTGTTGTGCTGTGACAGACGTGTGTGCTGTTTATGCTTTTGAAACGTGTTTTCCTTAGCTCATGACTTACATTTTAAGGTTACATCCTTATCTGTTAGAAAGTTCAGCAAATATTTCCATTTGGCATAAACAGACTTCACTGCACGAGCACTGGTGAGCGCATGCGTGTCAAGAAGACGGAGCAATGTAGAATAGGAGCGCAATAACTCGAGGCTGCATTAAAGTCCAATTTTTATGCGTTTCTCTCACTAACTTCCTTCTGTCTCATTTACTGGGCTGTACTTCATTGCTTATGTTGTACTAATGCCCACTACCCACTTTATCACTTGGAATCTACTATGGAGCGGATTTATTATTTACAGTTTTTCCTGTAAAATGAATTTGTTTTACGCACAATTCTATAGGCCTGCATATTGTGCCCATCCATGAGCCTAGCACAGATAAGAGCAGGGAGCACAGCATTAACCCCCCAAACAAAACCATATGCTGCCATCCCCCAATCACAAGCTGACAGAGATAAATAAAAAGGATTTTTTTTTTCTACAAGCTTGAGCAACATCATGTTGCACATACTGAGATAGTCTTGAGCAACAAGTATGTTGCCAATACCTGGATAAGCTTAAAGCAACAAGCATGTTGCCGATAAACAGAGCTTTAAGCAACAAGCATGTTGCAGATACCTGGATAAACAAGCAATGAGGATAAAAGGAAAAGTTGACTTAGCTGCATTGAAGAGACGTTCGGAAATGTAAGGAGGGTGAATATTAGACAGATGTGACGAGGGCGCTTTGATCTTCCTCGGGAGCATGTGGGGTGGGCTGATCTTGTCTGAATCTTGCTCTTAAGGCCCGGTCACATTAGTGAAAGACGGTGCACTGTCAGTAGTACTGCTTACTTCGGAGGTCAGTACCAAACCAAAGCAGTTAATACATGGCAACACGTTCAAGGTTCAACAAACTTGTATCCGATGCAAATTCCAAGTAGGGAACATGTTCTTCACGCGAAATCCCCAATCGTGTGGATTCCTATTGAGATTCGCCCGCACCATCTAATTAGATGGAGTTTTGCCATTTAATTCGCTCCTGAGCCACACAATTAAGCCACTGAACGATAACTTAAATAGGAATGCTGTGATAGGTGTTTTATTCCTATAGGTAGACATATCAGCTGAGCATCAGTTTATGAGAGCTTGACTAATGTGACTTGTGTGTCTAGCACAATGGACGGCCCAGTTTCACTGTTGGCACAGTTTCCTGTCTGCCTGAGTGAATTGCGTTTGTGCTTCGTATTGCTTTGTTTTTAAACTCTATTTTCTATATTTCCTGCCGTTTATATTGCTTAATATAATTCAATCATCACGATATATCTCATATTATCTAATATTGTCTGTCACATTAATCTGACATCTCTAGCTTTCATCTAAATCGCTATCACAATGCGCTAGCATTTCACTAGCCTGTTAACCTGCCATCCGTACTTACCGTCTTTTTTCTCTCACATGCTCGCGTGAGTCATGTCATCTCCTGTAATTGTCACTTACACTGCCTGCCACATGTATAGTATAGCCTTCTCTGTCAGTGGAGAGGGTTACACAGATGATAAATGCAGGGAGACAGTAAGGCTGATGGAGAAGATTTTAAAATTAGAGACACCCATCCAAAATTTTATTGAGGATAGTAAGAGTGCAAGGGCTTTAGATACTGCTTTGGATGCAACTAGCTTAGTGAACTCTGTACATTGTTCGGTTCCGGCTGTAGAGCCCGTGCAGCAGGGCAACTGGGTGACTGAGACGGCATAGTCGCGAGACACAACTCCGCTCTTCCATTCTGATTACAACATGAAACAGGTTCTCCCCACTCAGTGACACAGCCACTGAGAATCCTGTTGAATGTGCCCTAGTTATTGGTGATTCTATTACACGGAATATGAAAATAGAGACACCAGCCACCATAGTCACGTTTGCCGGGAGCCAGAGCGCCTGACATCAAAGCCAATTTAAAAGTGCTGGCTAATGCTAATTGTAAATTCTCTAAGATTATTTTTCACGTTGGCACTAATGATGTTCGACTTTATCAGTCGGAGATCACTTAAATTAACATTAAAGAGGTGTGTGAACTCGCAAGTATGATTTCAGACACTGTAATTTGCTCTGGCCCCCTTCCTGTTCGCCGGAGTGATGAGATAAGTGTGAAAAGCCGGATACGGGCCGTATCCAGATCAGATGGAGGACCTGCGCCTAGACACGACCACAACGCATCCCTGAAGTGTCAGCAGAGATTGTGTCAACTAGACTCTGCCCTGTAAGGCCTCATCGACAGGACAGCCATCAGCACTGATCCTCAACAAACTCGTCCCATTTTTCCCGTTATCACTGTAAATCTGCATTGAAGCAATCTGTATTGTTAAAAGCGCTATATGAATCAAGGTGACTTGACTTGCCAAAACTGATGCTATATGCTTGATCTAAAATATACATTTGGCTAATATATTTCTTTAAATTAGATGTAGGTTTGAAATTCTGCATAACACAAGCAATCTTATTTTTATGAGAGAAGTAAAAGTAAAGGGACTACTGTTGAAGTAGCCTATAAATGTATGTTCAGAGTGAATGTGTGTTCCTCATGCGTCGTTCAAGCTTTTGTTTTTGTTTATTATTTCTTATTTAGTCATTTTAACTTGCTTTAACTTAGCATTTTAACTGCTTTAAAATGGTTAGCAATCAGTTGTTGTTTTTTTGGTTTAGAATGTAATGTTTATATTTTAACCTTTTTTGCATAGATACATTAAGTGAATAAATAATCTACATATTAACCAATTATTAAATAATCATTAGTTGCAGCCCAACACTTGAGTGAAGAAGTGTGCATCCCCTTTCAGAATCTGCCAGATGTTTATCATGAAAAAAAGGAAAATAATGTCATTAGTTTTTAGTTTTGTTTGTTTGTTTTTTCTGCCCTAAGGAAGCTTTTTCACATAATCTATTCCATAACACAATAATAACTGAACTGACTCAAATTGCTAATGAGCCTCCGCACATTCTTTGGTTTTCCAGCATCATCTTTGAGCTCTTCTCAGCAGTGACTATATGATGAGATCCATCTTTCACACTAAGAATGATCGAGTAACCCATACACAACTATTACAAAAAACGCAAACATTAACTGGTGCTCAAGAAGGAAACACACAAGGCAATTAGATGTTTTCAAGAGGACAATAAGAATTTGCGATTTAATAATTTTACATTTCTAATTTGTCAGATATTATTGTGTCTTGTGTAATAGACATCAATATGTTCTGTGAGAAAGCGCTTCAGGCTAGAACTAAAAAAAATAATGATATTTTATGATACCTATTTAATTATTTACAGTACATATTTATTTTTTTAAAGTTGAATGGGGTTGTAAATATATGAGCACAACTCCACATGCTCTATATATTTTTTTTATTTTCATCATTTCACTTTTAAGTTCTATGCAGTCACCTTAACTGAGTTTACTTCATTTAAAAACCCAATGAATTGGAGAGTTATGCAATTATAAATTAATAAATAAAAGTAGCTAATTACTTATTTAAAAGAGCACATTCTCTGTAGTCTGACAAGTAGCCTTAAAAAGAAAACTTGAGAATTGTTTGAGAGAATCTTCCTACCACTGCTTTGAGTATAATACTGTCTATATTTCATGAACGAAACACTGAAACACATTAGAATGACATGGTTTAAAGCTTCTCAACAAATAACAAACCCTCCATTCAACCTCAGACACAAATTTTCCACCTCTTCCCTCCAAACGGCACTGATGAGATATCAATTACAGTGAAGTGTCAGTGATGAACTGTGCCAACCTTATCATTTAGTCATCTATGGAGCATTCCCAGACCGTAGATTGATCCAATCACTCCCTGGGTATGTGCTATTCATTCAAGTGAGAGCAGGACACATGAAAGAATGAGGACACAACCCACTAATGCAAGGATGATTCATAAATCTCAAGATCGATTTATTAGTCTATGCTGCTTTCTGTTGATGGGTTAACAAAACTTTATTAAACATTTATAGCGACTCCCATTCTTAGTGCTTTGTTACTTTTAATATGACAGTCTCAATTTTCAAATTCTGTCGATTTTGTCACGAAATTCAAACAAATTATGTTTTGGCACTCTTTAGTACAGTAAGACAGGTCACCTCAGTTCAAGCAGCAACACCGATCAAGCACACATGAATGATCATCATCTCTTCCTTAGTACAAAATAAACATGAATGAACAATAGGAAATGTTGAAAGATACAATACACATTACTCAAATGTATCATGCTTCTTGTAATCGCTCAATCAGTGTTTCAACAGGGGAAAGACGGCAATAAAACAGCTTGTGAACAATGTCACTTAATGTAACATATACCTCAGGAAACCTATTCAGTTGCCATAAACTCATTAGTTAACCATAAAGAAATTCTCTAAGAGGAGATTGTTGATAAATTTATGCACTAGATTACATATTCATTATATTTTTACTCAACTGTTAGAGATGTCTTCATTAATGTTTGTATGAATAAATATGTAATAAAAACAAGTTATTACAGCCATCGTTTATATTTCAACACATGGAAATGAAAAATTAAACTCGGTGCACCACTGCAATTCATGAAATTAATTATAATTTGTAAGCAAAATTAGGCTGCCACCTTTCAAAGCAGCATTCACATCCTCAATGTCTTAAAATGCTGTTAAAATGTGAGGAAGGCAGCTAACTAGGACAGGAGAGGACAGGCCAGATTCAAAACCTAAATGAGAATGTGTGAGTGACATCAACCTGAATCTTTTAACAGATCTGCACAAACGTCATAAATCAGACTGCGCCGACTTAATTACAACCGAATCCAAAAGAAGGTCCACTGTGTAAACACTGCTTTAAGGTTAAACATACGAACAGTCTGTCTGCCTGCCTGTCATTGCAAGCAGACAGAGGTCAAATGTATCCAAATGTGGTGACATTTTTGTCCCCAAGTGAGTTTTGCTGATTTAAAACATTGAGTGAATGTTTATCTGAACATATGAACAAACTAAACATGTCTGCTCCAATGTTGATGATGATGATAGCCGTTTCAAACACTAGTGAGCTTACGTGTGCTATCGTCTGAGAGACATAAATTCTCCAGACATAAATTATTGAAGAACACACTGCATGTGTGCATGTTCTAGTTTACTGTAATGTAAATGTAATGTTTTATTCACCTACTTGCATAGAGTTTATTTTTAAAATACTGACCTTAAAGTGTCTATGTCGGCAGATCACTAGGTTTGGGACAGAGCTCTAGTGTTTCATTATGTACTTGAAAAAGAAAAGTAGAGCTGACTATCTGAGAGAGCAGATGTTCCCACATATAAGACACAAGAGGTTGATCCCACTCCAATCTAGATGTGAAAAATCACACAGATTCATATACATTCAACATGGAATGCAGCCGAACAAAACACTTTACTTTACATTTCTCTTTCTCTCTCTTTTAATTGATGTTCTGCTGTTTGCACACAAGCACAAACACACCGCCATCACAGGCTAAAAAAGAGCTCCAAACGTGTGGACTTAAGGGATACAATAGCTGTCAAACACTGGGCCGTAGAGCAGCTGGCCTGATCTGAAACTCATATTTGAACAGATGTGTTTAAATTACACCTCTCTAAGTCTGTCAGCGGCGTGTGTGTGGACTGTGAATGCAGCCAGAGATGAGGACAGATGAATCTTCAGATAGATGGCGTTTCAGGTGACTGTATCTGGGAGTGAGAAAGGTCAGTTCACATGGATCATCTACTGTGGAGACTGAGCACAAAAACTCTCTCGACCTGTCCTGACTCCTGCTTTCATTCTCTAATTCCACTCGTCTCAGTGTTGGGATGCAACCAGACAAAACACTGTATCATCTCTCACACACACACTCCTTAACGTCTCTCTCTCTCTCTCTCTCTCTAGCATTGGGAAGTCCAATTCAACAAGTTCAAGTTCAATATGATGACATTAAAGAAACATGCTAGATAAATACTGCTCTGATGGTCCTGTATAAACTGTACAATCACACTCTTAAATGGCTTCAATCTAGTTTTTGTTAGTAGCTTATAATTAAGCTGTTTTAAAGGGCAGCTGGACTGGCCTCTAAATGATGAGCGAAATGAAGGTTTCTGAAGCAGCACTGCTCTCTGCGGGCCACACGGGTTCAGTCTGCATGAGCAACATCAGGAGGGACGTCTGCACGAGTGTGTGGTTTGTTCACCCCTCGCAGGGTGGGCAGGTTTCTAATTAAAGGAACATATTGAGCTGTCTCTGCGCATTTCCTGCTGGTTCACACACACCAGCAGCGCTGAGCTCTCATGGCCTATCACTCTCACAGTCTCTTCTGTGGTTTCACTCAACACTTGTTTTAAACTCATGGAAAGTGACCTTTGCTGGTTTTCACATACTTCTTAGAATACATACGTATCGTGTTCTTTATTTTTGAACACCACTCCAGGGGCCCAGGGTCATGTTCTCAAGTCTCAAAAATGATAATCATCGTCCTGTCAAGAGAAACATCATCTTTTATCAGCCCTGAAATTCACAGAGGCTGGGTTTCATGCTAACACTCACAGCTGAGGCAGCAGCAAACTCCCTCAAAAGAGCTGGATCAAGGTGTCTAAGTTATGAGAGGAAAATTGAGGTATCCAGGCCAGGCGCCCATCATTAAAGAAAAATAGACGCAGAAAAGATGACAGGCAGCCCTGCAAAAATAAAATAAAAAAATGACCCTCTTGACAAGTGCACTTCTCCATTGGGCTTGGGCTCTTCAGGGTTATTAAAGGCTCCTCTCATTCACAGGTGCTGGATTAATGGCTTTTTTTTTCTTTTTCTTTTTTTGCTTCCTGCCTAAAGGTGTCTTCCAAGCTTCCCCTCAAGACCTGATGTCCATGGTGAGTGTTAATCATTATACACTTGTTAAGCTCGCACATATGTGCAGCTTTCAAAGTCCAGAAGAAACTGTAATCTAAAGGTCATAGAATTCCAGTGTAAGTGTATCCAGATCGTAAAGACTTCTCCAGTGCACAGGGAGCAAACAAAAATTAAAAGATTGGTGACATGGCAAAGTCACTGTCATGTCAGCAGTGGACTTTCTTTTAGATTGAGCTTGAAAAACCTGCAAAACAATCTACTCAATGAGTTTTTCTTATTTACCATGCAGTTAAAATATCTTAAAAAGCACTGAACCAAGATAAATGTATACTCGTGAGGCAATGCTGCATAAGGTATTGTTGTCAAGTGAAGTTATCTTTATTCATATAGTGCTTTGTACAATACAGATTGTTTCAAAGCAGATAAACAGGAAAATAATGATTCAGTGACGTAAACAGACTTCTGAAATCTGCTGTAAAGCAGCTCTAAAAAGACAACAGTAAACAGTCATTATTCAGAGTTTAATCAGTTTTTCCTTCAAGGACATCTGAATGTTTTTCAAAAATCCATCAAAAGCAGCAATATCAGCATTAAGTCTCTTCTCTGCAGCCAAAGCATGTGTTTCATTTCACATTTTTAGATGCTGATACAGTATGTGCATTAATGTGTGTCTCTCTCTCGCTGTCACATTTAAAGGCTGTAGCTTGAAAGTATTTCCAAAGGTCAAAACAAGTCATTTAGATTGAAAATGTGCTAAAGCTCAGACAACGGTTTCTTAGGGAAGCAATGTGCTCAAAACATCCGTCTTAGAAGAGCAGCTCAAATGATTTCCAGTGCAGAGGTCACAATCAGCCCACTAATTAACCACTCAAAGCAATCAGTTTACCATTTAAAAAAAAAAAAAAAAAAAACCCAGGAGCTTGATGTCTCAATGGCGCTCTGTGCACGCTTCATTAGTCCAGCCAGAGGAGGATAATGGGGCAGCTCGGCTATGGGTGGAGTGGGACGGTGGGATCGCAATACATACTTTCAATTAGCTGTAGTGAGAGCTGGGTATAAACCGCCCGCTATCACTGCGTTTACACCGGACAACTCATCATCACCACCCACAAAGCAGCAAGCGGCCGCAGCTGGTCAATCAAGTGGAAAATCGAGTCTTCTGGATCTCTTTAATTTAATTTCATTCTGCTTTACGGAGGGGAATGATGCTGCTTACCAGAGGACATAGTATATACTGGATGACAGTGAGGATCACTGGAGACCGTACAGGAAGTTAACACTGATTGGATGGACTGAGTGTGTGCAGTACATTGAGTAATTATTTAGAGGAATAATTTCATTTAGAGGAAACACATTTGATACAAACAGATCAGACAGTGTTTCTCTCAAAGCACAGAGTAAATGTGAGGCTACTGTTAGAAAACATATTCAGTTTTATTTTGATGTTTTACTAGACATTGATGCTACATGAAAACAGCCATGAAGATCATCCGCATCACCAAACATGATTCCTATCAGCCTGATTGAAAACCAATACTCAGATTACACCACAACTCTATTTCTCACTACATCTGACAAAAACTGTCCATTTGCACACAGACTTTGATTGGGGACTGGGTCTGATCAGAATCCGTGGTCCTCATTCACATGACTTACACACCCAGTACATAACAGCAGAGAATTTTCACTCGAATGTGAAACCCAGCGCACTTGAGTTGTCAGTTGTCACAACAGACAATCTGCCATCTGGGACATCAGAGAAATCAGCGGGTTCATCTGAAGACCTGTGAACGTGGCCACTTCTTAATATGAAGAAGTGTGCAAGCATAAAGTTGAATTTATCCCTCGAGATCCAGTTTCCACGCTGAAGTACCATGTAACTGACACACACACCACCTGTTGCTGGAGGCCTTTTTGGCTCATTTGACACGTGAGAAAAACAATCTTTGTTCCGTAAATGGATTTAAGACTCCAGAGCACACACACGTGCCTATTATTAGAGAAGCCGTTGACACACCTGAACACGCATGTAAAAGAGTGGACATGCTCGCACACATTCACACAGTGCATTGAAAAGTGAAGCCAGAGATGTTCTAATCCTCCCAGAGGCTGAGGGCAAAATGACCATCTCTCGTCGCTCACGCTTATCAACACGTTGCTGGGGATCCAACAGTATCATCGGTGTCTCATTCTTCTACAAATGAGGTGTGTGCATCATATTTGGTTCCTCCATTACTTCATGAGCTCCCAAGGGCTCATGAAAAGAGATCCAGGTTCAAACATCTCTCTGACTCAAACTTCATATTCTAATTTCAATGTTTTAAAACTGAGTTTTACCTTATAATAACTGTAAAAAATGTTTCAGATATCGCTTAGTTCTCATGCTGCGACATAGGAGAAACTTGAAATTTTTTAACTTGCCATGAATAAATTCTTGCCTTACTACAACTGCAGACAACAGGCAACAGCACAAGCAGCCCACATAGCACCTGTAGGCCACTTACTGAGCATTACTCATTAGATACAGTCAGATTCCCTGAATTAATAAACAGCCTGGACACAGAGTCTGGGTGTACTGGTTTGACCAGTCGGCCTGGAATCAAAAGGCATGCAGGTTTTGTGCTGATATAGTGAGGAAGAACATTCAGGAAACAAACAAAAAACATAAAAAAAATGTTGTTGCACTTAGTAGCATGTAAACTAGTCATCCATGAGTACGACTGGATATTGTGTTCAATATTGGAATGAGGGAAAAACAACAGGTATTGATGACTTTTGGATGGAGATAGTGACCTCAAGACTACACACATTTTAGACACGTTCACTCTACAGTCATTCATGAAGTGGAATTTTTTGAAAGCATTACTTGAAAGAGTTATTCTTTTTTATATTAAGCAACAGAAAAACTAAAACCAAAAGCACATTCATTCAAGCAGTTGCGGCTGCAAACACAAGGTACATGGTGAGTCCAGGAGGCACCAGCAGCCTCTCACCGGTCCAGTTCAGCACAGTTGGCCCAGCAGATGGCCTGTCAAAAGAGGGCTTCAAGGGAGACAGGTCATCCCAACCGCAGATGAGCCATGGGGCGAAGAGAGCTAGAGGAGCTAAGCTGTAATGACACAGGTGGAGAGTGTCCTACAAGAGTCTGTCTGGCATGTGTTCCAGACAGTATGTGCCATTTTATGCTGATTTAGCATGAGTCTGGTGTGAATATATAAAGAGAAAGAGAACACACAGGACTGATCTCTGGTCAGAAGACAGGGACGACTTCCAGTAACACCTTGGCATGCCCAGTCCTGCAGGTGGCGAGCTGGTGGAGCAGGTAAAAGACTATTGGCACGGCTGTTCCACCATCTGGAGGAGTCAGACTCTCAGTGGGCCTCAGAAGACCAAACACGGCCAAAAGAACCATCTCAAGAGAGATCTGCTCCCCGCACTGCCTGAAGTAACGATGAAGATGTGATGCACTGGAGATCTGTGCCAGCGGTCCGTAAACATCACCAAAACAACAGCAGGGAATCTGAGTTTTCATTCTTCAGAGGCAGGAGGTTTTTAGGTCAAATAAAAACCTGGTATGGTCCAGCTTCAAGAAGCATTGTGGAGAACATGCGGGCCTACACAAACAAACCGCTGGAATGCTTCAGATTTCAATCCGAACAAACGCAGGCATGCTTACAGGCCGACAGCATGCTTGACTCCAGAGCACCTTCAGGAAATGAGCTCCACAAAAAACAGCTCCCTAAAAGCACCCAAGAGATAACAGAGTCCCAATAAACACTGTCTGTTTGCTTTCAAGACACAGGGAACCCACGTGTGAAGAATAATCAAAACTCACTCTCGGTCTCCAGGTGATCTTTACAACCTTTCCAATCATACAAAATCATCAGTAAGACTGACCCATGGACTCATAAAATCACATGCACAGAGGGAAATTAAGCGTAACAGGATGATGGAATAAACGCAAATGAAATAAAAGCAAAGTCTATCTGTAAATATGAAACTCTTAAATTCATCTTCAGTATACACTGGCTTTCAATTATCACACAGTGTTTCCCAGGGGTTGGTGCTGTTGAATCTCCTGTGCTCACCGTTTGATAATTCTCTCTGCCACCGAAGCATATTTCTACCCCAACCCTGACGGACAGAGTGCAAGAACACAATTAAGAAAAGAAAAAAAACTGAGGGTGACTGTAGGACGTATCCGTCTATCTGTCCACAAAGGGCAGATCTTCCCACAGGATGCCATTAGCTCAGTCTCTCTTCTGTGTGTCCTTTCTTAAGTCTAGAGACGGCAGACCACCAGCCTCCTCCTCCTGCCTGATTTGTATGCAGCGGTGTGGGTGGCAGGGTCGTGTCTGGCCCACCATAACTCAAATTAAATGCGGGAGATGTCCTCCTACGTGATCCTGCATTTTCTGCGGCAGGTGCCGAATGTGGGGTCCACAAAAGTGGATACGGGTCCCTGGGGAACTCCAGCACACATGGGCCTTAAAGTGTAACATGTAAATGAAATGTCAATTTGGTTTATCATTTAACTTTACAGCAATTAGAACTCAAGTTCAAACGCCACAGGAACTTTCATACTGCAAAATAAATGCCAACACTAACTCACAGAGGAGTGTGAGACCTTAATTAAATCATAAAAAGATGACTGTGAGAGTTTAAGTGAGATCTGGCCATTTAATATAGCACTCTCAATATGCCACTAACTTACTGGAGTTTCCTATGCACTTTTACATGCTAAATTACTCTAAATCAACTGAAAAGGCCTATGGAATCAGGAATGAGGCATTTATAAACTCAAATATCTGCCAGCCGTAAATTTGTGGTTTAAGTTCATGAGACAAAATAAACTCTAAAGATGCGTTTAAAGTGACAGTCATTTCATCACTAGATGTTGTTCAGCAGGTTGCTAGTAGTAGAGGTCTGAACAGGCTTTAAATTGAAGCTAGTAATTTTAGAGGTTTATGTATAATTTTGTGCTATCCCCTGGCTCACCTGCTATCCAGTGAACATGAGGAGTGATTGTGACTTAAAAATACTTTTTATTTATAAATATTATTCGGTAGAATTTGTTGCAGTGCAGCTTTTGCTGCATCATTTGGCACTGTAATACGTTTTCCCTCAGTATTTTTTTGCCTTATCGCACTCATAGTTAAGGTTTGAGTGCCGTCTGCTGTGTTGTGACCAAAAAAGTGCAGGAGCACACGCGAAAATACAAACTTACTATATAAATTATATATAAATGTGCTCCCGCTCACATTCACTCTTTCGGCCACAACAGAGCAGACGGCACACAAACCTTAACTACATATATAGTGTTCCTTAGTTACAAACCCAAACCCGACTGAACCCGAAGATATTCATGAAATGTTAATCCGAACCTGACCTGAAACCCGTGAGTTATTTGGGACCCATTGCGCAGGTCTGCTACCTCTAGATAGTAGTTGTTCTGATGTTTCTATCCAACAATGCTTAACAGGTGGTTACATCAACTCCACTGTCTGCACTCTCACCGGTAGTCGCCACATAGTCTTGGTGCATATTTGCATAAAGGTCTTTGACAATATAGCTTCTGTTGCTCATGTCGACTAACATTGCCAACTCTCATTAAAGACTTGTAGTAAGGACGACACCTGACTGCATAATAATGCAAAAAAAAATAACTTTTGCATTCAAAACTCTAACAAGCTGAACAATTCTATGTGGACTTCATTCCTGATGAGACAACATGTTTATTTGGCAACACAGGCAGTGTGAGTACTTTTAAGCAGCACACAGAAAGTCAGTCTCTGGGATAATCTGATCATTTTCTCTAAATGGGTGTATTCAGAACTTCAAGAGTCCACATCCCGCACACTTGCACTCCTTCAGGAGAACCATGCCTGCAATCCACAACCTGCAGTTTCAAACTATCATGTGATATCCATTACATGAATCAGAGGGAGAATTCCACTTGCAGTTATATGCGGAGACAATGCATTATCCTCTAATACTGAGAACAATGATGGCTTTAAACACTCAAGTGACACGGCTTTGGGCCTAATCAGCAGTCACTGATCTGAAATCTGCACTTAAAGGCCCTATCCAGGACAGGCTGATGAACAAGAACGTTCCCCTGCTCTTAGGGAATAAAAAGGCTGTGAAGGTCACGACATGTCAAAACTCTACTTGTATTCTTTTTGCATATTGATGTTTACTCACCTGCGCTCATGAAGCATGTGTGACATGGGGTATCAAGTTTCATCATTGTTCTGACATGCTAAAAGAAAGCCCTCAATAACAGCCTTTAGACTCCAACTCTTTCTGTCTTGAGCAGATGTTTTCATGTGTTCTAGAGCAGGGCAGCAGAAGAACTCTACATGAACCTCAGGGGTTTGTAATGACAGGGTAGCCTGAGGAGCCAGTGCAGGCTCGTCTCATCCGTTCTTGTGCACCACCATGCATTTCCCAGTGCCTGCTTTCAGTTACAAATTAGACTCTCCAAATAAAACACTCAAATACAGATGGAATATCTGATATGTTTAGGCTTAACCCTCTGGGGTCTAAGGGGTTTTTGGGGTCCTTGAGATGTTCTGACATGAGGTACATTTTCCATTATTATTATTATTATTCCTCACAGCGCTGCGAGACGGTGTAAACAAGTACAATGATCTGTATAAGCTTGATGTTTTTTCTCGAGCTGATATGGGGGCGTTCACAGTTTGCACGGATCGCCTCAGTCATTTGCGTTTGAATAGCGCGCGCTCTCCGTGGGCGGAGTCACATTAAAAATAATTAGCTGAGATGAGAACGACTGACATCTCTCTCTTTTCATAAAGATTTTCTTCAAAATGATGTGAAAATCATCCTGCCTAATCATTCACATAACACAATACATTGATTTAAAGGCAATATGCACAAAGGGCGTCAACGATTCAACACCATCATGCATATTTAGTGGTTCACACCTGAGGAGACAATGGGGCCCGCATACTTAATGAGCCATTCATTCAGGTGTGTCACCTATAGCCACAAGAAAGAATGCAAGAGCAACAGTTGGAAGCATCTCAATTTTATTTTATTTTTCCACAAATTGTGCTTGCAAATTGTATAATATCCAAGGAAAACATGTCTAGTAATTGTGCAGTTAATTCTCATACTGTATTTTCAGTTTTGGAATATTTATCCTCTCCCCAAATTTGTCAATAATAAAACACAATAAAAATTATTTAAAGAAAAGGCTTATATTTACCTTTTAACATTTGTTTACATCTACCTTGTAAATATATTTTTTTTTTATTAAAAAGGTTACAATTACAACAACAATTCAAGTGTAATCTTTCATTGTAAAAACTAAAGTATACATTTTATCATACATATTTCAAAGTTAAGGATTCATTACTTTGAATATAGCCTACATTGACAAAACATACTATATTTAACATATTAGCAAAAATTGGCAAACAAAAGCTTATTTGAGGTGGCAGATATTTTACAGTAAAAATATATAATCTATCCAAAACTAGTCAATGAAATGTTGTCTTTCATATGTCTGTAACATAGGTCTTTCGTTTTTATTATAAGGAATATACATGTTAATTTGCAGTTTAATACGTTGCTTATACAAACACATTTTATTTCAACATATTTCAGTCGATTTTTACTCATCTCAGTATAGCAATACAGTTTGCTAAAAGCAGATCATTCATTCACACACAGAAACGCGAGTGTGCGAGCTGTGGTAAACAGCGCATCTCTGCCGTTCATTCATTCACACCGAAACGCGATTCACTTGAGAATGAAAAAAACTTACTACAGTATTCCTCAGCTCAGCTGCATCTGCTCCTCGAAATACCAGCACTTCTGAGGTACATTTTCCATTATTATTATTATTATTCCTCACAGCGCTGCGAGACGGTGTAAACAAGTACAATGATCTGTATAAGCTTGATGTTTTTTCTCGAGCTGATATGGGGGCGTTCACAGTTTGCACGGATCGCCTCAGTCATTTGCGTTTGAATAGCGCGCGCTCTCCGTGGGCGGAGTCACATTAAAAATAATTAGCTGAGATGAGAACGACTGACATCTCTCTCTTTTCATAAAGATTACATAAACAGAGAATATTTGTTTTTTTATAAAAATTACTTCATTTAAAAGAAGAGAATTCAAGCTTCATGCCTGTGTGTCTGTATGTCTGTTTGACTGAGTATTCGCTGAGTTATGGTTCATTTTCGGACGCGTTTCAGAATGGACTTCACTGACAGAGAGGAGGCAGAACTCGCATCATGTTTATTTTTCTTTATTTGGCGAAAAGCACAACACTTTGTTTTTATTGTGAGTATACACAAAAATAATACACACTTAACAGGATCGATTGATGTATAACACAAGCATATAAGATAAAAATTATAATAAAAAATAATAAAAAAATGTTTTGCACTGATAAGGAAAAAAACGAGCCTATCGCGCCGGCGCGATAGCCGACCTCAGGGGGTTAATAGCATCCCTGGAAATTGAAAATAGGCCTGTGTCACAAACGTTGTTCCAGTCACAAAGACCACAGTCAGCTCTCTGTTAAACATCAAACCTGCACATTCTTCTGGTTTTTGTTGTGCTGTGACACACAATTTGTTATCCAGACGTCTGAGACTCTGGACACTTGATCAACATGTGGGACCTACTGATACAGAAACACTTGTTTCTTATTTTGATGCATGACTACTGAAACATTTCATCCTCTAAGCGTAGTTAGCAGTGCGATAGCTCCGACCAAATCATTATGGTTATGAAAACAGACCGTGCTGGTGAAGCTTAGCTCTGCTTTATTTTAGGCTACAAAAACCTGTATACAACCTCTGTTTTCATACAATTCACAAACATCTTATTACAGTGGAGATAAAAGGACATGGCACAATTACACATTTACATAAGCAGCGTTTTGCTCTAAAGGGTAAGACGGTTCCTTCCATGTAATTTCATTCAGCAGTTTAGATGTTAATCACACACACTGTGTTGTCAGAAACTAGCTGCTATCCAAACACCACAAATCAGACACGTGGAGACACCAATCCAATGAGTCATAAGATAGTACACAGAGAACGGAAGAGAGTCAAGCTTTCAACAGCGTACACAAAAACTTCAAACTCACCAGTGATGCATTTGGTCTACAAGTGAAGTCATTTTCATACATCAACCAGCCTGCCAGCAGGAGTCTCTCTTTAAATAACCAAACTAACATATCTTAAAAGAGAGGTGAATGAAAATAAGTCTTCCATTCACATTGCATCTAAAATTAGAAGTGAACTCACATGTCTTTTGGTCCAACTTTATTATTATTCCGCCGTTAAACTGATCGTGCAGACCAATCCGTAAGGCCTAGAGACTAAAAAACCTGGCCAGATGGTAGGTCTAAATTTGGGGAGACATTGACAAAGTATGGCCCCGATTGGCCAATAGGGGGTGCTACAGCGATCAAAAACTCATAGACTGTTTGTCGTAGACTCAAGTGTCTTATATCAGTGGAATCCTTGGCTTAAGACGAACATATATCATAAACGTATATCTCTGATTTCATTTTTATCCATTAACTTTTTCACCATTTTGAATTTTCAGAAAAATCTACTTTTTCGAACTCCTCATTCTGAACAACTTTGCCTCAAGAACCAATGCTGTCAATCAAATTGTTCATTAAATATTTGCAATTAATTGAAAAATCTACTTTTTGAAACTCCTCATAAATAAATTAATATCATTGACAGTTGACCCTTTAATGTTCAATGTAGTAGGTCACTGTGTGTGAGTAACTTATTGCAGCTAGCTACTTATTTTTAAAGAGTATTTTGACTAACTATTGTTCAGAGGCTGTGACATGACATCCAGCAAATTAACTGCTATTAGAGAATAATCAAAAGACAAGCTGATTTAAATGTAGTTTTAACAACAGCGGTCCAATGCTAGAGCCTTAAAGTACACCAAGATAAAGCACAGAGGAACCTTTCATACAAATTTCTAGAGGTTCTAGAGTCATTATCACTAGCCGTGTTTCCATTACAGATTTGCGCAAAACTTTGGGATATTTTCTAAATTTCAATAATAATAAAAAACGATTGCGAAATGATGGCGTTTCCATTACCTGATGGTATGCAACTAAAACGTCATTTTTTCCTCTCACGATAAGTCATTATAAAAATCATGGCAACGGATGTTGGTAGGTTTACCTATATTCAAGCCACCACACAAGCCATTATTTTTAATCAAATGAGTCATACTGTAGGTGTGTTATCCAAGCATTAATGGCAAGGAAAGCCCCTTATACTTGGTAGTGCCAACGTATGAGGTTTTTCTCCCTCATATCTGGTTCAAGGTCTTGATAAATAGTGGTATTTCTTAGTTTGGAATCCAGTATTCCCTAATAATGTCAGGGTTCTGTCACTTCTGTCTGGTTTGTATCTTGGTTTGGTGACAGAGCTCTGACACTCCCGGTTTGTTATGTGTTTGTGTATAGTCTGGTTTGTTGTGAGATGGCAGGGGCTAGACAATTGACAGGAGAGCACATGGCACAAGGAAATACATGACAAGTCTCATCTTGTTACCTGATTATTGATTAATTTGCCCCACCTGCCTTCCTCGTTACCCTCTTTTGTTTGCCTCCCTATTTAGTCTCCCTGTGTTTGCAGTCCTGTGCTGGTTTGTTGTTCTATGTTCTCTTGTGTTTCCTGTTATGCCAGATGCCTGTCTTGTTTTCCCCTACGGGAAATTTTTGTTGTAGTTTGGTTTTATTTTTATTACTTATTTAAAATCCTTCTTTTCCCGCACATGAATCCTCGCTTCACTATTTTACCATTCCGTGACAAATAATACTTGTCTTTTATGAGCTTAATGAAGAACTCTGTCTCGTCTTCTGTCCAAACATGCCGCGTCATCTTTAAATAATGATCAACTTTTACGTACGTAAGTGACCTGTAAATGCAAAAAAAAAAAAATCCATTGCAGTTTTGCTAAATATTTCTTTTTCAAATTGCCTGAAAACCACCTCACGTGAGTGTAAAAACTTTTTTGCGATATATGGGAGTTTTTGCTAAATTGAGGTGTTTCCATTGGGCGTATTTTCAATTCGCAATTTTAATTTGTGCAATTTGAAGGGTAATGGAAACACAGCTACCGTGGCTGTCCCTGACCAACAGGCCAGCTCATCCTGGATTAGCACTTCTGTTCTAAACTGATCAATGAAAGGGATCTATTAGCTAGGATTTATTAATGTCAGTGGACAGAGTTAATGAGCCATTATTTATCTACTTCCTGTTTTTGTCAGGCCTACATTTGCTGAACTTGCTGGGACACGGAAGGAGCAGCTCATGTGTGAAATGTGAAGATGTCTAGCATACTCTCACATTTAAGCACAGAATGATCTGCCATTTCTTTCAAAACATCTGCAGAAGGCTATGTAAAAATCTGCTGATTGACTAAATCAACTTCACAGACAGACAGACAGACAGACAGTTAGTTAGTTAGTTTAATCAAGTTAAATGTATGCCTCCTGGCTGTCATATTCTTATAAGAAATGTCCAGAGTGCAGATTTCTTTTGTATGGACAAGTTTGGTAAAACTTCTAGAAAGATTGCAGGCGAGTGACAGTGCAGTCAGCAGGCATAAACAGCTCACTTAATTACTATGAGGCCACTGTTTATGCAGCTCTAACACAGAGATAACACACATCAAGTTATTCCAGTTACAACTGATGGATTACACAACAAGTTCAACACATGGACAATTAGCGTGTGGTAATGTAGAAGAGAGAGACCAGAACGTTTAAGCAGGATCAAGATTAGTTGTGATTTCAGTGCCTCTAGTGTCACCAGAGAGTACTTCAAAAATGAAGACTGTTTCCTGAACACTCCCCCATCTGCCATTGGTCACACAAATACAAAGTCCCATCCCTAAAACCATTGGTTGAGTCAATGTTGCTGTGTCGGTTATGCTCAAACCAAAGGGTTTGGCTTCTTTTTTTTAATAAAAGCAATATTGTGAATGCAGTCACTCTTAAAACAACCTCAATTTAATTATTGTCTGCTGTCTGTGATGTCATGTTCTTGTGATGTCATCAGTGATCGATGTCAACATGTCATATTCCAGGGGCTCCAGAAAGGGAATGCTGACAGACAACATTGTCCAGGTATGACTGACCTCCTCGGCACAAACAGATCAATGTATTATCAAAGTGTTACTCTTTTCAGAGAAACCTATGAATAGATCATCTAAAGCCATCTATCTACATTAAAGCATTAAAACAGTATTTCAACAGAATAAATTACCCATCCTTCTCATGTTTGATCCCTCAGGGGGAAGCAAACACAAATCCTACACACGACACACCTAGAACCGGTTCCACAGATTCCAGCTCTTGCTCAGGCGGCAAACGCAGGGGTTTGTGCCATAAGAGGCGATGTGAGACAGAAAACAGAGTTAAAGTGGGTTGATGCATGTGCGTGACAGTGAATGCTATGAGGTGACGAGTCATTTATTATACAATAGTGTGGATGTGTGTGCGCGCTTTGAGTCAGCACGCTTGACAAAACAATGACTCATATCAAACAGATTAACAAGACGGACAGAGTTGTCAAGAAACTCTAATCCAGGCGGAATCAGAGCGAAGGAGGCGGGAAGCTGTGTGGCGGGAACCAGCGCGGAGTTTCAGGACACAAACAGCATGACTCAGGGTGGCAAGTGAGCAGAGCGTGTGCCAGGAGTGGGAAATCCCGCCAGTCAGACGTGAGAGCGCCAAAACTTCCCCTCCTGCCTCAAAGGAACCTGATCCATTGCTCCTCTCCGGTGTCCTGTGTACATGTGAAACATTAACCTATCCTTAGTCTCACTAACTACACATACACCCCCACCCCCGCACGTTGGAAAAAGTAGAAGGATTCCTGTCCCTGAATAAATATTGACCAAAAAAAAAAAAGTGCTAAATGCAAATAATAAGATGGAGTAATCAAAAAGGAGAAGAAACCTATATTTTGTTGCTGATGTCCAGTCAAACCCTTCTGTCCACCTCTCTTCACACAATAACATTAAATAAAAGAGAGGTGCATCACAGTACAGATGAACTCCACACAGCAGAAAGCTCATTTCCTCCATCGGGAACTTGGAAGCCGAGGGTATGGCAGTGTGTTAAAAAGACATCTGAAGGAAAAGACTCAATGATTTGGTGGTGACTGTGGTAACGATAGATTATGACCGATGGAGACTAAATGTGTTACGTGATCAAGCAGAGAATCAGGGCTTAAACATCAACAGGTAATGCTGCGTTTAACTCAAGGACAGGAATGCTAGTGAGATCGCACAGTACTGAGAAACATAATGACTAACTACAAATACATTATCGCCCATGAGGCTGTTTGTCTAGAGAATGCAACAGACTACTGAAGAGGAGTCTGTAAACATCAGTCGTGACTCTCTCCATCACTGCATTTGCACGCTCACACATGCTTCAACACGTCTCAAAGAAATTAAAGCACGAGACAAGCGGGGGCAAGTGAAGGGCCAGGTTCAGCTACTGACCTGAAAGAGCAGCGGATTGTGAACACTGGACTCACACATGAGCTGATGATTTGAATCATGAATTACCAGGAGCATCTGAATCAGAGAACAACTGGATGACCTAGGATGACGACAACTGCTGTTTCAATAAAACAATACTGAATGATCTGTCTATAAAACCTCACATTCAAGTATTTAGATCTTTTCACATTTATATTGTCAGTGTAAGAAAAACAGAAAGAAAGAATCCACATTCTAACCCTAACCCATAGTATTCATTATTATTTGTGAGTTAAAGAGTCAAGACAAAGACTGTTCAGATCCAGGGAGAAATTAAGACTTTAAGAATAAATGAAAATTAATGATTAATGAACAAAATAAAGGGTGTGTGAATGAATAAATGTTTATCTTCGCCCACCCCTACCACTAATCTTGAAATCATGAATCAAGCAGCCAATTATTTATTTATTTTTATTTTTTTGCATTTAACACCTTTGTAATCTGTTAACGAGACTGAAACCACACAAAAAAAAACAAAAAAAAACAAACAAAAAAAAAACACTGGTGTTGGCTGCAGTGCATCTGTTGAACAGATACGCCACTCACAAAGAATGTCTCATGATATCAAAGCTTCTCAACACTGATCTTCATCCAAACACAAACATTTACAGACCTTAAAACAGGTTTATTAGGGCAAAAAGTGTGGTCATTCACCTGTCAAGTAGACAGAGATCTCAAAGTAATTTTACAATACTGAAAGATACACAACAGTTAGAGCCCTTTAATCTGAGGCTCATGCTTCAAAATGCTTACGGATTCCTACACTGCGGTTAAATGTTAAAATGTCACTCCCTCCTGGCTGTGGTGAGAGAAACTTCTGACAAAAGAAGTGGAGAATAGAGTTAGAGCTGATCGGGTGCTAAGAAAGCTGCATTTGCGGCCGCAGGTTCTTCAGTTCTCGCGGCTGAATGTGAGGGCCTACGGGTAAAGAACCTTTGAGAACATCCTGTCATGAGTCAAATGAGTAAAGGCTCATATGTCACTCAGAATGTTCTCCACATCCTTAATCTTACAGCCCTGAGAGAGAGAGAGTCTCATGCCATTTGTTGGCCAATGTTCTTAACCAAGGTCCTGACAGATCTTCAGGACTTCACAGTGAAGTCAGATGTGGTATTCGGAGGGTTCACCACACACACTGACAGTGCTTCTCTCCTCATTTGTGGTCTTCTCCACAACTTTTTTTGAGGCTCTGCCAATGGCATAATATTCTGTTGTACCTCATTTCCATTTACAATTCTATTCTACTCTTCTGTTTTCTTAGAAAGATCTCCACAGATTTATGGATCCACAAAGGACATTATTTCGAATCAAGGCAGCTATAGGATGCATTACACTGATACACATTCATGTTCTCAGTGAGATTTTGCTATATCGTGTATATTGCAGTATGTAAATACAGTGAGGAAAATAAGTATTTGAACACCCTGCTATTTTGCAAGTTCTCCCACTTAGAAATCATAGAGGGGTCTGAAATTGTCATCGTAGGTGCATGTCCACTGTGAGAGACATAATCTAAAAAAAAAAAATCCAGAAATCACAATGTATGATTTTTTAACTATTTATTTGTATGATACAGCTGCAAATAAGTATTTGAACACCTGAGAAAATCAATGTTAATATTTGGTACAGTAGCCTTTGTTTGCAATTACAGAGGTCAAACGTTTCCTGTAGTTTTTCACCAGGTTTGCACACACTGCAGGAGGGATTTTGGCCCACTCCTCCACACAGATCTTCTCTAGATCAGTCAGGTTTCTGGGCTGTCGCTGAGAAACACAGAGTTTGAGCTCCCTCCAAAGATTCTCTATTGGGTTTAGGTCTGGAGACTGGCTAGGCCACGCCAGAACCTTGATATGCTTCTTACAGAGCCACTCCTTGGTTATCCTGGCTGTGTGCTTCGGGTCATTGTCATGTTGGAAGACCCAGCCTCGACCCATCTTCAATGCTCTAACTGAGGGAAGGAGGTTGTTCCCCAAAATCTCGCAATACATGGCCCCGGTCATCCTCTCCTTAATACAGTGCAGTCGCCCTGTCCCATGTGCAGAAAAACACCCCCAAAGCATGATGCTACCACCCCCATGCTTCACAGTAGGGATGGTGTTCTTGGGATGGTACTCATCATTCTTCTTCCTCCAAACACGTTTAGTGGAATTATGACCAAAAAGTTCTATTTTGGTCTCATCTGACCACATGACTTTCTCCCATGACTCCTCTGGATCATCCAAATGGTCATTGGCAAACTTAAGACGGGCCTTGACATGTGCTGGTTTAAGCAGGGGTACCTTCCGTGCCATGCATGATTTCAAACCATGACGTCTTAGTGTATTACCAACAGTAACCTTGGAAACGGTGGTCCCAGCTCTTTTCAGGTCATTGACCAGCTCCTCCCGTGTAGTTCTGGGCTGATTTCTCACCTTTCTTAGGATCATTGAGACCCCACGAGGTGAGATCTTGCATGGAGCCCCAGTCCGAGGGAGATTGACAGTCATGTTTAGCTTCTTCCATTTTCTAATGATTGCTCCAACAGTGGACCTTTTTTCACCAAGCTGCTTGGCAATTTCCCCGTAGCCCTTTCCAGCCTTGTGGAGGTGTACAATTTTGTCTCTAGTGTCTTTGGACAGCTCTTTGGTCTTGGCCATGTTAGTAGTTGGATTCTTACTGATTGTATGGGGTGGACAGGTGTATTTATGCAGCTAACGACCTCAAACAGGTGCATCTAATTTAGGATAATAAATGGAGTGGAGGTGGACATTTTAAAGGCAGACTAACAGGTCTTTGAGGGTCAGAATTCTAGCTGATAGACAGGTGTTCAAATACTTATTTGCAGCTGTATCATGCAAATAAATAGTTAAAAAATCATACATTGTGATTTCTGGATTTTTTTTTTTAGATTATGTCTCTCACATTGGACATGCACCTACGATGACAATTTCAGACCCCTCCATGATTTCCAAGTGGGAGAACTTGCAAAATAGCAGGGTGTTCAAATACTTATTTTCCTCACTGTATATACACTTAAGTATATAAGTGTCATTATTGACACTTTATAGTGATGAAACTCATGAATGAGACAATACAATAAAATAAAAACTCATGAATGAGACAAAGAGTGGGACGTGCCTGATGTTAGAAAGAGTTAAGCGGCATTAGTCGTGAAAAAGAACCCTGCTGAAACACGCACAGAAAGCCACATCTCACAGCATGCGATCACAAATTCAGTTCTCTTTCACTTCTTATTGTACTTGAATGGACGAATACACATACAATTATGTCAAAATGCCCATTGTGTGGAGTATTCATGTAAACAGTTGATAATGTCTGAAGTGAAAGTAAACAGTTGGGTGTAAACCGGATGTGCATCAGTATAATGGATCTGTGCAATCGGTCTTAAAGTTATAGCAGTCCAATATATCTGCTGCTCTCGGTGTCGTTAATGTTAATAAAACAATCACTCAGTGCTCTGACTGAATAACTTTTGCAGCATTAATAAGAATAAATTTAAAAGAAGACTATGCAGTATTTTATTTTTACATTTGATTATTCATTGTCTGTACTATTTCTAACTGCATGTTAAATAAACCTATTATACCTGAAAAAAGTGTTATATTGTATTTGTCCTATTGTTTGTAATTTGCTGCTTTGTTGTTTTTAAAACTTTTTTTTTTTTTTTAAACACTCTGGAGCCATGTGAAGTTGGTTTATGATGGATGGATCCACTTTTTTGAGCTTCAATCTGTTGGTTGCAATCCACTGCCATTATAAAACTTAGAAGAGCCAGGATATATATATATATTTTTTTAATATAACTCCGATTGTTTTTTTCTGAAAGAAGAAACTCATATACACCTAGAATGGCTTGAGGATGAGTAAACCATGGGGTAATTTTCATTTTAAAGTGAACTAATACTTTAAACACTAATAGATCTCTTAAGATCTCAACATTTTCAAATGTCTAGTTTGACTATTTCCTTCATACAAAAGTTCTTATTGACAATTAACAGAGGTTTAGATGCTGATGTTTTAAAATATCTACAATAAACATTGTAAAATTAACAACTAATATTATAGTATTACATAATTTTATCAGAGGTTTGACTCTAGGTTGTATCAATGAATCAGGCCACAACATGATGACTATATCACCACCAATAAGTAGCCAACATCATCTGATCAGAATTTCTCTTGCATTTTCTTTGCTTTAACAAATGTGCTCTAGGCTCTGTTTACACCTGGTATTAAGAAGCATTTTTGTTGATTGGATCACAAGTGGACGACAGTAAATACACCTGTAAACAGGTTCTAAAACCTTTTGAGCTTGTCCACTTTTGACCACTTACTTCCAGAGATAGTCAAAAACACATTTGTTTTCCGTCGTCTCCTTTCGTGTTCATATGTAAATTGCCCAAGCTTAATTCATCCATTAGATCGAAAGATCTGAAAAAACCCATTTATTTACCCGCCCCTCAAACAATTCAGGTGGCTCTATATAATTCAAATGATTGAAAGTGGACAACATTTTTTAATTTTACTGATATTGTTTGTAACTTTACAGAGTTTTAAATACAATTTAAAAGAAAAGAAAAGAAAAGAAAAGAAAAGAAAAGAAAAGGACTGTAAAACAATATTTTCTGTAAAATATTTTTTTTAAAATGTTTTTTTTACAGTGTAGCTATTCGGATCAAATGCTGCTTGAGAGGTCTGGAATCATGGCTGCTGGCGGTGGGGTTCACAAATACATAGAGAAGCAATCGCTCTGCTCAGAAACACCTTTAATGACTTCTCCACTATATTACCGGAGAAGCAGACTCATCTTGAGCTCGTTCCACGCCGGGTGAGTCCACTTATTGCACATTATCACTGCATTCATCAAACGCTAGTGTCATTAGCCCTGTTCTCCAGACTGGAGTTTGAATCACTTTAATTTAGCTTGAGAGAAGGTGATTGTAATAGCTTGGGCTTTTAGGAGTCCTACTCACTGAGGCTTAAACACCTCTCAGACAGACTGACAGGATGCCGGAGCTGATGACTTCAGATTGAGAAAATTGTATTAAAATGACTCTTTTAAAGTTCAGAGGAAGCAATAAATGGGGTTTGTTGGCAACCCGGGTGCGAAACGAGAAGTTTGGAAGAGTCTTAATCAGGAACCAGTGCAATCCATATGATGAGGCATCTCATCTCATCTCATGTCCAGCAAACAGGTTGGCATAGTAAACCTTCATCGCAGCAGAACAAATGATTCTTTAGCAGGCTGAACATAGGAACAAAATAAATCTGTTTCATTTTCCCATCCTTCCTTTTCTCACCCCATAACCAAACTCCTTCTGTGTCATGTGGGAATGTTTGCCTGTACGCTCCAAAATCAACCACAGCTGTCAGACAAGACCTCAGGGATCTCCCCAGTCTCTGACATCAAGGGCCTTGGTTTTTCAGCGTTACTTGTCTAAAGTTCTGCTGTGAGCAGAAATTACGTGTTGAGTCGTCTGAAACAACTCTGTGCCACTTGATAAGGAAACAGGAGTTTGACCTCTGCGGCACAGCTGCTGGTAAAGTGAGCTCTGTGTGCCTGAGGTATAAGGGTCAGTCGGCGTCTGTGTAAAAGATAAGCCTCTTCTGGGGCTGCCTACAGATGACTGGCCCTGAGCGCTCTAGGCTCTTAAAAATGAGTGATAGGCATGAATGTGTCCTCTAGGAGGAAAACTACTGCAACTTTGACCCGAATGCCACTAACCTTTCAATGCACCATGTATGGCACAATTTTAAAATTGAGCAAGAAAGACCCTTCATCCTTCTGATGACATCATTGTACTGTAACAAGCAGACAAATGTGCACCTCTGTACGGACAGAGTATATCCATCGTCATAGCGACCACTGGGTGGGACTGTCCCTGTCCTTTCTGTTTATTTGTTTGTTTGTCTGTTTGAATGTGTGTGTGTGTGTGTGTGTGTGTGTGTGTGTGTGTGTGTGTGTGTGTGTGTGTACTTGCTTAGCTGTACTTGTGAGGGCCAAATGTCCTCATTAATATAGTTAAATATATGACAACCAACTTGTGATGCCATTTTTGTGTGTTGGGTTGCAAAGTGAATCAGATTGGAAAGTTTGTTCAGTAGCTGCATTTACATGAATCCTAATAATCCCAGACTCTCTGTGGGATAATTTCTAACAGGAGCGGGGCTCTTAGCATCTCATTGATTTTCTTTCTTATACACATCTTATATCATGTAGATTTAATATTTTGTTTTAGTAATTTTGTTTGTTATTTCTTTGTTTCTTTATTTTCCCTAGACTTATGTTTGTTATGAGTGGTTATTGTTATATTTGTTAAAGAAAAAAAAAAGAAAAAAATTATTGAATGCTGGTGTTTGATCCCTCGTTTATGTTGCGGCTTGAAACGAGCTGGCCGTAACATAAAATACTGAAATCGGATTGGTTTTGTTTGGATTGATGAAAATCACTGCATGTAAAAAACCTGCTCAGTCTGAGCCCAGGGTGTAAGTCACACAAGTTTGTCCAGGTCGTTTCTTCCACAGTCAGAGCGTATTTTTACTGAGAAACTGAGAACGTGTCTGGGAGAAAAAGAGAGAGACAAACATATGTTTTTTTGTGACTCTTGTCGGTAGGTGCTGGTAATCAGGTGTAAATGTGTCTGTTGATTCAGGTAAGAAATTAGTCAGATCAGCATCTTTTGACTTTATGAAGGCAAATGATCACACTATAACTACAGCAGCTATCAGCACTGTTTGTGTGTTGAACATGTGATGCTGTACTCCTTCAGTAGATTCCCTGCCATCCTCTTTTACGATTTTCAGTGTTGAGATAAATGGTGAACACCATATGAGTGAGAATAATGAAAGCAAACGAAAGGTAACGTGACTTTCTGCCTTAAAAAAAAATTTCTATGAATGTCATGAAATGCCTTTAAACTACAAACATCGATATCTGACTGGCCTCGATCGTTTCCTCCATACGTACCCATGTTTCAGTGTTTCAGACTCATTGATTTGCTCTCCAACAAATGCACTCGAGCACAATAATCATAAACAGTAATGAAGAGCTTATCAAACTCATAAAAACTGACATTTGCAAAATGTCAAGATTTAATCCATACTTTTGAGTGTAGTGCTCACTTCATACACCATTACCCAGCATTCAACACATGGATGACAAACGTCAATCTGAGTAAAAGAGCATTAAAAGAATAAAGAGCATTTCTCTGTCTGGTTATCAATGCACATATGATCAGAAGCGCCAGTCAAGTGTCCATCATGAAGAAACACAGTGATCATTAATAGGTAACTGTAGGTACTCACTTCTCCTTGAGGAAGTCCATGACCTGTCTGAAGTCGGCACAGCAGTACTCTCTCTTCATGTCCATCAGGACGCTGTCAGATGCTGATTGGACAGGCACATGGAGGAAGGCGTAGACTCGCGGGTGGTTAAGGATTTTGCCCATTTCCTGTTGGACGGAAAAAGGAAGGTGAGCTACAACACAAATATAATGTGACAGAAAAAGAGAAAGAAAGCTTTGATTTCCACCAATGTTTATAGACCCCTGTAACATGACAACACCATCAGCAAAGCTAAACTACCTATGAAACAACACATACACAACATATGTGGCACTAATTTGTTTGTGTTCAGATGAGATGTCTGTAGTGTGTCTCTCACATCAGAGGTTTAGAGTAACACAATCTAACCGCGTCACTACAGCTGCTCAGGGTTAACTTAGACAGCTAATGTTTCACTGCAGAGCTGCAATAGAAGCTGATGAACATGTTTGCAGTGATAAACACGAGATCATCTGTGAGTGTTTAGAGAAACGTCCACAATGCTGAAGCCCCATCAAACACAATTTAGAAGAAAACAACAACAAAAAAACATCTATGCAAAGTCCTTGTATTTTTGTCCCTGTGATGTGAGAACATCAAGTTTTCCTTTCATAAACCATTCCAGGCACATTACCTTTAAGAGACAGAGAAGCAGTGAGATATTGGTTACAGAGACGTCTCTCTGTTGTCCTAGAGAACAGAGAGATCAGGGTAAGACAGCTTCTAAGATGATCAGCGGCTGGGAAGCAAAGCTAAACTCTCCAAACACTGAGTCAATGCAAGAGAGCTGTTCGACTGATCTTTCTATTCAAAAGAATCGTGAAAAATAAAATGTATCATGGTTTCCACAAAAATATGAAGCAGCACAACTGTTTTCAATATTGATCAGAGTTCCCACACCTTGGTTAATTTCAAATTCAAGGACTTTTCAGGTCCAATACCCTCAAATTCAAGGACTTAATGTGGGGACACATTTCAAGTGAGAGCAAGGTTACATCGTTTCAGCCTATTTTTGCAACGTTTCACGGTGTGTCTGTGAAATGTTGAGGTACCATCGTAGTAGTTGTGCCCGCGTGAACGTCATGGCAACGTGAAACACTTGACGTAACGTGTAAATGCCTGTAACTAACGTAAATCAAGCAAACTAGTATGCATAGGCCACAAAGTGTTGGCGAAATAACACATTAGCGGACCGGAGGGAATAATATGGATTTTTTTTCCAGGAAATTTCTTGCACATAATAAATTCAAGCACTTTCAAGGTCCTGTATCTATGTATGTTTATTTTCGAAAACTTTCCAGGGTCTTGAATTTTTTTTTTCAGATTCACAAACTTTCAAGGATTTCAAGGACCCGTGGGAACCCTGATTGATAATAACAAGGAACGTTTCTTGAGCAGCAAAAAAGCATATTGAAATATTTCTATAAAAATTCTTGAGAAATTTGACTGCAGCGTTTTGAACCAGTTGAAGATGAGCTACCTGAGAGAGTACAGAGAATTGCAATAATCCAATTGTGATGTTATGAAAGCATGAATAGCTATCTCAAGAGGCAACAACAGAGGACACATGTTTGTCTAATGTTAACCAACTCTCTAGAAAAACACCGTACCGGAAAACTCAAATTTCCCAGAGCGGTATTGTTAAACTCAAATTTGTCGAATGAACCAAAAAATATATCCTCGGTCTTGGAATCGTTTAGAGTTAAAAAGTTACTGGCTAAACAAAGTTTTACTCATCAAGATAATAGAGATTGTAATGCAGAAGGGTCGTTTCTTTTTACTGGAAGGTAGATCTTAGTATCATCCACATAAAAAATGTAAGGTTACTCCATACTTTCTCAGAATCGTACTCGTATTAATAAATGAGCCCTTCTTTGAGAACAACTCTTTGATCCATTGAACTTGTAAGTCAACGTAGTCTCTGCCTGTATTTCATTTGAGGATGCCAGTATTGCCTCCCAGAGGTATACTGCCACCCACCCTCATAAATCTTCCTTTCAATAATGTTCCTCAGGTTCCACCTGCACAACTGCCAGGCTCTGGAGGATCCTGCAGCGAGAGGTTCTTGGGATTCCAGAGACACCAGCAGCTTTAAAAACCTGGTTGCTGCTCATCAGTGGCTTTTTTTCATAGCTGCCATTTTAATAGCATTAATTTGTCTGACAAACTTCCCTTAAGCTTTTATCTGAAGAAATTATTCTGTGCTGTGAATTACTCAAAAATCTTTTAACAGTTTGATGATCTCTATTCAGTTTTTGTGTGTGTGTGTGTGTGTGTGTGTGTGTGTGTGTGTGTGTGTGTGTGTGTGTGTGTGTGTGTGTGTGTGTGTGTTCCAAATTATTATGCAAATGATTATTATACAGTACATTCAGCTCTGGAAAAAAATAGGAGACGACTGCAAAATTATCATTTTCTGTGGATTGATTATTTATATTTTTCTGTTTGAGTAAAATTAACTCTTCATTTATTCTACAAATTTCTGACAACATTTCTTCCAAATTTCAAATAAAAATATTGTCATTTAGAGCATTTTTTTTATTTTTTTTATTAAACCTCTTGAATGTGATCAGCAGGAAGATGGATGCTCGCCACCCATTAAATAAAGCCAAGCTGCTTGAATTGTTTCGCCAGGAGAGGCATAAAGTCGCCCAACAGCCATGTGACCAACTGATAAGCAGCATACCAAGGAGCATACCAAGACACATGAAATCTGCAATTGTAAATCAGGGTTAATCCACCAAATATTGATTTCTGAACTCTTACTAAGTTAAAACATTAGTATTGTGTCGTTTAAAAATGAATATATACTTGTTTTGTTTGCATTATTCGAGATCTGAAAACACGGCATATTTTTTCGGTATTTTGATCAGTTGTCATTTTCTGCAAATAAATGGTTTAGATGCAATATTTTTATTTGAAATTGGATGGAATGTTGTCAGTAGTTTGTAGAAGAAAAAAGAAAGAAAAAAATATTAATTTCACTCAAACAGATACATATAAATAATATACGTATAATATACACACAGAGAGGAGAGGAACCATTGATTATGGCTTATCATCTCAATTAAACTTCATTGTGGTGGTGAACCCCCCAGCTGATGAGTCTCATCTGGTTCTCTTGTGCATCTCTGCGTGGGCTTCTACATTACAGAATCAGAATTAAAAGAATTAATTAGTTTAAAGAATAGTGACTGATTAGCAGTGAAGATAATTTGGGCCCACTTGCTCTGGGACATGTGAAGAACCTCAGAGTGAACAACACGTGTCACATGATCGACACAGACATGAAGCTCGACACAAAACACTGCATGACGGAGCCAGTCAAACTGAACGTCATCAGACACCTACAAATGACTTATCGAGGATAGGACAGCAGACTCAGTAAAGAAAAAATAGATAAATGTATAAAACAACGGGGAGGAAAGGGAAGGAGGTCTTTAACCTGACTTATATAGTATATGGTTCCTTCTGTCAGCTATGGTCACTGAATGAGTGATGCCCATCGTTTTTGTTCATTCACAACGGAGTACAAAGTCACTTTTCAGACCCTTTACCTTTTCTGCTCCTCTCTGGTGGAATGATCTGCAAACCTCCACCGAACTGTTGAGACCATAACATCTTTAAAGAAACAACTGAAGACACACCTCTTCTGCAAGCACTTAAACCAGACCACAGGGCAGAACAAAATTATTTCCTATTTCCTCTCTGCATTTCTCCTCTTCTCTTCATTCTGAACTCTTCTGAACTCTATTGGAGTTAGACAACACATGTCAGGACCTACTCATTGTCACAATCATAGTCTAGATCTAATATTATCACATGGAATCAATGTTGATGCCGTTAAAATTCTACAGCAGAGCAATGACATCTCAGATCATTATCTAGTCTCGTGTATACTCCATTTAGCCAAGTCTTCAAAGCCGACTCTGTGTTACAAATATGTTAGACCTATCACTTCTGCTACTAAAGATTGCTTTATTAATAATCTTCCTGATTATTCCTCCCCCTGGCTTCCTCCCAGATAGCTTAGAAGAACTCGATATTGCGACAGAAACTTTTGATTCTCTCTTTTCCAGCACTTTAGACACATTTGCGCTTAAAGAAGATTAAAGAAAATAGTCCAATGGCGTAGTACAACGAGCACACTCAGGCACTTAAGAGAGCAGCCAGAAAAATGGAGCGCAGCTGGAAGAAAACAAAACTAGAGTTTTTTCACATTTTGTGGAGAGAGAGCACAATTGTGTACAGAGAGGCTTTAAAAGCTGCTAGATCTGCTTATTTTTCAACCCTATTAGAAGAAAATAAACAAAACCCTAGGTATTTATTTGAAACAGTGACTAAATTAGCGAAAAATAAAGCTTCAACCCCAGACGTTTCCAAGCAGGCACAGCAGTAAAGACTTTATTAACTTCTTTACTTACAAGATTGATAATATCAGGGATAAAATTATAACCATGCAACCGTCTACTACAGTATTGCATCAGGCAGTGCACTGTAGTGTCCTTGAGGAAAAATTTGATTCATTCATTGCTATAGGAGAGTAAGAATTTTCTAAACTCGTTAAATCATCTAAATCGACAACATGTTAGACCCTATACCACTGATCTACAGTATACCGAATGACTGGATAGCTCATGACGTCATAAACAGTGAAGCCACCGCGCCGCCATATTGGTATTCCCTAGTGAGCTCATGCGTTCTATTGAATCAATAGGAAATTGTATGATTTGACTGAAAAAACATTGCCTAACGAGACACCGTTTTAAATCTTTTATTGTTTATTACAGATATTGTTGGCTCTTTGACAAGTTGCTTTTGTTCCTCTTTCGTAAACTGTGTTGGATAAAAGCGTCTGTTAAACGCATAAAAGCAAATAGAGTACTAGTTGTCTGATCACCTGCAGCAGATGTGCTTCAGGTAACAGTTTTCTCCTCCCAGAGGGTTAATGATAATGATGCGACCATTGAATGTGACACATATTCAAAGGCTTCATTAGTGTTGTTCTGGTTATTTCTGAACAGAGTGGTCATCATCTCTCATTGGTCAACACATGATATTGTTGAGCTCCCACAACAGTCCCTATAATTCATCCTCTCAAACATGGAAGATAGTATTATGGAGATTGCTGAGGGAGTGTTGAATATTAAATATGAGGATGTGGTTGTTAGCTTACAGGCAACACACAGGCAAGCATACAGCTTTAATTTCAGAGCAGACGTACAGATCACTCTGGAGTATCAGATCTGATCAGATGTGAAACACAAGCGTTAATTAACAAACATAATTATTCTTCATTTTTGTATGTCCTGCACCTTGTAGCCCAAAGCATCATTTAATATGCATGCTATTTACTCAAGGAAGACATTTATTTATGCAGTCATGCTAATATGTGCTCAGAGCTCATTACAGGCGGACAATAAGCCAAACACACGTCTCGCTTGCTGGGGGGGGGGGAGGTAGTGGCTCTGGCAGATGGCACACGAGATCAGTGACAGCCGAGAATGATTTAAATGCCTGTGAGATGCATCTATGACAGCACAGAGACCGGCTGATGATGCAGTGGTCACACGCTCTACTAACACATCACAGCAGCCCTGTGTTTAAACACTGAGTCCGGCTCTACTCCTCAACCTCAATCACAGGAGACAGTCTGATCCAATCATTCCAGCTCTGTATTGACAAGACTACCTACAATGCTTACATGCTCAGTTAAAAATAAATAAAGAGTAGTTAGCAGTACAGCATTGAGAATGGAGGAATTGAACACATCAAACTAACCAAGCATGCTGTTTTCTTATAACACGTTTGCTGAACACACAGGTAGGGGTGTGACGGTTAGTATATAACCGTGAGACCGACGGTTATAGTTGAACACCGTCATTAGAACTCTATAACCGCCGAAACCGTGTTATTAAAATATTTTTTACAAACATTTTTTATCATAGAGAATGTTTAAATTCTAATTAAAAACAATTGTTAACAGTCTGTGTTATTAATGGTCTACGTCGTTTCCAACTGTATTTGATTATTTGCCAAGTACCCCTTGACCGACTGCCAATCATTTGAGATAGAAATAAAAGCTATATATGATATAGTGATGTGATTTATTAGATTTATTAAACAAATGAAAAACATTTGCAATAATAAACATTAGTAATGAACATTTGCAATCGGGAGACATGGTTTTTACCACTTAATGAAGTTTTGTTTTGTAAATCGTCAGACATGATTTTTACCACTTCATTAAGTTTTGCTTTGTAGAAAGCCTTTCTTTAAAGCAAATTTCGTTTTGTACAAATTGTATCTTAATTTTAATAAATATTTCATCAACCAATTGCATGTATGTAATAAATATAGGAGACAATATAATAACCGTGACATGGAGGCTCCGATGCGCCGCGTTCACTTGCATTGCATTGTGAAGTTGAACTAGAGCGCATCTCATCGTAAATGAATGAAACTCAGCGTAGGCCTATGCCTCATACATTAGCATTAAATATCTTTGCTGCATCCTTTCTAGAACAGACAAGGGCTTTCTTGCGGCTCGCATCAGCAGAGCCATAGACCGCAAAACAATCAGCGGATGGCGGGCGGGTGCAGCTTTGAAATCTGGTCAAAAAACGTTGGTGCGGATGATGAGTTTTGTGATGCGGTTGCGGATGAACTAATACCCCATCCGCGTATCTCTATTGATAACAACATTGAACACTACACAAATATAAATTTTATTCGAACTAAGTTGAATAAATATTTTTATTTATTCCCCCCCCCCTCATTTTTCAAATATAAAAATGATAAAAAGTAAAGGCCCCAGAAAAGACCCCTGAGGAACACCCCTCATAATCTTTAAAGAAATCAACAGTATCGAAAGCCTTAGACAAATCAATAAAAAGTGAAACACAATAATGGCCTCTATCAAGCGCCTCAATGATATAATTTAGAGCCCTAGTAGCAGCTGTAGTTGTGCTGTGCTTTTTTCCTAAAGCCTGACTGATTATGTCATAAGATGTCATGTTAATTCAAATATTAAATCAACTGCTCACTGATAAGAGATTCAAAAACCTTTGTAAAAGTTCTTTGTAAAAGACAGAATACAAAGTTTAGAAATCAGCCTATAGTTATTCATATGAGAAGGATCTCCTCCTTTTAACAATGAATTATTATTATGATTAGTAGTAGTAGTTGTCTTATTGCACTTGCAATAAGAGTGGAACTCTGGGATGAAATTAAATTAAAAATAAAATACAAATATTATATATGCATACATCAGAAATGGGACACCGAAATCCTGTATTCATGTAATGTGCCGATTAATCTGTGGCTCTGATCAGATCTGCCAATCAGATTGCCCGGTCAGTGAGGCGTTGCCGTGACATCACACCATTCTCCTTCAGTGGTTTAGTATGAGCACAAGGGACACAGGAGGAGCCGTTATCATGCTCTGATCAAATAAAAAACAAAGCAGAAGCACACAGTACAACACGCGGGCCAATCGGTTCCCCATGGTTCACATATGCACCAGATAAGACACTCTGAAACAGAGTAAATGAGACGCATTAAAACAGAACTTTCTTCAATGACGCAGCATGATACTACATTTTCTAATGCACAATATAATGCTTTAGGATGATATTGCTGTGATGTGAGGAACATAATGGAGTGTTTTAACTGTCATTAATTCTAAGCTCGAAAGCTATTCTCCAGCAGGCCAATGAATCAGAGCCTGTGTGGCTCTTTTCTTTGGATGGTGTACATCTGCTGTACAGCAAAAGAGTGGGAAAAAAAACACAGCGATGAAAGGATTCTGTGCAGAATGAGGAGATGAGGGCTCAAAAACATCACACACATGCATGAGAACAGCGGTTTGGTGCTAAAATACTTCTAACTAAAGACAAAAACTAAAGACTCCAAACTAAAGATGAAAAAAAAAAATCAATGAAAAAAATCAAATAAATAACAATCAGAGAATTTATGAATTAAAAAAAAAAAATCTTCATATAAGTCACATGATGTTTTTGCATGAGGAAAAAACTGAAATTAGATTGTTATTCACAGAGTCTCTGTCGTATATAGCTCTCAAATCCCATTCACATTTGTAAATGAAATACGCATGTAGCGACATGCAGCGACATGCATAGAAGATAAATAACAAATTTCAGTCTGTTCTTCACAAAAACAGAAGTCCTCGTCATATTCAAGACATAAGCACCATATATACACTCCTGGGCAAAACACTAGAGATGCACCGATTCTGATACCAGTATCGGTATCGGGCCAGATACTGCGCTCATGTACTTGTATTCATTAAAATGCTAAGATACCAACAACCTAATACTTGTGACTAAGAAACACAGACAACAGAGCAAACAGACAGTAGAATGGATATTTCAGAGTAGGATGTCTATGAAGTAAATGTATGGAATTGATTGTATGTTAAACAAAATTAAATATGTACGCATTTATGGCTACTGGGCACGAGCTGAAAAGCGAAACGTGGAGTTGATTAAGTGTGCAGAGGCACAGGCCAAGCTTGTCGAGCACATCCCTTTTTCACAGAAATTCCTGTAGATCCCTGTTGTAGTTCGGTTGGATATGTCAATAGCAACGAATGTTAATTGAGGCATAATTGATAATTGATATTACTAGCACTAACTGGATGTAAAAAGTGAGCAAGAGAGCACACATCTGTTGTATGCTCTTGATTGCTGATTATTCATTCGGCACACATACGATTTAGTTTTAATCCAATTATGGATATGTATGTAAAATCTTGAACTGTTACGTGATTTATGTGTATAACGAATGGTTCCCTAAATTATTACAGGACGTTTACAGGACAAGGAGTTTACTGTGCACAAACATCCGAAAGTCAGACAGCGCTTGATACTGCATTGAATTCTCTTTCACGTATTCTTATGCTTGAACTGACAAATTTACACAAACTTATGTAAGAACGCCAATATTTGCGAGTATCCTAGTAAACATAGTTGGTTGCGCCTAAAGCGAACGTAAAGAGTTGAGAAATAAAACGCATGTGTAACAGTATATTTGATCTGTGCATTCAGTCTTAAAGGGACAGCAGCTTAATAAACCTGCTGCTGTGCATGTAATGTTAATCAAACAACAAAGGACAAAGAAATCACTCACTGGTCTTGACTGAATGACTTCTGTAACTTTAATAAAATTCATCTAATTTTAATTTAAACATTTTACATTTGATTACTTTATTCCAATTCTATACCAAAAATAAAAGTATCGGTACCGGCCTCGTTCTGGAAAAAGTGGCATCCCAACTAAACACTAAGCTTTTAATTGTCTTGACCACAAATGATTTGTCAGGAAATTAGCAAAATTTAAGCAAATGCACTAGTTAAAAAGCCATTGCTGTCTCAGAAAAACATCAAAGACAGAATATGGGAAGTTGTGAGTAGAAAAAGAAGTTGCATGGTGATGCCCAAGAGCAGTGTCTTCAAAAATCTGCTGATAAATATAATAATAAATGCATCTCTACCACAGTTAAGAATGGAGGAAGAGGTGCCATAGTGCGACAACCAAGAAGTGGCTTGAGAGCAAGTCCATCAGGCTCATGTTTTGGCCTGGTCAGAGACCAGATTTGAGCCCTATAGTGAATATTTGGTCTCACATTAAACTCAAACGAACTGGGAGACATTTTTCAACTACTCATGAACTGTTTAAAGCCATTAACATTGAGTGGAACAAAACTGACTCTTCTTCCTGTAACAAGTTTAGGGTTAGGGTTATAACCGGGTTATAAGTTAATTTATCTACAGTATTTGTGAATTGTGATTACAATGGTTAAGACCATTAAAGAAACACTAAATAATTGAGAGAGACCCAGAGACTCGCTGACATGATTGTAAAGCACTTTGGGTGAACAGTAGCACTGTACATGGGAAACTCGCTATATAAATACCTTATTTATTCATTCATAAATATTTTACCCTTTTTGGCTTGGCCCATTTTTTATTTTGTTTTGACCAAGAGTGGGCATTTTATGAAGCTTCTTTGTCCTTATTGGAGCATTAAAGGCTGTGGTTAATGTAAGAGTCTCCAAAAGTCTACAAAAAGTTCCACAGAAGATACTTCCTATAAAGAAGTGAATTCATAACAGGTACATTGATGTTTGTAGTAAAACTTTGCTGCAGACACAAATATGTGGATGATATAGAAGTGCAGATATGAGCTCTTCCCCAAATGCTTCACAAAATCTTTCATGCAGCATTTTAAATGTGTCTCGCTGCAGCTCAAAATATGCAGACGACTTATCATGAGACCAGTGTAGCTCTTCGTCCTTCAACATTCAGGTTAGGATCTTTGCCCTGCTGGAAGGCCTAATGAGAAATAGATGACAGTAAAGTTTTTTGTTTTTTTTCTTTACCTCAGTGCGTATCACTGTCTTACACATGCACACTTCTCATCAGATTAAAAGAAAGCTGTTGAACATATAACTCCCTTACTAAAACCTGCTCTCACTTTGCATTACACAGGATGATCAATCCATTAAAATGTCATTCATTCAGTGAGAAAAGGATGTCCTGGAGGTGCTACAGGACTCTATTGAGCAATACGCAGCGCTAAGCAGTTGATGAACGACGGCTGCCGGACCGTTCATGCTTCCCATTTACAAGGGTAAAAGCTTTTCTATAAACGACAGGCTTCATCTGTCTCGCATATGAATTTCTGCACACGGCATGGAGGAGAGCCGAAGGACGGTCAATGGGTGAAGAACAATTCTATTAGTTCATTAGTAAATGATCTTTATCACATCATTGTTTTGTTTTTGTTTTCTTCACATTTCTACACTTCATACTGATATTACAGCCATTACATTCATGTCTTCTCTATATTTACTATGACAATTCTCCACATTTAATATACTAATTAATATTAAATGTGGAAAATTGTCTTAGTAAAGCACTAATACCTACTCTAATACCAGCCTGTCATTTATAGTGCAGTGATGACAACTCTAACATAAATGGAAGTCTGGGAATGTGACAATCAAATCGTGACCAAAGGAAAACTCTCTCATATGTGTATATTTGTCTACAAAACTATTTCAAGAATTTAAGCAGAAGCTTTTAAATCAAGAGATGTTTACGGTCATGTGTTTAGAATATTTAAAATAAATATTGTAGCATGGTTAGTTGTTGTGGGGAGGAGGACTCGGGAACCCCCAAACGTTTCACAGACTTTAAAATATAAATAAACACAAATTAAAGTAAAAGGTGGCAGCCCCTCACGGTTGACTGCCGCACACACAACAAAACATAACGTAAAGTCCAGGCCTGGTCCTCTCTCGTCCTTCACTTCTTCACTCCCCCTTGTATTCGTCCGCTCCTCCGTGAGAGATACGAGGCCGGTGAAGCGTACAGGTGGCGCTCATCATCAGTCACGCCACCGGCCTTGCCCTGTTCTCTCGCGGCTCTCGGACCCGACCTGCTTGCAACAATTATGTTTCCAAATGATTTGATAGTTAATAGTGTAATACTGCAATCCTTATTACTATCACATATCAGTGATCACATTGCAGTCAGTCAGTATTATGACATATATTGTAAGAGTGTTTCATAACTGACATAGAATGATCTGTTAAAAATCTAGTTTAAATACTCAACTTCTTAGACATCTAATCTTCAGTTATTCATATTGGTTTCAGAAAAAAAAAGTTTCAACGTACTGACTCTTAACCTCTTGAGGCGCACTGTCCTGACTTCGGGCTTGACGTCACTTTGTTTACCATGGTAAACATTTACGATAATAAATAAATATTAAGAATGTTAACAAATTATACATCTTTTGAAAGTTCTAAGGGTTTAGTGTCAATCTACGGTGTCTGTTTTATGATATAGACAACAGTAAAACAACAGTAATATTGTAATTTATGTCGGGAGTGCAAATGGCAACATGCAAAATCAAAACCTTTTCATAACCTTTTTAATGAAATAGCGATCACGAGATGAATCCAATCCCTCGCACTTGGGTAAAATGTCCACGAGAAGCATCCATTAAAAAAAACATCCAACAGCACTTTTTGTCCACAAAAGCGTTTAATCTGTGAAATATTGATATTGTTTACGCCAAATTTCGCCTAAACGATTTGCTCTCCATCATCGTTCTTTAAGAAATTATGCTGCGTCAACACTTTGAAACAATCTTTTTTTGTATCAATCTGTTAAGTGCTATATAAATAAAGGTGACTTGACTTAGGCCAATGTTAACTTTTTTCTTTCTTTTTTTATACATTTTTATCTATAGCATTTGTTATAAAAATACACATTTAGAATCTATAGCTACAACATGCCACAGTTGTAATATTAATCTTTAGTGAAAAATGTTATTCCCTTAACAGTGATCTATAATAAATTCTACAAAGAGTTAGTCAACATTTCCCACAATATACCACAATAGAACATGATCAATTCTAGTAAATGTGGTCATGAGCATTTAAAAAAGCTTTCTAATTTATGTTGGAGCAGGATTATCTTTTCCACTCTTTTCATCAGTCTTTTTAGTTTATGTGGCTGTTTTAGATCATATTTGACTTTCTCCATAGCTTTTTTAAGTGCTACATTCTCAATAGAATTCAAATGGGTTGCACATTTTATCATCAGCATCGAGATAGGAACGGCTCGTGCAAACCTTATCACACTTTTGGAGCGCGCTGGTGAATGTGTCTGCGCGCCACTCATGCAAAATTATAAATGTGTTATAGTAAAATGCACCTCATTCACAAGGAACAGTAACAATAGAAAGGAAGATCTAATTCCAGCAATAAATGGCTCAAAACATGTTGTTTTCATACAGAGTTGTGAAAGCAGACAAGTGTAGGACAACGAGACCCTGCTATATTAGAGAGAATTCTAAAAGGTGCCATGTGAGAGTGAAACCTAATTATGACAGCAAGATCATGCAATCTGTGGTGATTAAAGCTCTCTGTCTCCTGCGAGATGTCTCTGTTCACACCTGTAGAAGTTGGAGCTGGAGTGACCGTGGATAAACGAAAGAAACTATGTGAAGTGAACAGAGCACAAATGGCTTCATAATGACTCCACTAGAATCACCAGGACAGAAACACTGCTTTATCTGCTGCATTCATGAGTCTCATCGCCACCTGTCCTTTAGCTAATGTCAGACAAACAGCGTCAACCAGAGAGTCACTCTTTCACAAACAGACAGAATAGATTGACTGTCCCTACAATGGTACATTAAGCCAGAGACTCTCAGGCGGTTCATTAATATGAAAATGGCCCATGTTAGGGATGAAATTAGCGTCCGCTCCAAATACAAATTGTGGCGACTCCCCAGAGCCCGAGCTATAATTGACTGAACCGTGAATGTTCACACATCTCTAGATTCAACACTGTTTAATTCCTTTACTGCTACCACTCATACACTTTCATTCACTTAGTTGGAGTTAAGTCAAGCATTACTATTACTATTGCTCATGACTGGGTTACTGATCTAAACAAACTAAGCATTCAACGTTTTCAACGTATTAAGCACCACAGGCATGAATGATTCCTTAAAAACCTGTCTTGAGGAATGAGCCATGTACTGTTACTCACTAAGAGACCTGGCTTGGTGGACAAAAGAAAACAAAAGAGTAACCCTAGCAACCACCAAAAACGCCCTAGCAACCTGAGGCCAATCATCTTCATATAGTGAAAGTCTGAAATGCTTCTATTTTTCCCACTATATATAATACCATCAGCTTAACAATCTAAGTCCCCAAGAAAATAAAATGAACAATTATTTTTTGTATGGAACATTGCAGTGTTTATTATGAATGATGTATCCATGCAAATCTTTTTATTTTATTTTATTTTTATGTCCCCTAATGTCCCGTAATCTTTAATAAAAATAAATTCCCCTCGCTCTTGCAGCAACATATTTTCTCTCCACTGATGATTTGTCGCAAAGGTGGGACAACCTGTTACTCACATGAGACCAACCAATACCAAACCACAACCATCCAACCAATTCCCCATGGGCAACATCAAGTCCTGCATTCAGATTTTTTTAAAATTTATTTCCAGGTTTAAATTCTATTGTATTGTATGACATGAACAGACCTGATGGACCTGTTTTCGTTATAATCCACATACAGTGAACAGCTCCAACTGTTTAAAGGTAGAATTGGTGAAAATTATTCTGGATAGGAGGAAGGTGAATGATGGGAAGAGAAGATGGGAAGAGAAGATGGACAATTGAAACACAAGGTCATCAGGCTTTTCATCTGAGCTGCCTTTACCAGGCCGTTTTTTCTTATTTCTTCCAGTCATCAAGGTGTAGTTAACCATGATTTTCATGATGAATAGCAAAAAGCGGAGCCGAGTGTCTGAACATGCGTGCACAAAGCAGCGTTCCATTAGCCAACCATCACAGAGGCTATGGCCTGACTTCCGCGCTCATCAGCGGCCACTCGCGGTGTGGCCCGTCAGTGGAGGGTGCTTCAACTGAGAGGAGACCACTGCAAAGGGCACTACAGAAGAGCGTACACTTAGATCACAGTTAAGCGCTCTTGTTTTGCTCTTAGAAAGGCTTGCCTTAATGAGGTGACTTCCCCGTGACCTCCTGAACAGAAGCAGGGATGAATTACACTGATGTTGGCCAGCAATTAAAAGACACTTCAAAGGAAAAAATGTGAAGGCTAATGTACTCAGTGTGCTCATGTTTTCCAGCACATATCAAATGCACGCTACTGGCCTGGAGGTTAAGGCTCGGATGGTGCTCAGGTATATGAATGGAGACTGCACTCAGCGGCAAGCACAGAAAGCTTGTATCTCGGTTTAAAGATATAATTTGAAAGCCCTGTCTTTGGATTTCACCAGCCCCACAGCTCTTACAGTATTCAAAATGAAGGTGATATGCTCTGGCTTTGGAAAATAAGGCTCTGGTTTTGCTTCCTGAAATAAGATGACATCAAAGAGAGATTTAAGTAATCAGAAGCATGTTAAAGAGGAAGTTGAACCTCTAGCTCTCTGCATTTAAATTGGGCTCCGCCACACACTTAAATAAAACTGAATGTAATTGTAAACTGTCTGAACGGGTACAACTGCTCACCTACAGTGAAGCCACATGACCTGATAATTCATAACTAAAGATCCTGATGAAGAGGACAGCGCTCCACAATTTATTGAGTTTTTCTCCATTAGCGTTCCCTAAGACAGTGGTTCTCAAATGGATTGGCCATGAGACCCACATTTTCCCATGGTCATGAAGCCGCAACCAATTTTTTTTGACCTAATGTGTCAAAATATGTCCAAATAAATAGTTTTTTCTACTAACTTTATTTTTATTATTTTGTTATATACTATTTTAGTAGTACACTATTGTATACTATTTTATTTATCTTTTAAATGCAATGTTTACTTAAAGGGATAGTTCACCCAAAAATGAAAATTCTATCATTGTTTACTCACCCTCAAGTTGTTCCAAACCTGTATGAGTTTCTTTGTTCTGCTGAACACAAAGGAAGATATTTGGAAGAATGTTTGTAATCAACAGATCTCGGTCCCCATTGACTACCATAGTATATTTTTTTCCTACTATGGAAGTCAATGGGGACCGAGATCTGTTGATTACAAACATTCTTCCAAATATCTTCCTTTGTGTTCAGCAGAACAAAGAAACTCATACAGGTTTGGAACAACTTGAGGGTGAGTAAATGATGACAGAATTTTCATTTTTGGGTGAACTATCCCTTTAATTGTTGAAGGCTACATGCTAATATTTTAATGTATTATTAACTTATAGTTATACATAGCATTAATTAACTAATTTAATTTATTTAATATTTTTATTTTAAAATAGTTACAGGTAATGAAAGATCAGGTACTTTTTGCTATGGTACTGAAATCGGAACCATGCAATTTTACTGGTATGGGTACCAACTACTGAGATGTACCAGTCTAAAGGGCATTTACCCCTGATAGCCTTTTCTTTGCACATAAGAGCACAATTATTAGTGCATGAAACCCATTTTCTTTAGAAAGAGTCAATTTTGTAAGTGACATGTAAGGTCTCTCTCAAACAGCGCTGATCAGTCCTCTCCTGTCTGACAGGTTCTTCTGCCATTTCAAAACGCTGAGCAGAGGGTCCATAAATCACACATCTGTTCTGCTAAACACCTCTAATGCTGCTAAATGAGTCCTCAGAAAGAGTGTCAGACAGCCACTGCCGCAGCCTCCCAAATCGCAGTCATTTACCAGCGCTGTGAAAGCTCTCCACCCGCAAAACACTTAAGAGGCAGTAAATGGAGGAGATCTCTCAAAGTCAGGGGTCAGATGAGAGGAGGAACTGTTCCTGTGTTAGCTAGCGTGTCTTACACCAGTTTCCCTGACATGATTTAGGAAATGGAAGCCTGTGAGCTTTGAGAGGACGTGTCATGTGTCTGTATGTGAGCAGGGAGTGGACATGATCTCTCCGGACAGCATTTGGTATTTCCATCACCATTACCTCATCCTTACAAAACATCTGACGCAACACAAATACCATGTATTTTACCACCCATTACAGAGAACGAAGAATTTATAGTCCCACCTGCTCTTGCAGCAGAAGTCAATAGACTTTGTCAATCTTCAAGAAAGCAGCAGCAGGAGTGATCTAGCATTCGTGCTCTGCCGCTTCCCGCAAGACAAACAGACGCATCAAAGAGGCGATATGTAATTAAAAATACTTGCTGAGCACATGGAAATGAAATAAGGACAAATAGTCCAATGATGGAAATCAAATTAGCACATAAAAAGAAATAACCGTCCTCTAGCACGTATACAAGCACGCCTACATTTCTAATTAGCATTTAATTGTTATTTCTTTTCATTTAGGGGGAAAAAAATCATCGCTTTTTAATTTGAATGTAACAGAGAATAAATGTAACCTATACATAAGGGGACAAAATTACAACCTCAATTAACCCTCCACAAATTAAAACTGCTTCTTCAGAATTTCTTGCAGCCGTCTGAGGGATTACAAGTGTCCTCACCATCTGGGGCTCCAAGGAGGAAACGCACAGCATTCTGGGTATTGTTCTAGAATGATGGAATTGAGACTGAGATGGAAGTCAGTGAGCTCTGAATGAGGTGTCACTACAGTCACTACTGTATGCTAGAAAACAACCAGACGAACATGAGAGACACTAAAGGCTTGGGCACACAAACAACAATAAAACACCAGAACTTAACTACACTAAAACTGCTCACGTGGATTATTTATATGCTATAATAAATTGTCATTTACTGTGGGAAAAGCAAGCCCCACCTTAATGAATGAATGAAACACACACACAATTAACAATTAATAATTTACTGCAAGATCTTTATGGTGAGGTTGTCGTAGAAATTTTTAACTGTATATTAAACTAACCATGTTTCTAACATCTAACCTTAACATCTAACATTTGAACAGGATGTACTGTACGAAACCAATGGAAAACTTGTTAGTGAGTGTGTGCGTGCGTGTGTGTGTATAAATAATATAGTTTGGGAAATGAAACTAGACAGTCTGTTAGAATCTTGTGATTAACAAATGAAGTCATCATTAAAACAAAGTTTGCTTTACCTAGTAACAGAGGGGTTTGCATATGAAGAACCAATCAAATAGTGGGGAAATTATGTAATGCAGCCTGACATTTATGCCATACCTCTATACTATAAAAACTGTTGTATTCTTGTGTACTGTGGGATTCTCAATGGAATTTGTCTGAGATCCAGGGGCCTTGCTTCTTGGGAGAGATTCCCTGAGAACTGCTCGGGAAGATCTCCTGGCCGTGATTAAAGCATTTAAAGGACATTTGCTGAAAATCTGACTGTTAATTTCTGGTGTGCAGCAGGGCAGTTTAGGGAAGCAAGTAAGTTAGGGTAAGAGACTCGGCCAGTTGTCGCCAGAAGACGCAAAGAGCTAGAGTATAAAGGTTATTAAGTGTCGATCAGTAGACGCGACAGATTTTATTTATTAAGTGTCGATTTGCAGGCGCTAGATAGTCAGGTTTTAGGAAAAAATCCACTACAAGGTGCATGATGAGGATGTACCTCCAGATGTTCCAAAATATATGGTGGGTTGGTCATGCCCAGGCGCAACATCGCTCCCTCTGGGATCTCCTTCACCAGTTCCCAGAGCAGAGACGGCAGGTCAGTGCCGATGTCCCGGCCATACGCACCCGTATCCTCGCTGGTCAGCCAGATCTCGCAGACACCCTCTGCAAGACAAGACAGCGGCCACGTTGATTAAACATAGTCGTTTTGAATTCAATACAGGAAGCTATTGGTATTTAACATTTCTAACTGAAAGCTGACTGCCCAATATCTGTATGTGCTTTCCATTTGATTGTGTGCCTATTAATGAAGAACTTTCAGTTTAGCAAAACGTTGGCATCTTTTGTAAGCAGTTTCATCTAGTGTGCTGCCTATGAAGACAGTCACTTGAGGTTTCATCTCATTTTGGAAAAAAAAAAAAAAAAACTTCTAATCTTAATTCTTGACTTAAGGCAATTTTCATACACTGGTCAATTTTGAGATTTTGCTTCCATAACACTGCCTTCTTTCAGACTAGTGGAAGGAAAACAATCAAAGACACTTTAGCTACACTTAAATACATCAAACTTTCCATTTTTATTCCTATCTATAGATTTTTACATAGGGATTTGTTCATATATCATTATCATTTTATCCTCTGTCTGTTGACAGCATTTTCTGTTTATTGAATGATAAAAAGACATCCAAAATTGCCTCTGTAAAAACATCTGATACGTAAACAAAATCAAACAAGGAACATAACATTTCAGAAAACTTGTGATACAAATCATTTGTCCTAATATACTGTGATTAATCGACTGTTTAACCATGGCAATATCTATTAGTTTTTTTTTGTTTGTTTTTTTTTTACCATATTCATCTGGCTTGCGAAATACCATAGTTAAAGGAACACTCCACCGTTTTTTGAAATAGGGCTTATTCACCTTCTTTCCTACATTTAAATAGGTGGGCAAATGCATTTTTGTCTCAGTGCATGCATTGTTTTAGTTTGACAGGGTCGGCGCTAGCTTAGCTTAGCATAATGAATGGAATCCTTTGTTGCCAGCTAGCATGTCCTGAGTAAAAGTGATATAAAATATTATAAAAAAACACCTAATTACTTCTTGTGGCCTGCGTATTCACAACGAGTACAAATAGCGATGCAGATTAACACTAGGCAATTTCCTAGGCAAATATTGACTTATATATTAAGGACTATATTAGGGGGAAGCACAGGCGAAGCACTGCTACTTGGGCGTGATATATCTACCTGTGCTTCCCCCTAATATAGTCCCAAGTCAATATCTGCATAGGAAATCGCCTAGTGTTAATCTGCATTGCTATTTGTACTCGTTGTGAATACGCAGGCCACACGAAGTAATTAGGTGTTTTTTTTTTATTTTTTGATCACTTTTACTCAGGACATGCTAGCTGGCAACAAAGGATTCCATTCATTATGCTAAGCTAAGCTAGCGCCGACCCTGTCAAACTAAAACAATGCATGCACTGAGACAAAAATGCATTTGCCCACCTATTTAAATGTAGGAAAGAAGGTGAATAAGCCCTATTTCAAAAAACGGTGGAGTGTTCCTTTAATAAACAGATAGGATAGGATTCTGAGTTAGGATGTTTCTGTAATACAGCCCCTGACCTCTAAGGATAGTAAAGAGCTACACAGCTCACAGTGCTTGACATTAGACCGTTCTACAGACAATGGACAGTTGCCATGTAGTCCACAAATGGAAATCAGTTCAGGCACAGGTCAGAGATAAACTCTAGAGCAGCAGATCTCTCAACCACCATGTGTTACTTCATGCTCTCCAGAGCAGCAGATAATGAAAGCTTCCACATTGGGAGATCAATCTCCTACGCTTTTCTTGCACTGTGAGAGACTTAATAAAGGCGGTTGTCGAACGCTCAAGGTTCGGCCCATCATTTCATGATTCTGCATCAAATCTGAGTCTCTCTGCTGGATGCTGCTTAAAATGCAGAGACACAATTAGCAAAGGCGTAAGGATACTTAAACGTGCAAGTGAGTAAGAGAGGCCACGTGCATGGTTAATTTAAAGGAAGTTAGCATTAAGTCCAGATCAAGGCCATTAGCGGCAGCTCTGATGGGTGTCCTTCTGCTTGCATTATTAATCTAGTGTCAGTGAAGTGGAAGAGAAGGTTACTGCTTCCTGAACATCCCCTGATCATTATAAAGCCATTGTCTCTCAGGGCCATTCAGCAGCTAATGTATGATTCAGCATCGCTCCATCAATTTGCAGGCGTCCAAGTGAAATGACAGTCTGGGCCGTAAAAAGTATTTTTTGTGTCATAGTGCTGAATCTGACAGGAGACAACTGACTGTGATGGACAGAGCAAGTGTTTTCTCTTAGATGCCAAGTCAAGTCACATTTCTTTATACAGTATATAATTTTACACAACAGAGATCGTTTTAAAGCAGCTTCACCGTAATAAACAGGAAAATAACATCAATTTTGAAATAAATTCAATTTTAGCAGTAAAGCAGCTCTGCAAAAGACAATAGTGTCATTATTCAGACCAATTCAGTTTGCTAGTCTGTTCAGTCTGTTGAACAGTCCATCAGTTATGAAACAAATTCAGTTGTAAAGCAGCTCTGTAGAAGACACTGACCATGTTTCCATGCACCTTCAGAATGTGATTATAATCAGATTAAGGCAATATTATGATTAAACTATCTCATGTCATCAAATTGATGCCATTAAGCTCATAATCGTAGCAACCATAATTGTAGTAAAATATGTGGCATATGCAGATTTTAATCACAAACAGGCATGTAAACACTTGCATCTTCCACTCTGACCAAAGTGTGGATAGTGGTAAAAAAAAAGCATCACATTTTTGGGATGTTGAAGAAACTGAGTTCATTCTGACAAGATTGTGTGACAAATATAATGCTAGAAAACATCAAAATGGAAATATTTTAGGCACGTCAACGGAAAATGACTGAGGCCAGATAAAGATACCAAAAAATATGTGTGCGCTAGAAGAGCTTGCAGTAACATCTACTGTACAGTTGGGGAAATAAGTGTTCAACACGCCAATTATTATTTTTATTTTTTATTGAACACAGTTCCAATGCAATTCACATGACATTTTGATCAGACTGGTATTAACTCAATAAATACAGTGAGGAAAATAAGTATTTCAACACCCTGCTATTTTGCAAGTTCTCCCACTTGGAAATCATGGAGGGGTCTGAAATTGTCATCGTAGGTGCATGTCCACTGTGAGAGACATAATCTAAAAAATAAAAATACAGAAATCACAATATATGATTTTTTAACTATTTATTTGTATGATACAGCTGCAAATAAGTATTTGAACACCTGTCTATCAGCTAGAATTCTGACCCTCAAAGACCTGTTAGTCTGCCTTTAAAATGTCCACCTCCACTCCATTTATTATCCTAAATTAGATGCACCTGTTTGAGGTCGTTAGCTGCATAAAGACACCTGTCCACCCCATACAATCAGTAAGAATCCAACTACTAACATGGCCAAGACCAAAGAGCTGTCCAAAGACACTAGAGACAAAATTGTACACCTCCACAAGGGTGGAAAGGGCTACGGGGAAATTGCCAAGCAGCTTGGTGAAAAAAGGTCCACTGTTGGAGCAATCATTAGAAAATGGAAGAAGCTAAACATGACTGTCAATCTCCCTCGGACTGGGGCTCCATGCAAGATCTCACCTCGTGGGGTCTCAATGATCCTAAGAAAGGTGAGAAATCAGCCCAGAACTACACGGGAGGAGCTGGTCAATGACCTGAAAAGAACTGGGACCACCGTTTCCAAGGTTACTGTTGGTAATACACTAAGACGTCATGGTTTGAAATCATGCATGGCACGGAAGGTTACCCTGCTTAAACCAGCACATGTCAAGGCCCGTCTTAAGTTTGCCAATGACCATTTGGATGATCCAGAGGAGTCATGGGAGAAAGTCATGTGGTCAGATGAGACCAAAATAGAACTTTTTGGTCATAATTCCACTAAACGTGTTTGGAGGAAGAAGAATGATGAGTACCATCCCAAGAACACCATCCCTACTGTGAAGCATGGGGGTGGTAGCATCATGCTTTGGGGGTGTTTTTCTGCACATGGGACAGGGTGACTGCACTGTATTAAGGAGAGGATGACCGGGGCCATGTATTGCGAGATTTTGGGGAACAACCTCCTTCCCTCAGTTAGAGCATTGAAGATGGGTCGAGGCTGGGTCTTCCAACATGACAATGACCCGAAGCACACAGCCAGGATAACCAAGGAGTGGCTCTGTAAGAAGCATATCAAGGTTCTGGCGCGGCCTAGCCAGTCTCCAGACCTAAACCCAATAGAGAATCTTTGGAGGGAGCTCAAACTCCGTGTTTCTCAGCGACAGCCCAGAAACCTGACTGATCTAGAGAAGATCTGTGTGGAGGAGTGGGCCAAAATCCCTCCTGCAGTGTGTGCAAACCTGGTGAAAAACTACAGGAAACATTTGACCTCTGTAATTGCAAACAAAGGCTACTGTACCAAATATTAACATTGATTTTCTCAGGTGTTCAAATACTTATTTGCAGCTGTATCATACAAATAAATAGTTAAAAAATCATACATTGTGATTTCTGGATTTTTTTTTAGATTATGTCTCTCACAATGGACATGCACCTACGATGACAATTTCAGACCCCTCCATGATTTCTAAGTGGGAGAACTTGCAAAATAGCAGGGTGTTCAAATACTTATTTTCCTCACTCTATATGCAGATAAAGAAATCAAAATATTACAATCAATTAAAAAAAAATGTTGTGTGTAATAATGTGAAATGATACAGGAACAAAATATTGACCATGCTAACTGAAATTGTACTTAAAACTTGGTGGAAAAGCCTTTGTTTGCAATGACAGCTTCAAGACGCTTCCTGTATGAACAAACTAATCGCTAACAGTGCTCAGGTGGGATTTTGGTCCATTCTTCTGAACAGACTGAATTTATATCTTGAATATTTTGGGGGCCCTCTTGTGAATCTTGATCTTCAGTGCTCTATTGTGTTTAAATCTGGTGATTGACTGGGCCATTCCAACAACTTTATTTTCTTCATCTGGAACCAATTCAGAGTCTCTTTTGCAGTATGTTTTGGATCGTAGTCCTGCTGGAAGGTCCATCCGCGTCTCATCTTCATCACCCTGGTGGATGGGAACAGATTCAAATCAAGAATTTCCTGGTATATGGCTCTGTTCATCTTCCCTTCAATAATATGAATTATGCCAGTACCATGAGAAGAGAAACAGCCCAATACCATGATGCTTCCACCTCCAAACTTCACGGTTGTTATGGTATTTTTGGGGTCATATGCGGAGCCATTACTCCTCCAAACAGTGTGTGGTATTATTGCCCAAAACACATTCTCCCAGTAATTCAGAGGCTTTTCCAAATGCCGTGTAGTAAACTTCAAACTAGCTTCAATGTGTTAATGGATGTCTTCCTGGGTCAGCGTGCACGTTGGCGGTGGTGGTGGAGAGCATTGCCTATTGTTTCCTCTGTGACAACTGTCTTGTGAGCAAAAGTCTTTCTGGAGCTCTTTCTGAGTGGTCCTTGGCTCTTAGGTTACTCTTCTGATTAAGCTTCTGACTCCCTGATCAGAAATATTGCGAGGAGCTCCCGTGCGTGGCCAGTCTATGGTGGAGTGACGTTCCTTCCAATTGCGGATAATGGCCCCAATGGTGCTTACAGGAACATTTAGGAGTTTCGAAATCCGTCTGTAACAGTTTCGTTGTTATGTAGCGCAACAATCTTGTTGCAAAGGTCTTTGCCTCTACCCATCCTTGCCTTGGTGTACTGCTTTTTCTTAGTGTTTTCTTACTTTTTTCCTATGTCATTTCACATTATTATATATAACCTTTTTAGATTGTAATATTATGATTTCTTTATCTGCATATATTTCTTGAGTTAATACCAATGTCTGATCAAAATTCCATGTGAATTGCTGCATAGAAACTAAATGTTGATAAATAAATAAAAATGTTGATGTGTTGAATATTTATTTCCCCCACTGTATGTAAGATCATAATTTATGCTGTGCAATGGGGTATGTAAATAATTGCAGTAAAAATAACCACAATTCTTAGTAAAATAAGAAAATGTTTTTTCTATATTAGCGAATTATCAGAATAATAAAAATTGCATGTAAATGGAAGTGAAGACATTTGCTTGTGTCATGTAAACATCTTACAGCAATTAAGTTTCTACTCTGATTATTGGATATAATCACATTATGCATGTGTAAACGTAGTCAATAGTGTCATTCATCTCAATTCAGTTCAATAATAGTGTTGATGTTTATCAATTATAAATAAAAAAAATGCAGCTAAGCAGCTCTACAGAAGATAAAAATCAGACTCAACAGACGGTGTTCTTGAGAAAGTTTACTGCAGTGTTTACTGACCAGTGAACGTTTATAGCACTGAGAGAGACAGAAGAGCTCTGCTCCAAAAACTACTGAGCTGCCCACCTGCACAACATATCAGTGATATGGTGTCCATTTGAGCAGCATGACATGGAGCAGCTCCACAATGAACATGAATCTGAGACATTGAGGGCTTTAACAGTCTCTGGACTGTTAACATCTGGAGGTGGTTGTATATGTAGCCACATCACATATCAAATTTATACCAAAGAACGAGACCCAACACAAAATCCCTGCGACACAGCTCATGTTTATGGTCTCATTCACAGGGCTCATTGTGTTGGCCACAGTGACTGAGCAATAACAACACTGTCATGAATCTCAGTCATTGGTGACAGCTTCAGCTGGGCCGGGTCACAGCACCATGGGACACCTAATCATGTAACCCCACAAAACACAGTCAATTAACCCATGTGACGCAGTGGGGCATTGTCATAAAGCAAGCGGCGAAAACAGGATGCACACACACAGCCCCAGCACCTTTCCATTACCTGAACCCTGGGCATGAGCTGATGTCATCTACATACGGGGTGTTCCTTTTTCCAGCAATAAAGTAAGGAGGGATGGAACAGGGTGATGTGGAAAGAGTGGGGTGTGAGGATGTATGACATGTTAGGAAACAGCTGGAGCTGCAGTCCTGCCTTTCCTGCAATGAAACGCACAACACCATCCTCGTTTGGCCCGGCTCTGCAGGAAACCCATGTTTGTCGTGTCAGAGCCTGGCGCTCACAGGGCCACGGTGCGTCCATGAATCCTCCATCACTGCACTGCAGCTCCTACTGGTATACAGCTTGTTCTTTCTCTGTGTGCTGTGCGTTATTAACATGTGCGTACAGCACATTACAGCAGGTGCTCCGTGATGATGCTGCTTTCTGGAGCTCACATACTAAAGAACACAATTTACACATCAATTTATACTTTTGTGTCGAACTCCCGCCATAGCTACGTCGTAGGCTGTGTGTACCACGCGTACCCTTTGGCCTACCCTGACGAGCACCTCTCCAAAAATGTAAGACCGCGCGGACGTAAGCTCTGTGATTGGTCTGCAAGAACCCCTCCCTCGGGTTTCACATGCTCCCTCTACAACGATGCAGAAGTATAAATGAAAACAAATGTGTAGTCTACAGCGTAGAGGCTCCGACGCAGAAGTATAAATCAGCCTTAAGCAACCACTCAAAAAACAGTAAAAGACTGCTACGGTAAAAACCTGGTAATTGGTTAACAGTAAGTTTACTTACTATATACAGTGGAAAACTGTAATAAATCGAACAAGAAATTATTATTTTTGTAGTAAAATTTACAGTTATCTTATAATTTACAGTGAAAAAACTTAAATTGACATCCCCAGATTTAATGATGGTTTTTCGTTAAATAACTAAGTTGAGTAAGTTTTGTCTTATCAGTTATGTACATTAGGGCTTTATGTCTAAACTGCAGCGGGTCTGAGTCTGGTCTAGAACACATTCTCCTCCTGGGGAGACGCTTGTCTTGTCTGAATATTTCCAATAATTCATATAATTATGAGTCCAGCTATTTTGCTCAATCTGCATTATGAACATGTGCTGACCACGGGCAAGACTCCTGCTGCCTCTGTACATCTGTATTCAAGTACAGATGAGTTTACTCACAGACACTTTCCCTCTGCCCTGTATTCCTCTGTTAACCATCCACAACACACACACACACACACACACACACACACACACACAGTGGCTCTCGTCTGATCCAGTAGGTCTGTAATCATCAGTGAAAAGGCCACACGAAAGCCTGTCAGAGGCTCATAAAGGACACGTTAAGAGAGACAGAAGAGGACATGGAAACCAGAGTGAATGCACAACTGGAAGAACATTCACTGCTCACACTGCTGATGAAGGTCATCCATTTAGACACTCACAGAAAACACTTATTGTGCCAACAATTCCATCTGACTCAAAAAAAAACAAAAAACAGAGCAATTAAACCACTGAAATGTGGTTGGCAAGTATCAGTGTTTAGTCACACTTATGATAAATACTTATCACATTTTCAAGTATCCAAGCTCTGGCCAAGGTGTCACCAGAAGTCCTCCATGGATGCAAATGTTATTATTGTTTCTAAAACTTATACATTTTTCAATGAATATGCCATTCAAGATACAGTTCATATAAATCTGATCCAAAGGCTGAGAAACACTTGTCTAGATCGAAAAGAAAAGAGACGTATGGCTGACTATCGAGACTAGTTGGTTTTGAGTAGAGGATCAGATTCTGGAATCACGATTCATATCATCAGCACAGCAGTGACGAGAGCACTGAACAGCGCTCCAGACTGCAAAATGGTCGCATTTTTCCTGCTGGTGTGACTGATTTTGTTAGAGGTCACACAGGTGCAAATTGGTCCATCGTTAAGCGCTGCCATTTCTGTTGCGTATAAGAAACATTCAATGTGCCGAAAGCGGAACAATCAGTGCTGATTGTTTGAACGGCACCACGTAGACCATTTTATCAGCTCGGCCCAAAAGACAGAAGTTTGAGAGAGAATGCATTCACTCATAGACTGTCTCGATCATGTGACCACTAAACAGCGCTGTGAGACCCAGTGAGAAGCATTTGATTTCAGCGGAGAGTTCTCCGATACAAATCACTAATGTTTCTGTCATTTAAACTAGTTCAAAACCAGACGAAACAGCGCTAGCATTCTCAACAACACTGATGAAAAAAAAAAAAAAACAGGAGAAACATTATGCCACAACGACTCAGTTAGAACATTTTTAATCCACAAATCACCAACATTTACTATTGATTTACTGTAGCAACAACTCAGATTTTCATTACAGAAAATTTTATTTTATTAATGTAGATATGTATTGAAATTTGTTTTTCAAAACAAATACCATATAATCCATATAATTGTTACCATGGTAATGATAATTGGCATAGAATTGTTGTAAAAATCTGAACATGTACAGTTTGTGATGCACAGCACATTTACTAGTGCATTAGCATGTCCTTCAGGGCATTTCTTTTTCTTAGATGGAAAATCTTATTACTGACAAAGTTTAATAGTGCAGATGATTGGAAGAAAAAATATTCAGATGGAGGTTATACAGTTGTTCAAATTAAAACAAGTTCACAATTGCTGATTATTTGAACAAAACTAAATATAAATTAGTCAAACAAAAGACAATACATCACTGAATGCTAAACAGATAAGCAGGTTGTTCAAATGCAAATATATGAGACAATGTATGGAAGTGTTGTGGCATGAATGCACAATAATCTGTTAAATGGATAATTCAACCAAAAATAAACATTTCGTTCTCTCCCCCTGATGTTGTTCCAGATCTGTGTGACTTTCTTCAGTGGAACATGATTAATTATAAAATATATATATATATATATATATATATATATATTTTTTTTTTATTGAAAAAAAAAAAAAATGTATTCGGTGAAGTTTAACGGAGACTCATCATTCTTCAAGAAATTAAGGTGCATTCACACCATGTTGTAATTACCATAATTATGAGATTTCAACTTGTAAAAAACATTCACTTCCTTGTAGAGCTCATAATTACAGCTTGTAAGATGGGAAATGTCGTAATGACCATAGCCTCAGAGCGGATCACGTCCTCGGAATGGGAATTATGCATTTCTACAGCATCACTATCAACGCCTAAATGAATCTGCAGTGGTCAGGTGGAACAGCAGTCACGTGGTACAAGTAGACGCTCTCAGAAAATTCCCATCTTACAAGCTATAATTACAAGCTATACCAGGTTACGAACGATTTTTACGAAAAGTTGAAATCTTGTAATTACGGCAATTACAACATGGCTTGAACGCACCGTAATTTCTTGAAGAACGATGATGGAGGGCAGATTGTTCAGGCTGAATCTGATGTAAACAATGGATTATATATATCAATATTTCACGGATTTAACACTTATGGACACAAAAAGTGCTATTGGATGTTTTTCAATGGACTCTTGATTGAACAATTTACCCAAGTTATCAAGCATAGCGCTAGTTCTTGGAGGTCACGTTAGTCAAGCTCGCATCAGCTGACCCTCAGCTGATCCACATCTACCTATAGGAATATGACGCCGATCACCGTATACATATATAAGCTCATTCAGTATTATCAGCAGCTATCGCATTTCTCAGGAGCTAATTAAATGGCGAAATTCGGCAGGCAAGCAACATCATCTCACAAGGAATCGTGCAATCGGGAATTTAGCAAGAGGAATTCAATCGCCACAAGAATTTCACCTCAGATTCATCTTAAACTTGAACACGAGATTTGCCGCATTGATCATAAGTTGCCTGTTTTGGAAGTGACCTCAGTCTGCATTGCTGCATTATTGACACAGGACTTGACGTGATTCATTCTCCATTCATCTCTGAAAGTCTTCACAAAGCTAAGCTAAGTCCTTTTTAATGCTCATTGCAAAAATCTATCAGGGTATTGGCAACATGCTTGTTGCTAATGCTATACGTGTGGCTTTGGCTAATCTAACTTAGTCGTTTTCATTAAAATGCTCTTGCTAGGCTTATGCGATCATATCGGCTATGTGCGTTACTATGTTTTATCATTGGCAACTGATCGCGTTGCACACGCTGTGCTTTTAGCACTATGCAGCACAGATTCAAGCAGCTGCTTGATATGAATTCATTCATGATGCAAACAGAATAATTCTGCTGTGGCACAGCTTTAAAAAGACATAGTAAACAGTCACAATTCAGTTGAGTCACTTCAGCGTTATCGGACATGCTTGGTCTATCTAGTTCTTGGAAACACAGTGTTCTTAAAGATACAGTGTATTGTATACCGTGCTTTAATTTTAATGCATTTTTTTAAGGGCTTGCATATTTATAGGCTGAAATTCAACATGGTGGTATAATTTAAGCTGTGTATATTTAAAAAACAAACAAACAAAAAAAACACCTATTATTGAAACACTGCTTGTTCTAAGGCTATCTAGTGGCTATTAAAAACTGCTTGCTTTAAAAGATGTTAGTTGCTATTGAAAACATGGCTATTTTACTTTTAAGGTTATTTAGCCCAGTCGTTATTTGGAACATGGCTGTGTTTTAGGCTTAAACCTGGTGTCATTGTCACATGCTGTGCTAAGCTTTTCAGGCATCAGTAATATGCTGTAATTTCAGCAACATTGCTATCAGTACTGTATGGTGGTTGCTAGTACAATGTTATCGTATATATGTTTGTTACTTCGGCTTCTAGTATTTTGCGCATACTGTCCTCAGCAACATGCTGTAGTAATCAAGCGTTGTTTTATGATTATCTGGTTGCATTGGAAAAATGCTCGTTCTTTATTCTATCCGATTATTGCAACATGCTACGTTAAAGTTACAGTACCACATGCTTGTGGCTAAAGCTATCTAGATATCAGTAACATACTTGTGCAAAATACACAGTACATTCACCGCAGAGGTCTGGTATTCAACACTAACAACATCGTAGCTTGATGGTCCTGTGAAGGAGTGTGGAATCATGGGAGTCGTCATCTTCACCTCCACAGCTGATGGAATCCGTAGGACGGGAGCAGAAATCATGTTCATGAATGAGGAAGCACACTGCATTTCATTGCTTAGCTGCACACTGCATCTGACTCAGAGCTAGAGGGAGTATGCTTCTCCGACCGGACTACACTAGTTTTAATACTAGTCCTATGGTTATACAAACATGCTAGTTGTATCAGTTTTCTTGCCGCTAGTCGGAGCTATTGCTGTAGGGTGTATGCTTCCCCCGCAAACTACACTAGTTTTAGCAATAGCTCCGCGATTATACAACATGCTTGTTGTATCAGATTTTGCTGCCGCTAGGAGTGTAAGCTTCCCCCAATAGATCCCATACAATTGTTTAATTGGCTACAGCAACACGCTTGTTGCCATGTGTCCTTGCTTGCTCCAAGCTTGGGGTGATGCTTCCCCCATTAGATTGGATCTATAGTGCTCAACATATGCCTCTAACATCAGGATGTAACCATTCTATCAGCCTCAGTCATGGTGGGGGTAGTGTGTAAAAAATATAATAACAAAATATATATATATATATATATACAGAGTGAGGAAAATAAGTATTTGAACACCCTGCTATTTTGCAAGTTCTCCCACTTGGAAATCATGGAGGGGTCTGAAATTGTCATCGTAGGTGCATGTCCACTGTGAGAGACATAATCTAAAAAATAAAAATACAGAAATCACAATATATGATTTTTTAACTATTTATTTGTATGATACAGCTGCAAATAAGTATTTGAACACCTGTCTATCAGCTAGAATTCTGACCCTCAAAGACCTGTTAGTCTGCCTTTAAAATGTCCACCTCCACTCCATTTATTATCCTAAATTAGATGCACCTGTTTGAGGTCGTTAGCTGCATAAAGACACCTGTCCACCCCATACAATCAGTAAGAATCCAACTACTAACATGGCCAAGACCAAAGAGCTGTCCAAAGACACGAGACAAAATTGTACACCTCCACAAGGGTGGAAAGGGCTACGGGGAAATTGCCAAGCAGCTTGGTGAAAAAAGGTCCACTGTTGGAGCAATCATTAGAAAATGGAAGAAGCTAAACATGACTGTCAATCTCCCTCGGACTGGGGCTCCATGCAAGATCTCACCTCGTGGGGTCTCAATGATCCTAAGAAAGGTGAGAAATCAGCCCAGAACTACACGGGAGGAGCTGGTCAATGACCTGAAAAGAGCTGGGACCACCGTTTCCAAGGTTACTGTTGGTAATACACTAAGACGTCATGGTTTGAAATCATGCATGGCACGGAAGGTTCCCCTGCTTAAACCAGCACATGTCAAGGCCCGTCTTAAGTTTGCCAATGACCATTTGGATGATCCAGAGGAGTCATGGGAGAAAGTCATGTGGTCAGATGAGACCAAAATAGAACTTTTTGGTCATAATTCCACTAAACGTGTTTGGAGGAAGAAGAATGATGAGTACCATCCCAAGAACACCATCCTTACTGTGAAGCATGGGGGTGGTAGCATCATGCTTTGGGGGTGTTTTTCTGCACATGGGACAGGGCGACTGCACTGTATTAAGGAGAGGATGACCGGGGCCATGTATTGCGAGATTTTGGGGAACAACCTCCTTCCCTCAGTTAGAGCATTGAAGATGGGTCGAGGCTGGGTCTTCCAACATGACAATGACCCGAAGCACACAGCCAGGATAACCAAGGAGTGGCTCTGTAAGAAGCATATCAAGGTTCTGGCGTGGCCTAGCCAGTCTCCAGACCTAAACCCAATAGAGAATCTTTGGAGGGAGCTCAAACTCCGTGTTTCTCAGCGACAGCCCAGAAACCTGACTGATCTAGAGAAGATCTGTGTGGAGGAATCCCTCCTGCAGTGTGTGCAAACCTGGTGAAAAACTACAGGAAACATTTGACCTCTGTAATTGCAAACAAAGGCTACTGTACCAAATATTAACATTGATTTTCTCAGGTGTTCAAATACTTATTTACAGCTGTATCATACAAATAAATAGTAAAAAAATCATACATTGTGATTTCTGGATTTTTTTTTTTGGATTATGTCTCTCACAGTGGACATGCACCTACGATGACAATTTCAGACCCCTCCATGATTTCTAAGTGGGAGAACTTGCAAAATAGCAGGGTGTTCAAATACTTATTTTCCTCACTGTATATATATATATATATATATATATATATATTTTATTTTTATTTTTTCTTCTTCTACAGAAGTAAACTACAACCAAGTATAACAAGGTATGACGTCATTGACAGGTGACAGTGTACGCAGTGCACGTCAACAAATAACTTGTCTAGTGATTGGAATTTTTTCAAATCTACATATTTGTGACTAAATATATATAAATAATGACATGTGTTGCTAATTCTGTGTGAACCAGAAGTTTCCACCAGGATTACTTCAGTATTGTGTACTTCAGTACTTATTTCCAATGAAAAAGATAATAATAAAAATAAAAAAAATCTCTAGCTCACAGGCGTCACTCAAAGAAACTGGAACTGGACTGCGGATATACAACAAGCAAGCAGCTGATTAATTTTGATTATCTCAATTTTCACTTCTTCATTTCAGGTGGTATGTCATTCATTGCAATATGCATGTTTACTGCTAAACATTTCGGGTATTGACAACATGCTTGTTGCTATGGCTTATGTGGGTACGGCAACATACTCGTTTAGGCCATCTAGGTAAGGGCAACATACTTGTTGCTTAAGGCTTTCTAGTATTGTTGGTAGCATGCTGTTGCTCAAGCTTTTGAGGTATTGGCAACATGCTTGTCCTCAGCTGGCCCTCAGCTGATCCACATCTACCTATAGGAATACGACGCCGATCACCGTATACATATATAAGCTCCTTCAGTATTATCAGCAGCTATCGCGTTTCTCAGGAGCTAATTACCCTCCTCCATCCCCAGCTCCTCCTCTTGCCCAGTCAGGATTTGGCATTCTGATTCCCCTTGAATCAGAATAAATTCTCGATTATGTTGTACTTTAAAATCTTGAATTAAATATATTTGCAAACTTTCATGTTGGTTCTGTTCTGTTTACCCCAAGGGGGGGTTATTGCTGCTCTCCCTGCTCTTATCCATGCTAGGCTGCATGGATGCGCAGGGAGTTCTCGCCCAGAACGGAACCATACCGCCAATCCAAACTGTATGCTAATTGTCAATTGTATTTGATGGTAGTGGTCCTGACAGAATTATAATAAAGGTATGAAGTCCCATTTTGATTCTGCATGTTTTCATTTGTATTTCAGACACAAATTCCTATATTACTGTTGCTAAAGCAATTCTATCATAAAACCGGATACTGACGCTAAATCAACAGACCTTTCAAAATGTATATATTTTGTCAACATTCATAACATTTGTGGACAGTTGTCTTAGTGTGTATATAGTGAATGTAAACAAAGGCAAACCGTGATGTCGGGCCCGCAAGTGGGGATCAGAAGCACCAACTGCACCTTTTTCCTAACGAGCCTATACTGCATTTAGGATTATGGGAAGCACTTCCGGTTTGGGGATGTTCCACTCAAAAAGACTGAAAAAAATTATTTCCAATCATAAGGTTGAGCTGTACAATATCCTTTTTAATTTCTTTTATTTTCAGACATCAGGAGAATAATGTAACGCTTGGTATTTTAATGTGACATAGTATAACAATAACAGTATAACAATATTTATGGAAGGAGCTCTTTTCAGTTGCTGCATTCTTTCCTTCCTGTTTATAATGTGTTTTGTTTGTTTGTTTGTTTCTTTGTTTTTCATTTGTATTCCATTGTAACAGTATGAAAAAAGATATAGGCATATACTGCACATTTTTGTGGCCTGCTCTCCCGATTTAATTTACGGTATATCCCATGAATAATTCACTGGAATGCACTAAGAAACTCTAGTTTTCTGCCCAAATCCTCAAATCTCTTTATAGGTTTATCACACAGATGCTTTAAAATGCAATTGTCTCCTCTTTTCACTTCTAATCCCTACTAGCAGTGTTTACTGGAATGCTACTAAAGCAGGCACAATTATTTATTCTCAGTCAAAATGACAGAAATGATGTTGAAATATTATCACTCAATGTTCGATTAAGGCAAATTATGTTACATAAAATACAGACATATGTTACTAGAGTAATATTTAACATGCCTGTAATGTTGCTGCAGAAATAATTGAGCATTTGGGGTTATTCATTGTCTGTAGTATTTTGTTAATGATTTTACAATTTTAAATTTTCTTTTAATATTCGATGGTCGAAAGGCGTTGTACCCAGTTTTTTGAAAATGCTTATCTCATTCATAGACCGAACCTTTCGCTGATTGTTTACAGTAGCGCTGCCACGATTCCTCGATTACATTTGAGGACTTGATTTTAAAAAATCTGCGATTGGAAGTGGCATATTCCATGGACGAGAATAGGGATGCACAATTAATCACAATGAAACCGATTTGGCAAAGGCTGCAATTATTTTATGCACAGTTTGTCAGTGTAGTGCAGCTGATCGGTAGGAAATGCTGCTCCATCTGAACACCAGAGGGTGCTCTCACGCAGACACGCCAATTATGCCCCGCCACAAAAGTATAAAAACGTGCATCATTTCAGGAAATCCATATGGGCATCATCGCTGTAGCTGAATAAACAGAAGATTGAATTGCTTTGATTAAACATGACTAATAAACACACGACTGCCTTATTCTGTGAAAGAAGCACATCATCTCACAGAAGGATACTCAACTGTCGTTATGAAGTGAGTTTGGAGTAAAAGCATCTTATTAAATGTTGTCTTTTGTTGGACAAGAGGTTCATAAATGCTTCTCATGTTTGGAAAGATGTTTGACGCATTGCTTTTTCAAATGCACGTTATAGGTGACTCAAACTCAGTGCTTTCAGATGGAGCAGCATTTACAGAGCCGTACATCAATGACAAGCTGCACATAAAAAATAAATAAATAAAAATTGCAACCGTTACGATTTCAAAATCGCGATAAGCCAAATCGGTTTAAGTGCGATTACATGAAAATTGCGATTCATCGTGCAGCCCTAGACGATAATCTATGAATCGCATTTTTAGAACGTTTTCTAAGGCTCCACAATGTATTAAAACCATTACAAAAAATATATCTATATAGTATATCTAATACTATATCATAGCTCTATTGTGAATTCACAAATTCACAAATTTAATTTAAAAATTAATTGAGATTCAATTAAATAAATACATGCGCTTTAATTATTTACATGCGTGTAGATTACATGGTCGGCTCCATTCACAGTAAATGCTGCTCCACATGAACTGTTATCATTTACATGCATGTCTCAAACTCAATCTCTGCATATTCTGTGAGTTTGGGTTTCTTATGACGTTCATCTGTGTACGCAATGCACCATTTCCTCAGATTCGTAAGGTAAATAATTTATATACCTACACCAAGGAGAATACATCAATATGTTTCTAAATATGCAAACTGTTCCACGCGATTCAAAATCAAAATGAAACCCTTGCTCTGAGTTGGCATGTTTTGATGTCCACATATTCTTGTTCAAGAAATTACAATGGCTGTAGCATTTCTATCATACCGAATTGGCACAATATTAAAGATTAGGTAAACATTTGAATTAAATGTTGTTTGGCCAATATTAAACAAGGATTTGATCTGCTGTAAAGTGATGTCAAATGACCTGTCCCTATAACTTGTGCAAAGCGTCATGGGGCGTAGGAAAAAGGAACCTTTCCTGCAGCAGCTCACTCTATATGTGTGCTCCGCTATATGCGTTTTGTCCATAGAAATACTGTATTCACTACTGTAAAGCGACATGGCTGACAGATGGTTTCCATGCACAGCACGCAGACGTGACTAATCAATCAAATACTTTCATTGTTTTTCATTTTGTGAAGTGTAATCAGTTCTTTAACACTTTGGAGGTGGGCTGTAGGGCAGCGAGGGTCATGTTTTATGTTTAAGTTTACATGTTTCATGTTTTATTATGTATTAGTCCCTTATGAAGTCAACAGTTCAACAAAGCACTTTTAATTTGACCTATTTCAGGCTCTGTGTGGAGTAACTCACAGTGTGTGTGTTGGGGTATGTGTGGAATTTTATCATATAAAACAAAACACAAAATAACTGTGGCTGGTTATGACATACATAGCAGTTTCATGCATTAATATAGTTAAACTGATGTGCCGCCACGTGTGTTTATTGGTTATTTAACAATTGCTTCAAACACTTCACATCAGAAATCTCAAAACAATTTATCAATGTGCAGTATCAAAAAATGAGCCAAGATGAGTCAATAATGGAAATAACAAAGTCACCTTTTAGATGTATCTGAGAACACATACATATAACCCAATCAGAACCACTTACGGACTGTGTTTCCTGAGAAATCATGATTATTGGTCAATTCATGCATGACCTTTGACACTTTAACACCTCCTGGAGCTGAAAAGAGCCCTGACCCAATCAAAATCATGTGTTGTGTCCCAGCGTCCATTCAGTTGCAGATATTAGCTTTTCAAAACGAGAAGGTCCAATAATCTTTTCACCTACTGTTTTTCGAATACTATATACTGCTCTTTTGGCGTACCGTTTTTCACATGCTATATAGTAGGAAAGAATTCGATTTCAGACGGAGTATCAGATCCCGGAAGTCCTGTAGCTTTAGCCAAGCAGCATGTCATGTCACATGAGAATTTTCTCAAGATGTTCTGGTTTGAAACGAAACAACCTGCTCTAAATAAATATGTGTGATTTACTATTATTTATGAATGTTTCGGCAAGTTATAAAGCAAAAATCTCATCTGTATAATGTTTATATTGTGACTGGTTTGTGAGATCCGCCAAATATAGTAACTAATGATCAAGTCATAGAATGTGATTATCGGCCGATACCCATCTATGGCCGATTGTTCTGAGCATCCCTATCAAAAGGGTTGTCAGAGTATGGAGTATCTGTTCAGTTCATCAACCTTAAATGAAAAATCAGTGTTTTGACTTAGACTTGAGAAACATGCTAATGAAACAAAATAATACACATTTAAAATGTGCAATCCCTCTCTCTCTCTTAGGAAATATTCATGACGTGTACACATTGTGTTAAATACACATTTCTGTCCAAACAAAAACTTTGACTGAGAAAGTCAAATCATGGTTTTGCTGGATTGTGACAAGTCTATTGGTCATCTGTGAGTTGAACTGTCAGATAATTTTCAATTTGCTGTTAGTCCTATGAGCACCAGAAATTCATGAAATATTATAACGTGTTATTCCAGAATGTCCATATCTCTAGATCAGTGGTGCCCAATCCTGTTCCTGGAGATCCACCTACCTGCAGAGATCCAAACCTGATCCAACACACCTGTCTGTAATTATCAAGTGATCCTGAAGATCGTAGGGCCTTTTTACACCTTGTCACTCTTCATGTGTTTTTACTGATGGGATAGCTATCTGATTTGTTAAAACGGTTCCATTTACAGATGGTCACATAAATGTGTCTCCGCAAAACGGATATAAATCAGATTCAATTTCTGCGCTTTATGCAAATTTAATAGAGTTCACATCAACAAAAGCAACATATATGCACTGTCTTTTATTTACCATCAGCTAATTTCAAGATCATTTTCCATAAAATTTTCCCACAATGTACAAATTTGTTACTGTAACTGTAGTCCATTTAGATTTGAAATTATAGTTCTGAATTTGATTGGGTGCTAGCAGTCCTGTTTCTTTTTTTTTTCTTTTTCTTTTTTTTTGATAATACATTGATAATAAATTATATATTATAAAAGTCATTGATAATACTGTAATGCCTTATGTGCAAAATTATTGAATATCAGACCAACGGCCTAGTTCGATAAAGTAGGCTTTTCAGAACATTAAAAATGTTGAAATGAAATTGGTGATATACATTTTGTAGGCCCATGACTGTAGGATTCATGGACCATCCTGTAAAGGTTGGAGTCTCTTGGGTGTTTGAAATTTGAAGATGACATGGGTGAGAGTAAATGATCTGCGGGTGAATTATTCCTTTAATCACATCTGGTATAGATACTAGATTAAAGTCTGGCTGAACAGTTCTGCTCTCCATCCAGACTTGCATGGGGGGTACACGGGGGGTTTGACAGCGTCTGTATCTGGACTCTTCATATCAGAAGTTCAGAGTCTGCCAAAATGGATTCACAAAAGCTCCTTTGGACTTTTTTCCACTTCCAAAAAGAGGCGAGAAGTGAAAAGCCTAATATAATTTCTCCCTGGCTTTGACAAAGAGAGAGAATGATAATAACCAAGCCACTTGCTTCAGCTGCAGCATGCACAGCATTGTGGGAGCTGGCTCCCACCCCTCAAAAGCCAGAGGGAGAGATCGGGGGGTAAATTAGCTATAGCCTTGACTATTCACTACCTTGAGCCAGTTCTTTAGTGAGCGCTCAGCAGCGAAAAGGATAAAAACACAAAGCAGCAGCTGCCGAGTGCTGGGCTGGACAATGGGGCCTATTAGTGGGCTTTAAATGGAGGAGACAAGCCCCCTCCACAAATCCTCCTGCAGGCTAGAGAAAGAGACAAGTGTGGGTGCAGACCTCGTCAAAGCTTCTGTGAGATCCAGAAACAAGTGCTACGGCTGTAATTTCCACTACTACAATGACGAGAATATACCATGGCTTTCCATGTTAACATGCAGTCACATCCACAAAAGCCTGGAGAACCAGTTATCAAAAAGAGACAGACATCAACTAAAATAGATAAATAAACCTTGTTCTGTGAGTTTTTTTTTCTCAGTGATCTAGTTGGTTTTGATCTCGGGTTCCTCCAATATGCATCTGTAGGACTTTTCCAGTAGGTGAATATGGTGCATCTTAACACTTAGTAAAGTAGCAGCACACTCTCCTCAACTACACATGATTTGAGAAAACAATCATGTCTAGAGCACAAGGATGAAACACACACTTGATCAGTAAAAGCACTAGTAATGATGATTCTCCACTAACAATAACTATAAATGCATAATCTAAAGTAACACATGCTGCATAAAACAAAAACAATAGCTATATTTCTATACACTTGATTCTATGTGAATTTTAGAATATAACAGATACAGATTATTTCAAATCAGCTTTATAGTAATAAACAGGAAAGTAATGATCAATGACAAACAAATTCAATTCTTCTGTAAAGCAGCTCTGAAAAAATACAATAGAGTTATTTTTCAGATGAAGTCAGTTCAGTGTTGATTTAGTTCAGGTAAAAATAAATAAAAATAACGTTGGACTGAAACACCAAGATGTGCATAAATACACTAAAAAGTGCATTAAAAATCTGTGCTCTACCTGAGGCGGATCATTTTTATCCGGCAAGACGACATGCGCATATTACTACATGTTATACTTAATGTTATTACTACAATAACATTTATTGAATAAATTCCTCGATGTGCAGCAAAACACTCATTTGGCTTTGCTTCAACAGAGGATGTGATTGGATAACTGGACTAACACAACATCTCAAATTTTGGTTTGGTCATTCTGAAATACCTGAACCAAAGTGTCATCAAAATGGATATACACTCCCAGATAATAGCCTATTACATGACTGTGTTCCCAAACACTAAGCATCCACCACCAAATGCAAGACAACCTGACAGCGTTTATTGCGTTTCATCTGGGCTCCCTGAGAGGCAGGGTTGTTTTTTATATTTTGTTTGGGTATAAACATACATGAAGTGAAGATAATCAATGTACGTGTTGCCTGAACCACATTTGTATGGCTATTAATATGTTTACGATTTTTTAAAGGAAAACGAAAAGAGGCGGAGTGTTACATATTTAGTTTTATTAATGCCTAAAATTTACATTACAGAGATAACTGGATTAGCCAGAGCGAGATAAGTAACGCTATCAAGTACGGTGCTGTTCCATTTGCAGAATTACTGGACTTACAGTACGTATTCCCGTCCTAGGGAGTTTGTTCTCCTGAGTCGAACTTGACAAGTCCGAACTACGAAGGACACAAGTCCGAAACTTTGCTTACTTGGTATTGAGAAACACCCTTAGCATAGCATCAAAACACAGCAATTAATGAGATGAACGCAATGTTTGTTCCAAACTTATCAGTTGAGTGTTTGAAATGACTTCTTTCTGTGATCTGATTCTGCTTCTTATGGTAGAATGAGGCAGAAAATATATTATTTTACAGTATTCTGTGCAATAATAAAGACTATGCCAATTAGCATTGCACTATACATATAGGTTATTCTTATGAAAATACCCATAGACAGTATATAAAACTGGACACAGTGACCCCATAGGTTTCAACGGAGAAAAGTGAAGCAAATTAGAAGCACTCACCTCCTGATGACTCAAACTGAGCTTGACGACGTGGATGTGACGTGAGCAGCCTGTCTGACAGTTGTAAGTCTTCTAGTAGCTGTGCCAAGCGAAATCTGAATCATTCCCTTCCGAATCTCGCAGAGATGGAGAGCGTGAGTAGGAGCTGTCCATGAGCTAGGAGCAGGAGCAACTTTATGATTCTCTATGGGCTTCTCCCTTGACTTTATCGGACTTTATGCCTCCACGTCCCCCCGATTGACTGCAAGCTTCTCCTCCTGTCTATACGGTAATTTCCAGAGAGTCGCGTGGTTATGACACAATCATTAGCCTACTTTTACAAAAACTGCTTCTACGGGACCATAACGTAAGATACAGTACAAGGTAATGAAGCCTCTTATACATTGTCGTGTTTCTTTAGAAATAAACAATGGACAAATGCAGTCTTTAAACACCTCAGATGTAAAGTTATTCGCTGTCAAAGTGACGCCAAAATGAATGGGAGTCAATGGGATGCTAACAGCAGGTGATGGCTTGTTAGCCAATGGCGGCCCCCAGGGTGGTACGGAATTCGAGAGCTCGATTACCCCCCTGAAAATACCCAAGATTGGCTTGAAGAATACAGATTTAACCATTTGTTGTCACAATCATATGTATATTGTCTTCATGTAATTCAGTCAAAGTGTTTCTATCTGCCTTTCAATCGCCACAACGAAAGCTGGATGCCTTTGTCCATTTCCCGGAACGTCATACGTTTTATGACTTCTATGAGTCTCATTTGTGGGCTTTCTGCACAAGGATGGCCTTTAGCTTAGAGTATGAATGAAAAATACATTGCATGAGTGTTTGACGCTCCAAAATGCTAACAAAACCCTGATTTGGGTAAAAGTAGAAGAAGAAAAATACTCCTCTCTAAAGAAATTTTAAATAAATGTGATATCCATCCATTTTTCTCCAAATGAGCACACGCGCAGACTAAAAGCCCTGAGGTACTGAGTTTAGTAAAGGACACTGATGAGAAGAGTATTATCTTTTTTGTTTGTTTTTTTCATCTGTAGATGCATAAGAGGTTCATATTTAATATTAAATGCATGGTCTGTTTATTTATTTTGCATACCTTGTGACAAATTAAGAAATTACTGTCACTATACCACACTAGATGCCCAAGAACAAATTACAGAAGCTCTTCCAGGGACATGTTTGTCAAACTCACAGACAGACACCAGAGGCACTGACACACAAATACAACATCTATTATTCAGGCTATTATTCAGGCTTCTGGCTGGAACGCCCGGGCTACGTCTGACCTTCTGAGGGTCTCTCATCCCCTCTGGCTTTGGTTTGTCTCTCGCTCTCTCTCACATTTCTGCCCACAGATGGGGAAAGGAAGAGTTTCAGGGCAAATGTCAAAAGCACCAGTAGAGAGATTCTAAAACCAAAGAGGAAAAAAAGAGAGAACGAGAAGGGACAGAAACGAATAGGATGAATGAAGCGAGATTATCCAGAGTGTGCTCTGGCAGAAAAGCTCTGCGCTTAAGGACAAGTCGTTCTCTTTCAAGAGCATTGCCCATCATTCCAATTACCAACATAATTTCTCCCAGACAATTAACGATAATTCTCATCAGACCTTTGAGCTGGGAAAACCACAACTTTGTTCCAGCAAGAGCTTTCTAGAGCTCCTCATACAAACAACTCAATCATGCACCATGAACCCAGTATGTTGAAGGTGGAAAAAGTATTTAAGCTTTCTTCCTGATGAGCAAGTAGAAATCACAAGTGCAACAATCAAATCATTTGCTATATGTGGCACGTGGAGAATTAATTTATATGTGGGCTGACAGGCTCTAATACACCAAACCTAACAGCTCGGTGACCAGCACTAATGTGTTTTGAGCTTTAACTAGTTTCACAAATGTTTGGGAAACACTTAAGGCTAATTGTTTGGATTGTCTGAAGTCCCTGTGACTAATGATAAGTGGGCCTTGATTAGAGACCACTGATTAGTCTCCGTTTCAGGCAAATTTAATTACCTGTCACTTTATTTCCCGGCTTTTATCTCCACACGTCGATATATTAATGCCCAGGGCTTAAAGATGATAGCCATTGCTTGGCTGGAAAAACCTTTCTCCATCACACTCCACATTCATTATACAATACGCACCACACGCGCATGGAAACCAAACATGTCCAACCTTGAAGGCTAAGCTGCGTTCACTTGTGTGGACGTGAATTTTGAGTTCACCCAAACTCAAAATCACAGCTATAAGTGATGTCATTATAATTACCACACATCGTTTATTTGCTGTAATTAAAAAGTTAATTTAGGACAACTGTTAGGAATATGATGCTCAATGAATCAGAACAAACAGGTTGTTTTTGCAAAGGTCACTATACACACTAATGTCTACTCATGTTGATAGTGGGGTTTTTTTTATGGGCGACAGCACAGATCCAAAAGATATTTAATGATTTCAGGGGTCCTAAGCAATCTTGCATTATTTACACCAATTAAAAGCAGGAGAGCATCTTGAGAAAAAGACGACGCAGTTCAACCATTCTCTGAGCATGCCCTTAATTCTTTATCCAGAGATTCCCAGAACTTTCTGTCAACTGAACCCCTGAGCTCAAATATTTACTTGAAGTTCCACTATTTCAATAATTTAACAACACATTCACATATTCATGGTTCTACAATATTGGTTAATAGTCACATGACAAAGGTGAAAAAGCACTTACTAATAAGCTGAAATATTTGATTTTGTTTTGATCTAATGCAATCAAATTGTTCATCAGATTAATTTATACGATCGTGCCCTGAGCAGGTCAGGACGGAAGGGTTTTAAATGAATTGATAGGGTGAACAATGAACTTGTGTAAGAATTTCTCCATCCAGCTTTCATGTAGATTTTCATTGTGGTCCTGCCACCCAACACAAGTCCCTGAGAGAGGCCAGATGACCAGAGGGCTGGAGAGGGCATTCCTCCATAGTAGGTCTGCTCGTGTCTGAGGGCAAGCATGTGCCAGTGTAGGTAGATCCTTTGATGACGAGATGAGTCTGCATATGCAAATGAGCTCTGATTAAAGTCATTGATGTGTTAATGTTTAATATCAGCTGTCAAAGACCTCTGCTGCCTTACCCAGAAGCCTCCACACTAAGCTGTCTATCTGCTGAGAGACAACATAGTGACAACATGAGAGACAACCAAGGTTTTTTTTTTAAGCGCTGACCTCTTTTCTGCAATTTCATTCTCCGCTGACTTTCCTCCATCTGCAGGATCGACTCCTTAACTCATTGTTTCTCCACAGAGGGTTTATTTATTCACTTCACTAGTCAGTCCCCAACTTTATACACTTTTTGACATTTACATACATTATGCACTTTGACCTCAATGTGTTTGGTTTTACTTGCTCTCTTTCTAGGTCCGTCCAGAGAGAAAGAGAGCATGCAAACTTCAACAGTGGTGTTTCTCGTCTCTTTCGTCTTTGATGTGAGTGCTTGATATCGTTGTCGTCATGGTTTTTCTCTCATCTCAAGAGATGTACCTCAGGTTTTATCACAAACTCTAAACTCTGTCTGTCTTGTCACTATTTGGCTGTTCTGCCAGCCATCAAAACACCGGGGGAGCACTTCAAAATGTGAAAAATATGTCGACCCGCTAAATTATTGATCATGGGCACTCGGATGTGACCCCTCTCACCACACACATACGTTTGAGATGTTTTCTGCTCAGTGTACTCGCAAATAGGTTTAAATGAAAGGTGTTGGAGCATGAAGAAGGTAGAAAGGTCTGTGAAACCTCACTGATGGGAGATTGGCTAGAGTCGGTCTCCTCATGGCTGCGATGCCCCTGAAATACCCACTAAAAGCCCATCTGCAGGACCCCCACTGCTTCAATCAACCAGTCGCTCTCCACCTGTCAATACCAACTATCCACGGCTGTCTCGTTCCCTTCTTTCATGTCTCTCCAGATCCTGTAAGCCATAAATACTGCATGATGGGAAAGGACTGTTTAAACAGGATGAATGGCCAGTGAAATTAAAGTTGGCACAAGGATTAATGGCAGATTGGGGTCCTTGACATAAGTTGTGAGCGTTGTGGGATTTCTGACAGATACTAAGTCAGAAACCTGTCACTCAACAGGATATCAATGACCGCTTCACTCCACAGAAGAGCACAAACACAGGAGCTGCTGCTGTCAGGAACACTATGTGATGGACTGAAGATTTCTCCAGGTAAGATAACACCATCTACACCTGCTCAAATGTGACATTAGCATCCCTATGATCCACTGTGAAGTGAGAGCTTTGGTTCATGGCATAAATTAACATCTTACTGAACTGAACTCAAACAGCACCCACGACACATATCTGCCCAGATCAACAGACAAGACAGCAAACATGTGTATTAGGGCTGTCACAATGTTAGATTTTTCACACCACGGTTATTGTGGCCAAAAGATTTCACGATATCGATATATCGCGATATCTATAGAATCTATGGGGCGGGGGGCGGGGGGGTAGTAGTTATCAGTCAAATTCATTTTTACTTTGTTTATATAGTTTTTCTTTTTTACCCAACAAACATAAGGATACTGATAAACAAAAGGCACATGCATTTTTACTTCTTGCGTACTCAATCTATGGCAAATTTTTGTGAAGGAAGACAAGCATGTGAAGTTTATCTGGTTTTAAATTTAAACTGAAGCCAAACACTGTCTGAAGGTTTCCTGAAGAACTGAAAAGCTCTTAAACCTATTGCCAATAAAGTCATGCAGATAGCAGATTTGAACAAAAAAATCAAGTGCAAATACAAATACAAAAATAAGATGAGTAAAGAAAACAGGGTTCTTAATTTTAATAATCACCCTTTATTAAATATATGAACACAGAAACCCCCTGTTAACAGTTAATATCACGTTTCCCATTCCATGACTAGTAAAATAATAGCCGCGTCGCGTCTATGACAACTCGAGGTATCGCACACCGGACGCGCACTTTCTCAGTTTATGGCCAGCAATATCATTATGTTTAAGGACATTATGGAATTGAGATAATGTCTGTACTATGTTATGATTATACTGTACAATTAAATACAATAGTTGCTGAGTCTGTCATCTGAACACTTTACCTCAGAGCGTCCGTTAACTGAATGCATTGAGAATATCACCTGAAAATCCGATAACATCAGCAATTTTCATTCAAGCAGCTGATTTCTGTAAATAAATGTAAAATTAAATGTATATTGCAGCACAGGGTGAAATAATTTAGGATGATTTGAGACAAATATAATGTAAATTTAATATAAAACGATGTAAATGGCGCTCTGTGTCGGGGCAGGATTTTGAACAAGGTCCTGAGCCGTTGCTGGGCGCCGCCGGTGTGTGTACACCATAGACTGTAAAAGGTGTACACTCATACAGAATGTGTTCTAATTTTAAATATGTGGCGCTGCGCTTCTCGTCCGGTGTGCGACCATCTTTAATGTGCTGTTTTCTTTGATGAAGTCGAAGAACCCTTTTCTTATTACTGGTGAGCTTACTTTTTTCGGTTGTGGACAGAGTGTTTCACTCTAGCTACGCGAGCGCGGACGAGCGCTGTGTCGTCTTCTTATTTGACAGGTGTTCGCGGGTGCAATACTGCCACTTGAGAGGTCAACCAGGTACTGGCGCTGTAGTATTTACGTGTCATGTTATCATAAGAGTCCTATTCATTTTAAACATTGTGGTTATTATCGCCAATACCGGTATATTGTCACACTCTAAATTAACACGATGTCGATATTTCATGCTTTGAATATCACGATTATCGTCAACACCGGTATATTGCGACACCCCTAATGTGTATGTACCTGTGTGACTGCACATCAAACTGTGATAATCTTGTATAAAAATGTGATAATAATGTATGCAATAAAAATTTAGGGCGGGACTTGATTTTGTCCATGGGGCATTGACTGGATGGTTGTGGTTTGCTATTGGAGAATCTCATGTGAGTGATAGGTTGTAAACACATCACCAGAGAAGAAATGTCACTGCATAAGGAAGGGAAAGTTATTTTGATTAAGGGCACATTAATGTAAAAATAAATAAATACAATACAATACAAAAAAATAAAAAAAGAATAATAATAATAATAATAATAATAATAATAATAATAATAATATTATATAGAATTGTCAGTTTTGATTTCATGGTGACCTCTAACTATCATCTAGACCAGAGCAAAAACCTTTAGCATCACGTAACATGATGCAGCTGCCCTCAGCCCTGAAGTTCTGCTCACTGGTCCTTTAGGACAATAAGTAGAGCAGATAACCAGAATGCCACAACACTAAGACACCGAGGTTTGCCTCGAATGTTTCAGGCCACATTAAGAGGGTGGAGGCACGCAGGGATCCAGCACCCGAGCATGGCCTTGTCTCCTAATCAAAGGCATCTGGTCTCAGCAAGCTGACATGTGTGGCGAGAGGCGACCCAATCAAGCGAACATCTTTCCCCAGACTTGAAGTGACATTTACTGCAGCTGGAGAGAAGATGAAATGTCACCGAGCTCTCTACCCTTCTCCTCCACCCTGTTCACAGCACTCCCTGAAGATGACATCGAGGATATGCCCTAACCGGCTCTCAGGACAACTCCTGGACTGCTTCTGTTGAGTCTAAGACCCCTCATCATCAGTCGGCACCTCTCAGATCCCACACACAAAAGATGCATAGTGCTAAATAAACATGCAAAGCCTGTTTGACAAGCATGTTTCATGATATGAGTGTTTTAACCTCAGTCAACACCTACTTCAGGAGCCAGTGGGTTTAGAGACGCATCTTGTCCCTCTGAGCATAAAGTAAAAAGGATTTGAATGATATGAAATTAATTTTGCACTGTTTAATAAATGAACCTCAACAACTGAAATACACAAACCCAAACTTGTACATAAATTAAACTCACTGGATTACCTTCAAATGTTTGACTCAAATCTTACTCAACCTAATGAGGGACATCTAATGTCACTTCAGGTAAAGGCATTCCTGATCTCTGCAAAGTGACCACGATACTTCTGCTTTTCATGATGCTTTTCTATTTATCTACTTGAGCATTTGGATGTCAATAGATGTTCATTGCGGTGGTCATAAATTATGTGGGGGAGCAGCGAATCACCCGAATCATTCATCAAAAGGGGTCAATATACAAAAAACATCCCTGTTAGATATATCGACAGAAAGCTACTTATGTTTAGTCCCAGTGATCACTAAAGTTTACCAATGAATGCAGTTTACATCCAAACAGGTGTCCTCCTGTACAGAGGTCAGTGAATATGTGAAATATAATGCATATAACCATCCAAGCAAGGACATTTGCAAGATTACAAACCTTCTTGGGAAAAAGGCACAGACATGGTATCGACGGTGATATTTCTCTCTTAATGCCTGAGAGCATGGATTCATTTCCACTTCTATACCTTCAAACACAAACACTGATTCGTTGGCATTTCCATTACAGAGTGACCTGTGCTTTTGTGCGACTGAATTTACCAGCTGTCAGATGAAGTAAACACACGCTCCTCACTGGAGTTTACGTGCACTTTGGTCTAAGCCAAGGCCAGGTCCAGCTTGCCCCTCTCTGCAACATTTTAAGACATTCTTCCTTTTCATTGAGGGGACTTGAGTCTTTTGAGACATTCATCACAGGTCGTGTGTTTGACGTCTGCAGTGGCGCTCTGTGAAAGGCCCCAGGCTGTTTGCAGGGGTTTGCAAAGCTGCACAGCCAATGAAGCCCAATGAATGGGTGCCTTGGTTTACCTCTGACCGATTCACCCTCCCCCACCACACGTCTCTCTTTTTCATTTCTGTTACGGTCCCGCCACTATCATGGCAACGTCTGGTAAACCCCCAGAGGACAGAGCAAAACACTGGCCATGGGTCTAAGGAATAAGGGACGCATGGACTCCATCATATCATGTGATGAGTGGAGTTTTTGGACCTGCGTGACTCAATTTTTCAATTAATCGTTTTTCAAAATGTGGTCGATTCAAAATCGATTATCAAAGGCCAAGAATTGAGTATTAGTATTCCTACACTGTTCATAGGCTTGCAGCCTCCATGTTATAGCTAATGCTGTGAGATTTTATGTTTGTTTTATCTTAAACATAAAATAACCTGATCCTGTTTGATCAAGGCATGCGACTGGTTCTGACTTGTCCAATTTTCAGCATAAATTTTTCATCTTGCATCAAAATCCTGTCTATTCATTGTATGCATTTGAAATATAGAGTCGGGTGCTGTTTTAATGTACCCGAGCGTTCCTAAAATAAAAAGAGTTTAATATACAGGTTTGTGGCTCTTAATTTATTTTTATTAATTAACCACTTGTAAACTTATGTTCACTGTTCTTTTTTATAAATAAAGGATTTGTATGAAAATATCGTTGTCGATATTCATTGAGTCGAATCGGAAATCGAAAAATCGAATCGAAATCTAATCAAATTGAGAGCTTGCGAATCAAAATCGAATCGAATGGGAGCTTCTGAATCGACACCCAGCCCTACAAAGGAATCATTTCACAGCAGTGAACTTAGTGTCAGGTAGTTTTAGGATGAGGGACAGTCTCAATCTAGAGAACATCTGATTGGAGGGGGAAAATATCATTAAGTTATCGTTCATTATCAGTAGTATTTTTTTAGGAACTTACATTTGAAAGGATTTTAAATGTAGGGATGCACCGAATTGAAATTTGATTTAACAATGAGCAATACATTTGTTAGAGTATTTATTCATCTTTGTTAATGTAGTTAATACAAATACAGCTGTTCATTGTTCATGTTAGTTCACAGTGCATTAACTAATGTTAACAAATACAACCTTTGATTTCAATAACTTATTAGTAAATGTTAATTAATATTAACCAAGATTAATAAATGCTGTAGAAGTATTGTTCATTCTTAGTTCATGTTAACTAAGGTAGTTAACTAATGAACTTTATTGTAAATTGTTACCAGTTTTTGTATAATTGTATTACACCAAGTAATTTCAATAATTTTATTGAATCTTAATTTAAAAAATACAAGCCAATAAAATAAAATTAACACTTTTATTTAAAGTAACACATAAATTAGACAGAAAATACTAGGCCTATATTAAAATAATATTAAATATTAATATATCTATTGAAATCAAATATATTATTCTTCATTCAGTTCTAAGCAACAAAATCAGATTTAACAGATTTATTTTTTGACCAAATATCAAAAAGTACAGCACATGTGGTCAGATAGCAGAGAGTGGATCAGTGAACAAGAGGGTAGAGTAATTTTACCAGTGTTGCCCAGCACAGCTATAGCAAACCATATTACAGCACAGTTGGGCTATTTAGGGCTGGGCGATATGACCAAAATCTCATATCACAATATAAGTCATCTCATATTCCGATAACGATATGTATCACAATATAGTACCTTTGCTGTAAATTCAATCAATTAATAGTTTAAATATATATATTTACCACATGGAAAATTCTTTATTTTAGTATATATCAACTAAAAGAGTAGTTGATATATATATATATTGAATATACAGTGGGGAGAACAAGTATTTGATACACTGCCGATTTTGCAGGTTTTCCTACTTGCAAAGCATGTAGAGGTCTGCAATTTTTATCATAGGTACACTTCAACTGTGAGAGACGGAATCTAAAACAAAACTCCAGAAAATCACATTGTATGATTTTTAAATAATGAATTTGCATTTTATTGCATGACATAAGTATTTGATCACCTACCAACCAGTAAGAATTCCGGCTCTCATAGACCTGTTAGTTTTTTCTTTAAGAAGCCCTCCTGTTCTCCACTCATTACCTGTATTAACTGCACCTGTTTGAACTCTTTACCTGTATAAAAGACACCTGTCCACACACTCAATCAAACAGACTCCAACCTCTCCACAATGGCCAAGACCAGAGAGCTGAGTAAGGACATCAGGGATAAAATTGTAGACCTGCACAAGGCTGGGATGGGCTACAGGACAATAGGCAAGCAGCTTGGTGAGAAGGCAACAGCTGTTGGCGCAATTATTAGAAAATAGAAGTAGTTCAAGATGACGGTCAATCTCCCTCGGTCTGGGGCACCATGCAAGATCTCACCTCGTGGGGCATCAATGAAAGTAACACACTACGCCGTCATGGATTAAAATCCTGCAGTAGGGTTGTGCCGATAGACGATAGTATCGTGTATCGACAATAGTCAGAGATATCGCTGCTGGCAGATGCCTTTGACGATATCAATACGATAATTAGCTCGTTTTCCCATTAATGTATTAAATTATTATTATTATTATTATTATGAAGCTAGTATTGTTATTAAATTAATTAGGAACTACAATTAATTTGCCTTGCCTAAATTCATAACGACATCACCACATAACCACACTTGCGACATCACCGACGCGCGTATGAGATCCATTCACAAATTGTCAAGAGTGCTTGTTTTAACAGACGCATCATTCTTATACAGAGCCAAGATGAAGACGGCATCGTTGTTCGTCAGTATTTTGTTTCCATAGCACATTAACAAAACATTTAATGACACTAATACCACTAAAAACAATACAATTACAAAATATTAATGATAGTAATAATATCACTAAAATGATATAGGCCTAATAACAGTCTTTAGTTCACGAACGCAGCACAACTCTGCCATCTGTGAAAATCAAAAGCAACTTCAAACACTTGTTTAACAAGTAATATTCTTCTAATTGTTTTACTGTCTATAATGTAAGTCCACAAGAGAAATATTAAGCCAGTAAATTAAGATAGTTGCTATACCGTTATATCCATCGTCGTCTCTGAGAGAATGTGCCGTTAATGCAGCGAAAGCTCAGTCCGTTTCTGCTTTCATTTTCAGGGAATGAGCGCGTTTACATGCACGTTATTAACTTGATTACGCTGAATAAACTGACAATGCATGTCATGTAAACACATTAACCCGTTTTCCTTTATCGGAGTCAAGTCATAAGTTTAAGTATAAACCGATCGACTTTTAGATTTTTGCCTTTGATTTCTCCCGGCATTTAAAACACATTAACCCGCGTTCTTTGGGCTTTTTGAAGTGTGATATGTGAAGTGTATACAGACAGAGAGAGCACTGGTAGGAGGACATGTATCACAAACTCCGACTCTTTCTTGACCTAAGAAATTATTAAAACGTGTTCCCATCTTGTGCAGAAGTACAGTCTAAATGCTGCATCTGTAACGGCATGAGAGGATAATGTGTGTCCGTAAATTTCCCGCTGACATGTTGAAATACTCTGAGTCAGATACAAGAATGATTATAGGATCTTTTTTACCTCACTATAACGGGAAATAACCTGATTTAGCCTATTAATAAACACTCCACCTTTGCTAGCAAAATAGAAAACAATTCTCATATATAAAACAAACTAATAAAACAAGCAAATTAACGAGTAAATAAGCAAGTTAATAATCAAATAAGTTAGCCCCGCCCCCTCACGATAATATCGTGTATTGCCGATCTCACAGGCTGACGATAGGACGATATGAAAATGGAGCATATCGCCCAACACTATCCTGCAGTGCACACAAGGTCCCCCTGCTCAAGCCAGCGCATGTCCAGGCCCATCTGAAGTTTGTCAATGACCATCTGGATGATCCAGAGGAGGAATGGGAGAAGGTCATGTGGTCTGATGAGACCAAAATAGAGCTTTTTGGTCTAAACTCCACTCGCCGTGTTTGGAGGAAGAAGGAGGATGAGTACAACCCCAAGAACACCATCCCAACTGTGAAGCATGGAGGTGGAAACCTCCATCATTCTTTGGGGATGCTTTTCTGCAAAGGGGACAGGACGACTGCACCGTATTGAGGGGAGGATGGATGGGGCCATGTATCGCAAGATCTTGGCCAACAACCTCCTTCCCTCAGTAAGAGCATTGAAGATGGGTCGTGGCTGGGTCTTCCAGCATGACAACGACCCGAAACACACAGCCAGGGCAACTAAGGAGTGGCTCCGTAAGAAGCATCTCAAGGTCCTGGAGTGGCCTAGCCAGTCTCCAGACCTGAACCCAATAGAAAATCTTTGGAGGGAGCTGAAAGTCCGTATTGCCCAGCGACAGCCCCGAAACCTGAAGGATCTGGAGAAGGTCTGTATGGAGGAGTGGGCCAAAATCCCTGCTGCAGTGTGTGCAAACCTGGTCAAGAACTACAGGAAACATATGATCTCTGTAATTGCAAACAAAGGTTTCTGTACCAAATATTAAGTTCTGCTTTTCTGATGTATCAAATACTTATGTCATGCAATAAAATGCAAATTAATTACTTAAAGGTCCCGTATTATGCCCCTTTTCACAAGATGTAAAATAAGTCTCTGATGTCCCCAGAGTGTGTATGTGAAGTTTCAGCTCAAAATACCCAACAGATCATTTTTTACAGCATGTTTAAATTGTCATTTTTTGGGGCTCAGAAAAACACGCTGTTTTAGTGTGTGCCCTTTAAATGCAAATAAGCTGCTCCTGGATGACCCAGGGGGCGGAGCTTCATGAGCTCACGCTCAGTCTCTCAGGACAATTTCATCTCACGGAATGATGATAATATCAGAAACTCTCAGTAACGGTGTTCATTTCGAGTCGGACAATAATGCCTACAGAGTCAGAGTGCTGTATAGAGATGGAACAGGTATAGTTTAGTAGTTTAATTACGGTTATTATAACGTATTTGTCATCTGCTTGTATGTATCCATTATTTATTAATAGCCTACAAGTCTGCAGTTTCGGACCAGGTCCGAATGATGATCAAACATATACTGATGAGTTTAATAAAGTTTATTGTGCATCACACAAAAGATGAAGCGTCAGTTTTACTTCAGAAAATCACAGTAAAAGCTGAGTAAACACAGTAAGTTATAAGAAGTGCGCAAGTACAGAAACGAATTTCGGTAGAGTTGAGGGAGCATTCCTGTGGGCGGAGGTTAGTCAAAAAACTGTTCTACTGACATCATTAAAGAAGGAAGTAGAGGGATGTAGTCCAAACGGGCCGTTCGATGTAGGCGACTTCTGTTAAATAAAATATCTCGCTTGGCATTGAACTTTGAGCTTTATAATTTTACAGATATTATTTATACTCTAACAACAACATTACACACTAACTAAAGTTTGAAACATGGGATCAAGAAGAACGGGACCTTTAAAAATCATACAATGTGATTTTCTGGATTTTTGTTTTAGATTCCATCACTCACAGCTGAAGAGTACCTATGATAAAAATTACAGACTTCTACATGCTTTGTAAGTGGGAAAACCTGCAAAATCGGCAGTGTATCAAATACTTGTTCTCCCCACTGCATATTAAGTATATACTCAAAAATGTGATTATTATTCTCCCTTTATTTAGAACTTCTGGCCAAATGTTTGAGAATTAAGAATTAAGAATGTAGAAATATAGAATATGAATTAAATATAAAACACACACAAAAAATAATATATATATATATATATATATATTATATATATATATATATATATATATATATATATATATATATATATATATATATATATATATTTTTTTTTTTTTTTATTACAGGCCCAACGTAACATATCGCTATATAAAATGCCAAATGCAAACATTGTACTTTCAAGTTTAAAATGTAGCAGCAATCAAGGCTCCGAACCTGTTCAATGAACGAAAACAAACAAAAGAAATTTTGACAGGAACATACCCAGAAATGGAAACAGAATCAAATTGAATCGCTCTGAAAAGACACGCTTATTTGAAATGGCCATTAACCAGTTGATAACGTTATTTTATCGTTCTGTTAAATTTTACTTTGCCAGTCAACAAATCATGAATTCAAATTATAGACTGTGCAAATGTGATATTGACGCATAGCCAGTATCAACATGAGTGAAATGCCCGTGCTCAGCTGTCATGTCATCATAGGTAAAGTCGCAATGGCAATGCGCTGGCGTTAGTTTTCCCGAGGATATACTGTATGTGTCACCAACTGTCAAACAATTAGGTCTACATTTCAGTGAAAATGAATAGCAGGTAATATGCAACTTGTGTTTTGAAACCAGTGAAAATTGCAAGATAGTGTAGAACATGGATTCACACAACATCACATCACGCACTTAAAGCGCTTCTGTGAACGGAGAAAACAGAATAAAACTAAATGTATAAAATAATATATATATATATATATATATATATATATATATATATATATATATATATATATATATTATTTTATACATATATATATATATATATATATATATATATATATATATATATATATATATATATTAATAGGCTAATAGGCTATAGTTTTGTTAATCTAATTATTAAAGCGAAATAGCCTATACGTGAAATATATTTTTTTTTTTTAAAGCTCCTAAAGCTGAGCTTTTTTTAATTTGCTGAAGGCTACAAATTATATTATATTAATTCTCAATATGTACACATTCATTATTAATCTTGTGCCTAACATGATGAAAACGACTTTGTTATTTTTTCTTGTCACCTCACAATGACAGTAAACTAATTATTACATTACATGTGTCACATTAAATAGGTCTATTTTCAGTTCAAAAGGTTAAAATTAGACAAAAGTTTATTCGTTTTCCTGATTATTTGTGTCATTCGTTTAACATTTATGACCTAAAAAAACTGTAAAATATGAAATGTTTAGTTTAGCTACTTACATCTTATCTCGCACTTGACCATAAACTGAAGCGTTGAGTCGCTCTGCTAAAATTCGCGCTCCGCAACTTCTGTGAACATAAAGCCCGCCTACTTTGATTTGATTTGATTGGTCACCTCAAATATTCTGACATTGACGAGCAGTGACAGACCAATGAGGCTCAGATGAACACACACACACACACCCCCCTGAGGGCGCCTACTCTAGCCTGTTAGTCCTCCAATGTTACATAACAGAGGAAATGCAGAAATGATTTAGAAACGCACAACAGCAGTTACATATAGAAAATACCCCAAAAATATATATATCCTTTTTTTTTTTTTACCATCGCTTTGGCGCCCCCATGCGCCGCATGTAGCGCATACCCACTTTTTGCGCCACTGGTGATCGGTACATGAGTGGAGCGTTTGGGCCGTGAGCAACACGAAAAATCATGAAAATGAATGTTGTTATCATGTAGCAGTACACTATCATAGCTCAGCTACAGACATGAACTAAATGACACAAATGTCTAAATGACAACGTTCAAATGCATTTTCACGAAAAGCCATTTAAATGAAGTCTGTCTCCGTGATATCCCGCATATTCACTAACAGACATGTCACATACTGAAAAAAACAAAAAAAAAACAAAAAAAAAAACAAGCACCTCAGATGATGATAAGTCAAACGCTTTCTTCATCCATATCTCATATAAATGATTTTTGGTAAAAGACATTTGAATCTGAAGTTTTTAAAATAGACATTTATTTAACAAATAATAATAATAATTTGGTCACAAATCCTAATTTTAAATGTCATGACAAGGACAATCAATCGTCTCCCAAGCACAGAAACCCTCATGGGCCTCAGATCATGAATTCAGAGAAACGGAGATATCAGTAGCCTAAACATCAGCTTTGGAAGGAACATGAGGGTGTTAGACATTAATGTCACATGTGACCCTCAGCACTGGCAGCGAGATGAGTTGTTTCTTGGTGAAGTGTTCATGAAAAGCGAAAACACATCAGGTCTTCAGGCGGCTCCAGCAGCCTCATGCGTGTCTGTGAGGAGTTTTTACACAGCCGTAAGGAGACTCCTCTCACGTTTCACAGTGCAGCCATGGGCACAGCTGTGTTTCTGGTACAAATCAAACCCCTGCATGCGCTGGATTATTGGAGGGGTTAGTGTACTAAAGAGTGTGTGTGTAAACGTGACATTGAGCTAAAGGACAGCTTGACAGCCATGGCCAGGTCTGCCCTGGTGTTTCCTGAATTAGCTATTCACTATTGTTCAGGAAAATGTTCCTGCTCCAGCACATTCTTTGGTATTCCAGTATATTGAGATCCATATTATATGATATTGAGGTTCATCTTTCACGAGGAGGACGAATAAGGAACTCATACAAAACTATTAAAATGCTGCAAATGTTCACTGATGCTCAAAAAGGCAGCATGATGCATTAGGAGATGGGGGTATAATTAATGTATATAAACAGGATGAGCGGTGTAAAATGTTCTTTGTCGGAAACATGTCAATATCTTACGTAGATTCTAGAGGGTACTAAAAAACATAAGATCTTTAAAGGTCCCATGAAATGAAAATTTCACTTTATGAGGTTTTTTAACATTAATATGGGTTCCCCTAGCCTGCCTATGGTCCCCCAGTGGCTAGACGTTTTGATAGGTGTAAACCAAGCCCTGGGTATTTTTGAGAAAATGAAAGCTCAGATGGGCGAATCTAGAAATATTCCCCTTATGTCGTCATAAGGGGAAAGGTCACCTCCCCTTTCTCTTCTTTGCCCGAAAAAAGAATTTGGCCCGCCCATGAGAAAATGAGCTACGTGAGCGATATTGTTTTTTCCTCGAGAGACATCATGGCTTGCAAATGAGCGAAGCATGGCAGTTGCTCAGTGTTTGGATGTAAGTAAAAGCAAAAGTATTTTTTTAGTTCTTTCATCCGAGCCTCTGAAGAACCAGTGGGTTATGTGAATTTCTGATGTGTAATTGTTCAAGTTCAGACAGATAATCTTTCTCTCAAAATCGTTCAATACTGTTTATGCATCAGTAAATCAAGCCAGTGACTAAAATATCAACTTAACATCGTTTCTCTTGGTAGGACGAAAATAATCTTATTTAAACTGTGATTAAAATATATACTGAAAAAGCGATCAAAGAACAATCCCTTTCCAATCGCCCAAGCTGTCAATCTCACAGCGCGAGTTTATCTGGACACTTGCCAAAACTCGTTATGAAATCAATGACGCTGTTACACTGCACAATGAAGCTCTTACTGTACTTACCTCATGTTTGCATTGGTGAAATCATTAGTGAGAGTGCAGAAACTGCGTTGCAATGATAAGATCTTCATTCACGCGATCAACAGGCTGTCATCTGCTCAATGCTCATCACTGCAACCTTTTATGTGATGGGAATAGATCTAAATACTTTAAAAACTTCTCACGATTTGTTAATCTCGATAGCTGTAATAGTAAAAACGTATAATAGCTGTAATAGTAAAAGTTTTCCAGAGAGTTGCACATGTAATGCTAGTTATTTCATATGTAAGCATGTCAGCCAATCACAGCAGTGGGCGTTTACACTGAAGTCTCACAGCAGACACGCCCCTTCAAACAGAGTGTTCAAATCAGAGGCTAAAATCAGGCTAGGAAAAATGCCTTTTATTTCTAAATTATTTTTTAAAAAATATCTTAACATACTAACATTATAAGGGCACCCCAGGAAACATTATAAAATAATCCATGACATGGGACCTTTAAACAAAATAAGAACAATTTCCAACAATCATGTGTTCAAACACCCCCGGCTCTTAATGTAGTGAGTGCTGCCTTGAGCATCAGTGAGTGTTTGTAGATTTTGATCATCCAGGTTACAGCACACAGTATTAAGAATCAATACTGTATAAAGTATTAAGAATCTGGATACAGTATTAAGAACTAAGAAGCCTTTGCTGAACCGCTGCCAGTGTCAACATTTGCATTGGAACTGTATGTGTACAGTATGTTCCTTTTTAACCAAACAAAAAGCTCATACATCTGTACTGGACACGCCATCACCATCACCATCACCATCTTAAGCTGATCCTTTAACCAATTTCCCAGAATGACTAGAAGAGCAGTAAAAAAAAAAAATTTCAATAATGAAATAAAAAAACACCTGCATGTAAGCTCAAAGATTATTATTATTATTATTATTATTATTATTATTAATTATAGCGATCATTAGGAAAACATATCTGAGTGCAGATGACATCAGAGTGTATGACAGAGTGGGTCAACTGAGCACGATAGATTTTGATAAATTTTTTTGAAGGAAAATATTACCTATAAAGGGAAAGCAGAACAGCTGGGCATCTCAGAGCAACACACAGCAGTGTTTTGTTTCTGAATGAATCCACATTTTGAACGAATCAATCAGGTGAACCAATGATGCAATGGCCCATTCATAAAGGGAGCCATTAGGTGTGTTTGTTTTCGACTGCGCAGACCGATCAGTGTATGACAGCAAAGTACAGCGAGAGCGATTCGAAAGCATATGGAGCTGTCTGCTCTCTAACCGCTCTCTTCACTTTGATGCCATACTTTCAACCGATCGGTCTGTGCAGTGCCGCTTTAAGTCGAACACACCTACTTACTTCATCACTGAATGAATCAGCCGTTTCAACGAATCGAATGAATGACTGACTCAACTTACTCATTTAGACATTTACCACTACCTATTGGCAGTTTTAGTTTCTTTAGGGTATAATTTAATAATAAAAAATACAATAATAATAATAATAATAATAATAATATTTTAGGGATAATTTGCCAAAAAATGAAAATTATGTGATTTCAAACCTGTATGACTTACTTTCTAATGCAGAACATAAAATAAGATATTTTGAAGAATGCTGTTGAAGATAACCAAACTGTTTTGGTCTGTAAATATCTAAATACCAATAATTTTTATTTTATTTTTTAAATAGGCCGTTGTGGCCTAAAAGTTTGTGTAATATTTTAAGTATATTTTGATATTTTTTCTCATTTAACACAATAATGACTTTAAATGATCTTTTGGGGGTAATGTCTCAGCCAAACTGGGATGTGCTATTAATTAATGGAATTAACTGTGTTCCAAATTATGCAATGACATCAGTAGAATTTCAGTACAATAAACATTCATTTAGTTTTTCGATGAGAGTTGGTTTGTTTTATTTCTCATATCTTTTTAGATAACTTGTATCAATCTCAGACAGGTTTGTTAAATAGTTTACCAGGCATGAAATCCATTTAAAAAGCATGAAATGATGCAATGTCTTACAAAAGACATGAAAAGAACTGATATTTTGTGAAAACTGAACAAATTTGACAGAAACTTTTCTCAAGTCTTTATCTGACAAGGTTCTTCTGTAGGGATGGGAACCGAGAACCGGTTCTTCTTCAGAACCGGTGCCCAGTGAATCGATTCCTTGGAACCGTTAGCATGCCTCCTTAACGATTCCGCTTATCGGTTCCGCTCGTTCAAATGTGACACGACATCACACACGTGCTGCGTTGTTTTGGTTCAGAACGTAGCAAACACTATGAGCAAACATGGCATCGAGACAGAAGCGCTCTGACCGCGTCCTAACTACATGCGACGCGACGGCGCGACACGCGATAAAAAGTATAATTTTCCATGTTAATCAAAGTTTAACCAGCCGCGACACGCGACGATTCTATTTGAAACGTATCCTATTTTACTGCGACGTCGCGCTGGAACAACAATCTCAAAGTGTGGCAATGATAATATCAGGTACTATTTTTGTGCTTTATTTAATGTTAAAAGCATGTACAATGTGACTGAATATCATTTAGTGCTCCCAGCTTTGTAGCTGTAAAAACAACAATGGGTAAGTCCCATCAGATCTTGAAATTAAACAAATGGAAACAAAAACGTTCAAAATGTGAAGAAAACCCGTGTATTATTTGACAAAGATTGTTTTAGTAACTCAATAGCCTAATCCAAATGAGCACTGTTAATATTCCAAAAGGCACAAGCTCTTCCTTAACTGTTTTCAGTCTGTGTTCTTAGTTTTTATGGCACATAAATGGCAGTTTTATTTATTTTTTTGTCCGGACCAATGAATGTGAAAATTATCAATTTCCTAATACTAAGGCACTCTTCTTGATAATCTTTCAAGGCACACACTAGCGTGCCGTGGCATACTGGTTGAGAAACACTGCCCTAGGCTATAGGTCCCTGGACTTTACTTTGAGAAGTAGCTCACCTACTTTTAGGTTTGTTCTGAGGTTGCTACACATAATTTGTGTATACTCTGTGCTGTGTCTTCTGATCAGATATTAAAGTTAATACAAACAAATTTGTACTTATTCCCTCACCCAATAAGAATCGATAAGAGAATCGCTAAGGAATCGGATCGATAAGCAATATCGATAATGGAATCGGAATCGTTAAATTCTTATCAATTCCCATCCCTATTCTTCTGTGCTCTAAATCACTCATAAATCCTTTGATATAGTTCAATGATCTCTATTCAGTTTTCGCAAAATATCAGTAGCTTTCATTGCTTTTGCAACATTGCACCATTTCATATTTTTCAACTTCAGAAAGATATTAATTCCTCCTCATATTGCGTGAGAAATGTGACTTGCTTAATAATGTGGATCAACCTCTTTAAGTAGTTTACCAGAGTATAAAAGAACACTAGACAAGCATGACCTTCATGTTGGGACATCTTTCTGAATGCCACTCTTGACTCAGAATAACATAAAAGGCCAACTTGAAAATAGCTAAAATTCCTTTGGATAGACCTGTGGAGTTCAGGAAGAATGTTTTATGGGTGATCCAAACTGAAACTTTTTGGACCCAAACATCAGCGGTATGTCTGGTGCAAAAAAGGCAAAGCTTATTTGCAGAAGAACACCATCTCATGGCCAAACATGGAGGTGGTCCAGTCTTGTAATGGGGGTGCTTTGCTGTTGCAGGAAGTGGAAATTTTGAATGTATGAAAGACATGAGTTCTTTGAAGTATCAAGTCATTTTGGCAAAGATTATGATGCCTTCATGGACTTTCCTGCAGGACAGCCATCCCAAAGTATACATCCAAATCTACTTAAAGGGAAGGTTCGGAGTAATTTCAACCTAGGGTCCTTTGCACCATGACCTCGAGCCAAACTGTTGATCTGAAAATACAAGCATTTATAAAACTTTCAAAATTCAGCGAAACATTTTATACTCTTGCGTGAGTTTTGCAAAGGACTTTTACGGGCTTTTCCCAAATCACGGAAGTGACTTCGACGTCCGGGTTTAGTGGTGGCATAAGCCATCAGGCAAGTGTTTAAATAAACTCCTGCTGTACTTACAAACTTTCTAATGCATCATTTTATGAGTACAGAACCTATTTGTACTACTGTAGAAGTTTGGTACCATTCCGGGCATTATTAGTGGGGTAATTTCTCTAAATTACCTCTAAATATGATATCTCTAAATAAGCTCTAACTTTAATAATGTTCGACCAAGGGGAAAAAAAAGCTTCTGGGAGGGGGGTGTTTGGCTCGAGATCATGGTGCAAAGAACCCTAGGTTGAAATTACTCCGAACCATCCCTTTAAGCTTGTCTCAGGGATCAGTCGTAGACTGTTCTTGAGTGGCCTGTACAGTCTTCAGATTTAAATCCCATTGAAAATATTTGGTGGAATTAGAAGAAAGCAGTGGTTACGTGAAAACCAAAGATTATCAGTGATCTAGAAGCTTTTTCAAGCGAGGAATGGGACAAGATTTTAGAAGAGAGGTGACAAAACCTTCTAAGCACTTACAGGCAGCGTTTCTTGGAGGTTAAGAAAACGTGCTGTTAATAAAAGGTTCTGCACAAATTTTACTTCTGGGGGTTGAATCAATTTGTACATGAATGTTTAGAGACAATTTGATTTGTTTTTGTTTTTTTGTTTGTTTTTATCAACTTTACGTTCTCATAATCACTCAAATGTGCATTAATAAACATTCTATAATAGGTTACTGATGCCTTTGTTGAATTGTTTTCATAAAATGTTGTTCTCTGCAGCAAAATGTCTTGCAAGGTGCGAGAGGCTGCGCTGCAACCCCTTTAGCTGTGACTTATTCATCATACAGCACTAGCCTTGAAAATCTTATTGTTTTTATAAACCAAAATATGTACCAATGCTAATTTCATGAAGCAAAATTACTAAAGTTCTTATGTTTTTCTTCAACACAAACATATGTTTATGTTCCTAAGGGTGTTGCACAGTAATACACAGAATCGGTCATAGTCGTGCTTTAAGCACAAACAGCTTAAATCTACCGTGTATAACTACTAAATAGTACTGCCTGCCATAATAATACTATGGTAGTAATTTTTAAGTGTTATTGATGTCAAACATTAAACAGTATGTTCTTACTTTGTCACCCGTATAATCCATGTACAGAATGTGATAAAGGCATAGACAGTAAAATAAATGGACACGGTGACCCCATTGGATTCAACGGAGAAAAGTGAAGTCAATTAGAAGCACTCACTTCCTGATGGCTGACCGTACTGCGCAGACTCAAACGGAGCTTGACAATGTAGATGTGACGTTAGCAACCCGTCTGTCTTCTAGTAGCTGTGGCAAGAGAAATCTGAATCATTCCCTTCCAAACCTTGCAGAGACGGAGAGTGTGAGTAGGACTGATGTGAGTTGTCCATGAGCTAGGAGCAGGAGCAACTTTTGCTAAGTATTCTGATTAATTATTTTGTCATTTTGCCTCCACGTCCCACCGATTGTCCGCGAGCTTCTCCTCCTGTCCATACGGTAATTTCTCTACTGTGCGACAGAAAGTCGGGTGGTTATGACGCAATCGTTTGCCTATTTTTACAAAAACGGCTTCTATGGGGCCATAACGTAAGATACAAGGTAATGGAGCCTTTTATACATTGTCGTGTTTCTTTAGAAATAAATAATGGACAAATGGAGTCTTTAAACGCCTCAGATGTAAAGTTATTCGCTGTCAAAGTGACGCCAAAATGAATGGGAGTCAATGGAATGCTAACAGCAGGTGATGGTCTGCTAATCAATGGCGGCGCCCGGGGAAGCTTCAGTGTTTTCCGGAACATTGCCCCCCTGGATAAAGGCAGGGTTTGAAATGAGGGGGGTCCCGGACCCTCCATAAGTCATTAGGGAGCACCCATAAGAATTTATTTTTGGATTTTGGGGGGTCCCCGACAAATATATTTTAACATTAAAAATGATTGTGAAAATTTGCAATTGCAGGTTATGAAGTCAGAATTGCGTGATATAAAGTCGCAATTGTGTGTTAAGTCAAAATTGTGTGATATAAAGTCGCAATTGCGTGTTATAAAGTCAGAATTATGAGATATAAACTCGCAATTGCGAGAAATATACTTGAAATTCTGACTTGTTTTCTCAGAATTGCATGTTTATATCTCACAATTCTGACTTTATAATACGCAGTTGGGAGATATAAAGTCAGAACTGCATGATATAGTCGCAATTGCGTGTTATAAAGTCAGAATTGTGAAATACAAACTATTCTGAGGTTAAAAAAAAAGTCTGTCTTTTTTTTCCTTAGAATTGGACTTTATATCTCACAATTGTTAGTTTATATCTCACAATTCTGATAAAAGATGTCAGAATTGCGAGATATAAACTCGCAATTATGTGTTATAAAGTCAGAATTGCGTGATATAAAGTCCCAATTGTGAGAAAAAAAGTCAGAATTCTGACTTTTTCATGCAATTGCGACTTTATTTCACGCAATTCTGACTTTATATCTCGCAATTCTGACTTTATAAACTCGCAATTGTGAGATAAAAAGTCGCAATTATCTTTTAAAATGTTTTATTCTGTGGCGGAAACAAGCTTCTATAACAGACCTAGCAGCTAGACTAGTTATTCAAAGCTAGCATAACAACCTACTTGTCCAGTCAGTGATTACGAAAGATAACCAGGACTTAATTCAAGTCTGTGAGTTGATTAAAGTGAATGTGATTTGAGCATGAATGAGTATATACATGAGAGCTTGGTAAGTATCTAGGAAGCTAATATTATTTTTCTTAATTTAAAATCCTGCATCATGGAGAGAAAAAGAGGAAAAAGAACTTGTAACTTTGTTGCTCCAGAGTTAGAGGTTTACCTGTTGGATTATAGCCACTTCTCCAGACACCACTACAATACTGGGCCTAGCCCAAACCATGAAAAACATCCCAAGACCATTATCCCACCTTCAACATTGGTCCATATAATTTTGCCTACAGTATATAGTGTAGCAAGGTAGTCTTCAGAATTTTTAATAATTTAATAATTAAATTTTAGGGGACCAGTCATTTCGAATCCTGGATAAAGGTATAACATACAGTCAGACAAACAGCCAACCTCAGAGCGCAGAACTGTGAGATGAGGTGGAGATCCAAGTTCACAGAGCAGAAGTGTCACACTAACCTCAATGACCCTAAACAGATGACAGAGAGAACTGATGAAGCCCTCAGTGTAAGACACCGCTGACCCCTGCTGGAGGATACGGGAACTGTTCATCATTCCCCCACCACAAACACACTGGAGAACTAGAACACGCTCCTCAAAAACATCCCACCACAGAGCTGTTGTTGCTGTGAGCAACTGTAATGTGTCTGCACACACCCCATGATGCTCTACAGAAGATCTCTCCGCACACACAGCAGTGTCTGCTACTTTCACCTCAGGATCATCAAGAGGGCAAATCTTCTGTTTGTTAATATCATGTCAGATCTACAGAAAGTGGTTTACAGGATGACATTTCATCAAAAAACTGAAGTTTAGATGCAAGTCCAGAATCCAATGCTCGCGAACACATTCATGGTCCACCACTAGCCCCTCATAAACTGGGCTTTTGACCTCTGACACATAATTAAACCTCATGCTCTGCCTTTAAGCAGACAGAGCTGGAATTTGAACACACAATAGGAGCCCAAAGGCTAACGTGACTCATCAGACCCCACAAGGCCCCTGTGTGAGCACATTTCAGCGGTGCTCAAGTCAGTCAGTATTTACTAAAGCAATACTATATATGTCTAGATGCATTTTTTTTTTATCTTTATAAGGTAACACTTTGTCAAATTCTTTAATGTAATCATTATCTTGACTTAAAATAAGATACTAAAGGCTGTTACCACTCAAAATCCACCTCAGTTCTGGCATGAAAGGATTTACACTGCAATTAAAAAGTGCATAATTAATATTATGAAATGAATGCTTTAAATTGAAAATTTTGAATATAAAAATATGGAAACTAGGCTTGCTTCGATAGTCAGTGTTGATGGTGTTACCGGTGTTCAGAAGCAACACGCGTTACATCACTTGCCCACCATGGCACCCACTGTCGATTTAATTATTATTATTTTTTTATAATTTAGTTCATTTAGAGAACGCGCACTATAATTAAAAACTGAACGTGTCTGAGTGAGTCATGAGTGTCATGAGTGAGTCATCGAATCATTCACTCAACCGATTCGTTCCATAACAAAACGAGCTAAGCTGCTGCTGTGGCTTTGTTCAGAACTATTTTTTGTTTGGAAAAACAGCTCAAAAACAATCAATATTGTGTCTAAACTAAGTCTGTTGTATAAAATCATATTTGCAATCATGCGTCAAGACAGCTAATGCAATAGTTTACAGACAGTATGAGATGTAAATAGCAACTACGTAATGAAGGATGATTGGATATTTCTATTATTAACTTGTGCTTACTTCACTCAAAAAGCACGTTTGGCCAGCTACAGGAGAAACTGGTAGCCAGGCAACAGACAAGTGACCAATCCTGAGTGGCGACGTCACCACATGCATTCTACTTTACCAGCACGGTTCAACAAGGTTGGCCAACCGTGTAATTGTGTTGTGCCGAACCAGCTCAAGTAGAAAAGCAGCTATTCTGCCCGTCACTTCCTGTCTTTTCTCCAATATTCAATAAAAAAATGAAATAATACATAAAAAAATAAAGTGTGTTAAAAGTCACTTTGGATAACAGTAGCAGCTAAATGACTAGCAGTAAAACAGGAGATGCAATTAGACAAGCCGTTCAGTCAGAGGTATGCCACATTCTGAAGGAGCTTCCATGTAAGCTATCGGGTCTCAATAGATTGGGGGAAGGAGTGATAGGAAAGATGGATAGTGAACAAGAGAGAACAAGTGATTAAGAGACGGCAGTGAACATACAGAAGGCAGGACGGGAGGATCAGATGTGTTTGGAGAGGCTATGGAGAGGGCACAGCAGGTGGCATGCGGGCAGCACCTGTCCCTTCACCTGCAGCGGACACTTGAAGGCCACCTGGCAGAGGAGAATTACCACAGCATCCCATTATAAGCCTTCTGTGCAACCTGCTGTGAGCTGAGAGCCCCATTCAACACTGAGCCAGAGTGTGGGGAAAAAAGGAGAACTGAGTCCCTCTCTGATTGTTCTTCTATCAAAAGGGGCAGAAGGCGGACATGCTCCTGTGTGAGCTGATGCTGACGGTGACATCAACGGCTGGCTGGCCAATGGGAGCAGCTGAATGCGTGTGTGGGTGGAGCTGAAACACAGGTGTGCAGAGAGGAAGAGCTGCCTATGTGTAATGGATCTGTGGCAATGGCACACAATGACTGTAGCTAGTTCACCTAAAGCTCAGGATCAAGTTCACTCGGCTCAAGAGAGTGTGTGATGAAGATAAAACTGAAGAAAGCAAAAAGAATGATCCTTGGGAGAGAAACTTGTGGGACTTGACAAGAGAACAATAGAGGAAGTCAAGAATCAAGACACATGTGCATCTTTTCATCTTTAAAAGAGAATCACCCAAATACATCTTCACTCACTCACTCGCATGTTAAACACACACGTTACACGCTCAACATCTGACTGCTCATTCAGCATGCAGCAAGAGCTCAAGACTGTTGATATTCACGTTCTGATCAGGAAAGACAGACCAGCTACTGTATAAAAAGATCCTCATTTTCTGGAGACTAAAATTACAGACTCCACAATGAGAGAAACTAATACAAACTACAACTGATCACATGGACACACTGTAATCTTCCTAAAACAATGAGAGCTGCCCAAACACATCAATATACAGGAGTTCATTCAGGGCAGTGCTGCACAGACCCTGCAAACATTCAGTGACTGGGACAGAACTGGATCCATCAGTCTTCCTTTAGCTCTAATGACTACACTTGTTTCTATGTGTGTCTGTCAAACGGGGTGACTGGAGAACCGTCTGCCAGCGTGCTTATCCACACAGAACTGCGGCTCGCAAACCAAACTTCAACTGTGTGATTGCTTGTCAGCACATTTTCTGAGTCACTGCATAGAGCGGCACCAAGTGATGACAGAGGCGGGAGAGAGCACCCTGGAGTATTGATGAATGTGTGCACTACTCAGTGGTCACTATGCTAGTGTGTAATTGAAACTGGAGAGAGGCATTTTCTTCCATGTTTTGTTCTAGAAGGGCAAAGGTCCATGTCAGATTTAAGAGTCATGGGACAGTGGCCCCTCAAGTTCACCAAGCGACACCCAACATGATACACATCATGATTCAAGACGTCACAATGTATTACAATGTAACTAAATCACAACAAACAGCCAGTGTGTCCGCAGATCTTCAGACCTGCTGCTGCTGGACACACATGCAAGGATATGAAGAATCAATACAACCTGAGAGAAACCATACAGACAAACAATAGTATCAGTAAAATCACATTGAGACTTAAACAATGGAGAAATGTAATGTTAGTGAAGAGAAAAGATCCTGAAGCATTTCAGACACATCTGATGAAAGGCAGTCAGACATTAATAAATGTGACTTCAATGTAAACACTGTGGCAGCTGTAGCACTTATGATAAGTAATGAAGAACATCTGGAGGTGTTTGCAGGCTGAAGCTCATCCTGTGTGTCTTATGTACTGCTAAAAGCCCAGAGCTCGAGTAAACACAGCCGACCAGAGCAACGCTTTACCCTGTCTGAACCTTGATGGACTCACCATCGGGTTCACACTCTTGGACTCGATTCTAGTCAAGTCCACAGACCAGCTCCATCGTGTAATGACAGTGTTTTTTTCTGCTCATCATGGACCACAGTGGAGCTCACGATGAGACAAACCACGACGAGAGCTCAAACAGGACTAACGGTTCACTACTCAAACCCAACGGTAACCAACAGCAGCTTCAGATCCACTTAAACTGCTCTTGCTCAAAATGCTTTCTGAGGAACTCCTGAAAAAATCATTTTTACTCATGGAGTCTGATGTAATGTGTGATAAGGAGTATACGCTCTCCGGAGCTCAGAGCTCATTTGACAGCATGCGATTCATTCCTGATAATTGGTCAGATTAAACTCATTCTTAATGAGGCCTTCTTGATGTCCGACAGGCATACAAACGATCATGAATAAATGAGTAGCACTAAATAAATTATAACTTCTTAAAGTGCCACATCAGTGGACAAGGTCGTTTCACATGCTGTCAATATGTCAGTCTTAGCCTGCGCTTACCGCTACGATCAATAATCCTGCTGCAAATATCACTTTGAAAGCGAGGACTGGCAGAAGAGCAAATATTATTAAGACTCAAACTTAATCTAACCTTAATGTCCATCACTCCACCATACAGTATACTCCACCACTGGACTGGATTGGAACTTTAGAGTGTCCGTTCAGCAGACAATATAACCACAAATATAGAAAGACAAAGCAACATCACTGAAACCAGCAATGATACAAATCAGCCAAAATTCATTGACTCTGAAACTGACTCAGAACATATTGAATCATTCTGATCCACGCTGCTAACAATCGTGAAGAACAGCATGTGCAAACACAGCGCTGGACTCTGATGTGTTTCTGAGATGTGGCTTCAGCATCGGGTGTAGACGTGTTTCCATGTCGAGGAATTCACTGGGACACGTGTGGGCCTAATCTAATAGATGAAATGAAGTGTGGATGAATTCATGAAGAGCTGCAGTGACTCAAATTGAGCACAGAAGAATAATTTGCTGATGGGACTAAATCAACACACATAAGGTCAGTATATTTAACCACAGTAATTAAAGGTGCAATAGGTGATTCTCTACAGATTTTTTTATTTTATTTTTTTATGCTGGTTGAAAGTCTCCTCATATCCTGATAGCAATCACTATGTTAAGCGGTCTAAGAGCAATGTCCTTCAGATGATACATTAAACCGAGGTCCTGACTCTCTGTGGTCATTAAAAATCCCAGGATGTCTTTAGGAAAAAAAGAGTAGGGGTTTAACCCCCATTGGCTTCTGCCCATAATCATGGCCTCCTAATCATCCCCATATATACTGATGGGCTTCATTACTCTGTCTCCTCTCCACCAATAAGATGGTGTGGGGTGGGCGCAATATGGCTGCCGTGGATGCTGCACATTGGTGGTGGCTGAGGAGATTCCCCCTTCCATATGAAAAGTGCTTTGAGTACCCAGAAAGGCACTATATAAATATAAATAATTATTTTAGATTTAGAATTATTTTACATATAGATTTTAGTTGTTTGTTTTTGTTCTATATCCCAAAAGAAAAAGCTGTATAAGCACTGCAAGTATCCAAAAAACACATATTGATGTTGTTACTGAATAAAAAAACCTCACTGAAACGGATGAGTGCCTGCTGAGGTGTTCACGAGTGCTGCTAGTGCTGCAAAACCTCAGCAGTGCATATCAGAAGATTTCTGATCATCTGTGGAGCAGTTAACAGATCCACCTTGTGTTCTCCTGATGTGAGGAATTGACACATCTGCAGTTACTCAAACTCATTCAGATCTACTGCTCATTCTCTGCTATATTTCAAATCAGATTTGAAATTTTAAATCAAATTTGAATAAATCCATTAAATAAAATGCCCAGAGTTCAGTGCAAATGAAATAAATCCTCTGTTTGGGGATACCACTGAAAATTAAGATTCAGTGTGGGTTCAGGAGGAGATTTAGAAGAAAATCGCAGCTCAAGTCATCTCAAGGTTAAGGCATATATAAACAGAAAAAAGAGACACATTATTTAGGACATACTTATTAACATCACTAGTTTTTTTGGTTTGTACTACAGCAGGACCTCAGCTCTCCAATCACAGTCCACCTCTAGAATAATGTCACTGCAGTGCATTTGAATTCAGCAAGTGTTACACTAGCGGCAAATGTCTACACGCGCTCAATTTGTTTAATGCGCTCCAGAAACTAAAATGCTCTGCTCATACATTTAAAACAAATATGCAGGGCCCATGTATAAATATTTGTTTAAAAAAATACTCTTTAATATTATAAAAATAAAAAAAATTGTAAGAGGTTTTTGAAAGAAAGAAAGAAAGAAAGAAAGAAAGAAAGAAAGAAAGAAAGAAAGAAAGAAAGAAAGAAAGCTTGACAGATGTCTTGACATGGGATGGGAGAGCGTTGCTATAGTGTGACAATATTGCATTGCAATAGGTAGCACTTCAAAGTTAATAGCGAATCAAAACTAGTTAGCACATAATTTGTAATCGAAAGGGTTTAATGACCATATCTGGTTATGGTTACATTTAAAATAGTTACAAAACAGATGTATGAGATGATAAACTTACACCATTAATCGTACCCAGCATATATGTAAAATGTTGCCTGAGGGATAGAAAGAGAGAAAGGCTTTAGTAAATAGAAGAGAGAAAGAGCCAGAGAAAAGAAGAGCAAGAAAAAGCAGAAATCTTCTTTTATCCCTTTGACCATGTGACTGAAACCCAACGTGAGACATTCAAACTGACCAATCAGAGGATGGCAACTTCCCCCACCATGCTAAAAGTGTGGCAATTAGCAGACCATTGATGTACACACCTTGGCCTTCAGGCCTTGAAAACCATCAACACCTCTTTGTCTTTAGGAATTCCAAATGGTCATTGTGGTAAGAAATAGAGGGGGGTTGAAACAGTAAAGCAAATGTATTTGCTCATTTTCAAATATATTTGGTTATTTCCAACCCTACACATCCTTTGCTCCACTTCCATCAGTGTTTAATGTGCAATAGTGCACATGCTCAGACAGGACTGCTCTGTGTCTCACACACTCTATGATCTGCTGCATGGTACTGAAGGTTCTGTCAGATGTAGATGGTCAACATTAGCAAACATATGGAGCACATGTCTGTTACTGTGACACCACGAGCACTCGCACAGTAACAGAGAAACACACACAAACATACACACACATCCATAAAGGCACATATGTTGCTAAATGCATTTCTGACGTGACTTACTAATGCTCAAACATCCCATCTTCCTCTTGTAATGAGATGTTCTCTCGGTCCGGACGACCACAAACGACAAGGAGCCATGAGACACTACTGACACGTCCGTATAAACTAGGGCTGCAACTTTATTTTGATAATATATTTATTTAGATGATTTTGATAATTAATATGCCCAACAATAATAAATATGAACCATAAATTCTGCCACTAATCAGCTTTTTACTAAAACATTTTATATAAAAATAAAAAAAAAACACTTTACCAAAAAAAGAGAAAAAAGTGCCAAGAATTAAAAGCATCTATCAGTAATACAAACGTCCATGAAGGCTGCATTGTCAGTCAATGGCTACGTTTACATGCAACCAAATAATCCGTTAGTAATCAGATTGACGGCTCAATCGGACTGAAAAGCCTTAATGTAAACACCTTAAGCGATCCAATTGAGCTCGATCCGAATGAAATTTCGATCCGATTGAAAGGGGTGGTTTATTCCTTTCCTAATCCGATCGAGAGAACATGTAAACACTTGATCGGATTGAAAAACAAAACTGAAAGGACTGCGCATGTGCAATGACGTTGAAATAGCGTGATGACATATCACATGTGGAATGAGCTGTTGTTCCTGTTGAATTAAGTGTCATATAAATGAGTGTCCCGTCATTCTAAAATTCTCCTTTTACTCAGCGTCTATGAAGTGGAGCAGGACAACGTCCCACCAGTCCATGTTTCAGATTCTCATCCACAGACGACGGTTTTGGGAGCGGTGAGGGGCATTTTTACTGCATGATTAATATAAGCAGAACGGCACCACAGTTCATATGCTCATTGTCTCCAAATTATGACCAGAAATGAATAAATATTAAGCCTGCTATTTAAAGGTGCAGTGTGTGATTTTTAGTGGCATCTAGTGGTGAGGTTTGCGAATTGCAAACAGCTAGTCACTCACTGCCTAATCCCTCAAATTGCAAACTCGAAGGAGAAGCTACGGTGGCCGACGTAGGATCGGAAGGTGTCGTCGTCTGAGTCAGCAGAGAGTAGCAAGTCAAGCAATGAGGTTTCTTTATATTATATTATATTTTATATTAGATTATATTTACTTAATTATTCAGTAAAACCACGTTATTGCGATTGTTATTTTTACTTGATCATCATTGTGTTAGTCTTTTATTCACTGACTTTACCATAGCCTGTTTCCATGCTAGTTAGTATAAGATAAGAGCTATGGATAAGAGCATCAAAGCAGCTAGGTAAGGGGAAATAGCTAACGTTACGATGTCTGAGTTGTCGTTCAGACAGCATGTTTTTCTCCACGTTTGCAGTCAGGGACAACCTGAGTATTCTACTGCGTCTTTTTCTGCTGCTTCTCATTCAAGTTAGTGACGAAACGCGCCCTGTAGCGCTGTTTGTTCGCTGTCGGCTACGGTAGAAACATGACGTCACAATATGTCGACCTTCATAGAAGGGGGGTGCCCGCGGTTATGTAGATATAAATGACTCATTCTAAGGTAATAAAAACATAACGGTTCATTAAGTAAGGTCTTTATACACCACTGCAAACATAGTTATGGGTCTTATATTGCATTTCTGTCAATAGATCCTCAGAAATATCACACATTGAAAACAAATAAAGAACCAATGTAGGAGAATATTTAGTATGCGCAAACAGCGAGAAACTCTGTATATTCGTGCAGTGTGCGCATGTCAAAATATCTATTCTGATTTGAAGCTTGTGACAACATGCGCACATCAACCCGATCACTTGTTTAGCGTTCATGTAAACACTACATTCAGATTCACCAATCGGAATAAATTCAGTCCGATTGAAACAAAAGTTGTGCATGTAAACGTAGCCACTGTTTGGGATTGACAGCAGCATTTGCTTACAGGTGTGAATCTTGAAATGTTTTGTTCATTCAGCAGATTAAAGAAGCTGCTTGAATACATACCTGTATGAATGAACATCTGAAATCACACCTGTATAATCCCCATAGCGACAGTATCATGATAAAGATATCCAATTGAGAATATCTTCTACATCATATAAAGTGACAGAGCTGTCCACTGCTGTTCCCCTGATACACCGCAACGTATTTACATAATCTGCGTTGTTTCAGCCCTAGCTCTCATATCACTCATAGGAATCATGGGCTGATTAACCTGATCTCTGTCAGACGACTGAAGCTTATGTACTTCAGTAAATGTCATTAAACTTGTCGTTTGCTCGGGTACTATTATAAATTTAACAATCTTAATGACACCTTTACATTTTATTTAGACAGAGTAACTAGAGTAAATGTTGAGCAAACATAATTTCCATGTAGTATTTTGTGATCACCCTGACTTCAGGATTTAAAAGTCAAACAGTCGGACTCACCCTGGAAAGACTGTCTGGCTCTCTCCACCAGCTCCTCTATGGGGTAACTGGCCAGATCCCCTCTGGCGTGTTTGGTTTTGCAGTACGTGCAAGCGTTCAGACAGCTGTGGGAGAGAGAGGAGATCATAAACATCATGAGGCATTACATACACACAACTAAGTATGAGGGATATCAACGGCAACACATCTGAACACTCTGATTTCACCATTTACTGCAGAGTAATCATTCTCCATAATATTTTGATTTGTAAAATACTAACAGAAATGTAAGTTGTCAGGGTGAGGTCTGGGTGAAACTAATGTCCATGCCATATTTCAGGACTACCTTAAAGCACTGTTTTTCTTTGTATTCCAACGTATTCCAATTGTATCTGTATTCCAATGTATTTATTTATGCTACTGCTTGTAATTTGTTTATTTGATCTTTATTTATTACTGACTGTTTTTTGAAAGCAGCCTTGTGCTGTGTGTAAGCTATTGTGCAACCCGATTTCCACACTGTAAAAATGAAATGTGTGATCAAACATTTAGGTGAGATAATTATATATTTTATTATGTCTACAAATAAAAAAAAATCGATATATTCCCCACAATAGAGCCACCTAAAGCTAGGTTTATACTTGATGCATCTGTACGAGCGTGAGGTGCGCGCGGCAAAAACGGCGTCATTGTGGTGTGGGCGCAAGACCCCATTTCGCTTGGCGGTGTGCACGGCTTTTTTTGTAACATCCGCATCCGAAGATGAACGACTTCAAGCCGAATCTGGCCGAGCTCGAACTTCTCACCACACCGGCACCCAGTTTGCACGTCTAAATTAGTTGCTTACATTTAAAAAATTAGCATACAATAGCATAAAAAGTATTTTTAATGAACATAAAGGTCCATGTTTAATAAAAATGTTAATGAAATGTTTAGTGAAATTAGAAAATGTGTAAGAGATCGTTAATTTAGTTACATTGTATACACATTCTCATATCCATATATTTAGTTTTATTGTCACGAGTAATAATCTCAGGGTTTACTGGGTTTTACACGATTATTTTTGTAGAGTGGTATTGGTGGTGGTGTACTAAAATAAACATTGTCACGTGTGTATAGCTTCCTTCTTCTCACCGCTGATTCCTGATGGTTTAGAGGACAATTACTCGAGTCGCCCCCTATCGTTTCAAAGAATAATACAACGGCGAGAGCGTCAAGTATAAACGCCTCATCCGTTTGGGGAGATCAAAACGGATCTCCCATCTCTGTGGAGACTCGCACTGCAGAGCCAGGCGAAAGTATAAACAAGGCTTAAGTGGGACATTCCCACCATTTTCCAAAACGAAATTCAGGCTCAGAGGTTATGTCTGTAAAATCCTGATCGGAGCATCCCTATAAATAATACTACATGATAAAAATAAGGCTTCAAATAGATGATCGCTATCGGTGATCAGTATCAGCCAATACTGCTTCCTGTGATTGGTGATCAGTCCCAAAAATGTTGATCTGGTCTCTTTTTCCACTGTAGTTTCTCCCATCAGCTCCGCGGTCTCAGTGAAAAACACACAATATGCTCTACAGATAAAACTGAATGAAAATTAAATGGGATTCACTGCTACATTTTATTTATTTATTTAACCTTTATTTAACCAGGAAGATTAGATTGAGATATATCAATCTCTTGTTCCAGGGAGACCTGGTCAAGACGGCAGCACATAGAGTTTAAAATAATAATAAAAAACAAGTACAAAACAGTACTCAAACAAAACAGTTGATAAAAATAGGGTCAAGCAAAGCACTTACAAGACTCTTTTAAAGCAGATTTCAAAATACATTTAAAAGTATTCAAAGGTGGCAAAATTTCAGTTTAAGTATATTTTGCAAGTCATTCCATGCCCAAGGGGCATAAAAGGAAAAAAATCATGTTTACCAAATTCTGAGGATACTTTTGGGACTTTTAGTTGAAGGTGTAACTGCAATCTAGTACCATAACTTTTTGTATAAAAAGTTAAGAGCTTAGAAAAATAAGTCGGCAATTTACCTAAAAGTGCCTTAGCGATAAATATATACAGTACATATGCAAATATATACTATATTGTAAAGAGAACCCTGCTAAAGATTCATAAAATATACAGTGATGTGTACGTGATTCTGCACCACACACAAAACGTAACACCGCATGATAGTCCAGTTACCTTAATAAAGACGAAGACGCATGCATATAAACAAGGTCACCATAATTATAGATTTAAAAAAAAGTACTCTCCACCAATTTCTTTCTAGCCTCATAGGGAAAGCTATTTTTTAAGCAATAAAGGAGACCCAATTTTGGCTTAATCTTCAGCAAATTATCAATGTGAACATTAAAAGCTAGTTTTTCGTCCAATCATATGCCTAAATATTTATAAGAGCTAACTATTTCAATATGTGTGCCATCTAAAGTTGAAAATGCCACATCTGTTTTCTTAAAATGCGTATGACTAAAAATCTTATATTAAAGTATTTTTTTTAATTTAAAACCAATTTCAATTGTAGCAATGAACGTTGTATTACATTAAACGCAATTTGTACGTTCAGTAGAGCTTGATTTAAAGAAAATGCTGATATATACTGTAAATAATTGTGTCATCAGCATACGGCATACTCCTAAACCCAAATCATTGATAAAGATAAACAGGAGCTAAAATTGAACATTGGGGAACTCCTTTTTTACTTGGAAAAATTTAGAATTTTAGTTTTCTAAACTTACACACTAAACTGTTCTAACAATTTTTGAGGAGTTTCGCTAATACCTATAGACCTAAGTTTTTGTAGCAATAGATTATGGTCAACAGAATCAAAGGCTTTTGAAAGATCAACATATGTGACCCGATCTGGCGAACTGAGTCGGAAGTCGCAACGTTCCATTTTAAGATATGGGCCGATTATGTGGAAAAACAATGAAATAATAGATTTAAAAAAAAAATTTTTTTTTTGCTAAATTTCAAAGAACAGACATTCAAAAATAATCTCCTAAAGTTTCGTAGTCCAGATAATTGAGTGAAGGTATTTACATTACTATTAAAGTGTACAAAGTTTTACTAAATTCGCTGGAAATGAATATAGCTTTTCTCAACTCCTCTCATCACCTCTGAGCATTTCCCAGGAATCCCCTCAAACGTCTCTGCTCTCCAAATATGGTGTTTCACGTTGTATAGAACCAATCAAAAAGCTTAGAAATGTACACAAACGCTGATCATTTGTCAATGGGAAGCCCCGTTTCGACTGACCGGCACGCGATTGGTCCAGCCATCCTCCTGTCAGACTCGTAGCGCTATGTGTAAACAAGCTAGCTGATCTCCTCAGAAAGATTAAATATTATTAATTTGAGAAATGTCGCTGTCAAAAGAGAGCAAAGTCACCAAAAAGTCGCCAAAAGCGTTGAACTCACTAGAGGCTTCTAACCTAAGCTCTGCTGCTGGTCATCAAGAGTGGCTAAGGCTAGTCAGTGATTTTTTTGGATCTGGAGACGTGTCATCCTCTGATGACCGCGAAAGTGACAGCCCTGTGGTATTTATCGTGTATGGATGTGAGTGAGTGCAATTATTCGGTGAGTGTATTTATCTGCAAGGAGAATCCATTACAATGTGTTTGATTTATTTTAACCCAATATTTAACTGTTGGTATCTCCATTATGAATTTGTTACACTGTTATTGTCAACTAGCCTACACAAAGATATGATTGCATAGGCTAACATTATTTGTTCTCTGTTTCCTTGTCTCTCTGCCTCTCTCACTTTATCTCTCTCTCAAACACACACACACACACACACACACACACACACACACAGACACACACACACACACACACAACACACACACACACACAGAGAGACACACACCCACCCTCTCTCAAGGAAAACTGTAGCACCTCTGTTCAATCTTTCTGATTAGTAAATGTTTGTAAAAGTGCCTTTTAAATTATTTATTAAAATAAAAACTTTAAAATAATTTGAGCTTCAGCCTGGTTTAATAGCATATATTAATGTCTTTGGTCAAATGAAGCTGTACAATAAATAGTTTATCCCTTTAAATGCAATGGATTTTGAAAGATATCAACAAAAAACGGGCAAAAAACTTTAAAAGCGATTTTCTCAGGTTTTCAATTGGAAAAAGAGGACAGACGACCATAATTCAAATGTGTATATCTTTACAACCATTCAAGGTATGACTTTGACTAGGATATCATTTGAAAGCTTATGGTCTCCTCTTTCCATTAATACCAAAATCTCAATTTTGAAATTTGGGTCACTGTGACTCATTTTGCTGGATCAGGTCACATATAATGCTGCAAAAGACTTATTACTATCTAGAGAGTTTATAAGATAATAATAATAATAATAATAATAATAATAATAATAATACATTTTATTTATTTGGCGCCTTTCTGGACACTCAAGGTCGCCTTACAAGAAGGTGCATTAGAACAAACTAAAAACTAACTAGGGTAAAAACTAGCATACAAACAGGTTAAAATACATCAGTTAAAAGCAGTACAGGAGGATAATACCGTAGTGGTCAGAGTAAGTAGGCTTGTCTAAACAGATGAGTTTTGAGTGTGGATTTGAAGTGTGGGAGTCAGTCAGAGTTACGGAGGTCAGGGGGGAGAGTGTTCCAGAGCTGGGGAGCAGAGCGGCTGAAGGCCCTACTCCACATGGTGACGAGGCGGGCTGGCGGGACAATGAGATGGAGAGAGGAGGAGGAGCGGAGAGAGCGGGCAGGTGTGGCAATATGAATGAGGTCAGTCAGGTATGGAGGGGCGAGGTTATGGATGGCTTTGAAAGTGAGGAGCAGGATTTTGTAGTGGATACGGTGTGTGATGGGTAGCCAGTGGAGCTGTTGGAGGACTGGGGTGATGTGCTTGATGGAGGGTGTGTGAGTGATGATGCGTGCAGCAGAATTCTGAACAAGTTGGAGTTTATGGAGGTTTTTTTGAGGGAGACCAAACAGGAGGGAGTTGCAGTAGTCGATTCGGGAAGTGACAAGGCTATGGACAAGAACGGCAGTGGAAAGAGGAGTGAGAGAAGGGCGGAGGCGGTGAATGTTCCTAAGGTGGAAGTAGGCTGAGCGGGTGATGTTATTGATGTGTGCAGTGAAGCTGAGGGTGCTGTCCAGGATGGCACCCAGACTATTTACCTGAGGGGAGGGGGAGATGGAGGAGCCGTCGATGAAAATTGAGAAATTGTTTATTTTACTTAAGGTGGATTTTGTGCCAGTGAGTAGAAGTTCAGTTTTATTGCTGTTAAGTTTGAGGAAGTTTGAGGTGAACCAGGACTTTATTTCATGAAGGCAGTTGGTTAGGGAGGAGGGTGGGAGTGTGCTGTTGGGTTTACTGGAGATGTAGAGCTGGGTGTCATCCGCATAGCAATGAAAATTAATGTTGTGTTTCCTGAAGATGTGACCAAGGGGGAGAAGATAGATCAGAAAAAGCAAGGGGCCAAGGACAGAACCCTGAGGAACACCAGAAGTGACAGGGAAGGGATGAGAGGTGAAAGACTTTAGCTGAATACACTGGGAGCGGTCGGAAAGGTAGGAGCGGAACCAGGTGAGGGGAATGCCAGTGATGCCGATGGAGAAGAGTCTGTCCAGAAGGATGGAATGCGAGATGGTGTCAAAGGCTGCACTGCGATCAAGCAGAAGGAGGATGGATAGTGAACCGGAGTCAGCAGAAAGGAGGAGGTCATTGGTGATTTTGAGAAGAGCCGTTTCAGTACTATGGAGGGAGCGAAAGCCAGATTGAAATTGTTCATAAAGGTTATTGGAGGAAAGGTGGGTTTGGAGTTGAGCAGTGACAGTTTTTTCAAGAAGTTTGGAGATGAATGGAAGGTTTGAGATGGGGCAGAAGTTATTGAGGTCAGTGGGATCGGAACCGGGTTTCTTGAGTATGGGAGTGACAGCAGCAGTTTTCAGAGAGGGGGGTACAGTACCAGAAGTGAGGGAGGCATGAATAATATTAGTGATGAGGGGGGGAAAGAGCAGGAGTGGAAGCTTTGACAAGAGAAGTGGGGAGAGGGTCTAGTTGACAGGAGGAGGTATTTGATTTCTGGATAAGAGTGGAAATTTGATTAACAGAGGGAGGGGTAAATGTTGAAAATGGATGGGTTGGAGTGAATGATGGTGGAATGGATGGGCTTATGACTGACGGAGTAAGTTGCTGGTGAATGTGGTGGATTTTTGTGGTGAAAAAAGATGACAGTTTATTGCAAAAGTCAGAAGAATAGAGATGGGATGGAAGTGAATCAGGGGGTTTGGTGATGTTAGAAATGAGGGAGAAAAGAGCCTTGGAATTGCCTTCATTGGAGCTGATTAACCGGGAGTAGTAGGTGGATTTGGCTTTGGAGATGGAGTCTTTGTATTGGAGGATGTGAGTTGTGTACATGTCTTTGTGTATGGTGAGTCCAGTTTTCCTGTGGAGTCTTTCCAGCCGGCGGCCTATTGCTTTTTGTTTTCTGAGGGTGGGAGTAAACCAGGGTGATGTGTTAGTGAAGGTGACAGATCGAGTTTTGAGTGGAGCCAGAGTGTTGAGAATGTTGTGGAGGTGTGTGTTGTAATGTGTGAGAAACTCATCTGTTGTAGAAAGGCTATCTGCACTGGGAAGGTTATTGATATGAGTTATGAGATTGTCCAGGTTGATGTCCTTGATTTTACGGAAATGAATAGTATGTGGTGGGTTGGATTTACTGAAAGACAGATTGACATTAAATGAAAGAAGCAGATGATCAGTATAAGGGAGATGGTCAGTTTTGCAGTCCGTAGGTGTTATTCCTGAGCAACAGATTAAGTCCAGAATATGTCCTTTATTGTGTGTGGGAAAGTTGACAAACTGTTGAAATCCAAGGCTATCAATACATGAGGTAAAATCTTTAGTGAAAGTGTTATTGAGGTTGTCCATGTGGATATTGAAATCTCCCAGTAGTATGACATTAGATGAAAGTGTAGCCAGATGAGACAGAAATGCAGAAAAGTCAGATGAAATCCTTGTTTGGTTTTGGTGGTCTATAGAGAGTCGCAATAACAGTGGGAGTAGGTCCAGAGAGCTGACAGACAGTGGCCTCAAAGGAGAGGCAGGCAGGCACATTCACGGGAACAACTTTCCAGTTCTCACGGTATATTACCGCGAGACCGCCCCCTCTCCCAGACACACGAGGTGCAGATTGGTAAACAAACCCCGGTGGAGTGGTTTCATTTAGGGGAGCGAAGTCGTTTGGCTGCTGCCAGGTCTCAGTCAGACAAAAGATGTCAAACTTACGGTCTGTCAGGAGATCCTGGACGAGGTGGCCCTTGCTCGTGAGAGAGCGGATGTTTAAAAGGCCGATGTTGACCGCAGTGCTGCAGAGACTGTTAGCATTAGCCGAGCTCGGGACACGGGCTAACAGCGAATGATCAGCACGGCGTCCGGTGTTCTTCAGAGGCCGGCGAGTGGTAGACCAGAACGACTTGATGGAGGTGGAGTTGTCGTATTGGAAATGTCGTGATCCCCGGTGAGTGCCTCTCTGCTTCTGATGTTCCTCCCAGAAACTCTCTGTGGTCTCGTCAGACATGGTTGATTTTGGTTGTTGTTGTTGTCAGCGGCAGATCCGGTTTCTGTGTAGCACAGCTCCCAGTGAGATTTCTCATCGTCTCTTTTCACATTTCAGCTTCACTCTGACTTTTCATCACCACTCTATAACTGTTTGGAAATTGCACTTGCTCTGAAAGTCATGACTCATGAGGACTCAAATTTTCCCGCGCTGTGGGCGGAGCAACGGCGTCACGTCACAGGCGTTAATCTGATTCGTTAAGATAATTTGTAACTGCTCTATGCATCTATGATCTGCTCTAAAACCAGATTGGTCATAATTAAATATATCATTATCCATTAAAAATTGTTTTAATCTGTAATTTATCAATCATTCAAATACTTAGTAAACAGGTAATCTGGAGATAGGACTATAATAATTAGGAACTGAAGGATCTCCACTTTTTAATAACGGAATAACTGTTGCCAACTTCCACGTTCTCTGTATAGTGTTTGAAATTAAACTTAGATTAAAAATAAAAGCAATTGCTCTGCCAGCAGCCATTTTTTAAAAAGCAGGGGTCAATTTGATCAACTCCTGCTGATTTTTTACTATCTAGTTTCACTAAAGCATTGTAAACCTGAGATGTTGTAATGGAAGAGAAATTAAACACTTGCCTGGGACAATGTTTAGCTTAATCAACATATGTAGAAGTAAAAACACCAGAACTAGTAGAGCAGATTAGTTTAAACCAACAGTAAAATAATTATTAAAAGTGTCAGCAATGTTCGCTCTACCCTTAACGACAGTTTGATTAACAATCAAGTGATCTGGAGCTTTAATTGATAAACTTGATGCCGAGGTAGATTTAACTAGCTTCCAGAATTTTCACATCACATTTTGCATTTGCATTTTATTGATTTAGTGCAGATATTTCTTATATTTTTTTAAATTCCAATCTATTAAATCATTTGATTTATTCGCCTTGGCCCAAGCAACATTTTTCTGTTTAATAAGGGTAGAGATAGTATCACTGAACCAAGGATTGTCTTTTCCACTTATCCTTAAATTAAACATTTACAAGGAGCATGTTTTTTGCATATTGTTCGAAAAATCTTTTTAAAATAATCCCAAAATAAATTTAAATCTGGCATATGTGAAACAACAGCCAGATCACTGTTATAAAGATCATGCATAAAAGCATGTTCGTGGAAATGCTTAAAAATTCTTCTATAAATAAAATGGGGTGAACAATTGGGGATCTTATAATTTCTCACACAAACAACTGCACAATGATCACTAATGTCATTACAAGAAGACACCAACAGCGGTAAACTTATGAGATGCATTAGTTAAAATTAAGTCCAGTAAAGTCTATTTATCCCAGTCCTTTTGATTAACTTGAGATGTTGAATTAATTAGTTGTACCAAACAAAGAGAGTCACAAATCTCTTTAAATTGGTCCAACAGTGGCGAAAGCCAGTCCCAATTCAGGTCGGCGAGTATAATAAGTTAATGTTTATTCCACAAGTGTTTACTACACTTGAAGAAGATGAAGGTGGACAATAGCATCCAACAACAATAATGCCAGATCTCGATGAAAAAGTTAATTTTAGTGCAAGTAATTCAAATCCATTTGGTTAGCTGACAGACTGTATGCAGGAACAGTTGAGATTAGTTTTTACATAAATTGCGGCGACTCCTTTCTTTGCACGATCACTCCTGAATAGGTTATATGTATCAATATTATTATCATATCATTTGTAATTGATGCCTTTAGCCATGTCTTAGTAAAAAAAAACAAAAAACATTATATCTGCATCAGTCATGTCCACCCAGACTCTTAAAGAGTCAATTTTATTAATCAAACTATGCACATTCAGATGTAGGAACCGTAATCCTTTCGCTTATTTATAACTGTCAGGCGTTTGAAATTGGGATAGCTCTGGACCTGAATTGAGATGGACATTTCTTGATAGTAAAAGCAAAAGGAAAACTAACCATGTTTCTCACCGCGCCCACGGAAGAATCTTTTCAAACAATACGTGAAGCGTAGGGTGAAAGACTCCCGTTTCCCCGCGACAAAAAGCAACGTATAACACACAAAGTTGCTCCAGAGGAGGCTTGCAGCTCAGAGGGAAGATCTCTCCAGAGAAGCCAGATCTCATGAACATGATCCTTGAGCAGACCTGAAGCAGTACCGGCATGCCAAACAGGCCACTGGGTCCAGAACCAGAGCGTCATTGCCTCCCAAACACTCTGGTTGATTCCTCCAGAACAGTCCTCCATATCAAAAGACACACAAGTCCAAAGTGCCGCTGCCTCCCAGTTGCTCTCGCCATTACCTCGCCAGAAGACACACCAGTCGCAGAAGTCCACGACAACAGGCCGCAATAAAAGTAGAATAGTAGGGTAGGTATTCGCATTTTTAAAACCATAAAATATACTGAACAGAGCTAAAAAGATATGACGGTAAAATAGTGTAAATGTTTATATTAAAAGTTAAAACAGATGAAATGACAGCGACAAATACTCGTCTACAAACAAGACGCCATCTTGAAAAGTACTTTTCCTTTCTCAGTCATTGTTAAACTGCAATATGCACTAGGCCATAAAGTTATAAAATGCAGAAAAAGCACAGTAAAAATACAAATAAAAGTCAAATTTAAAAGCCTCAATTTAGCTCTAAGTTTGTTGTTGACCTGCACAAGTTCGGTGCAGAGGTAAAGAGTCTCATCTTTGCATTTCAGAGTCTAGCAGGAGGATGGTGGTATGGATGAAAAATATTTTTGCTGTTTGTTTGTGCGAGAGCTTTGCTGAATGAGCTCCACCGAGAGCCTGACTAGACGGGAGCTTTGACATCTTTCATCACCACTGTTGATGAAGCCCTCTCCGGCTCACTTCAAACAGCAACAGAGACACCGGCTCCGCCATGGGCCAAAATCTCTGACAGGATGTCAGGCCGTCATCCAAGAGCTCAGAGGAGAGTTCAAATCGCTGCACTGCCATGAGGAGTATCATTAGACTCAGAGAGAACAGTATCCAGCATTACTTCCCCTCTAGCTAACATCTTCTGGAAAAGTGCTGAGCTGAGTGTCTGTGGAACATCAGTGCTGTGCTTAAAGCTGGAGCTTGTTTCTATGTGTAGCCACAGGTTCAACACATACACACATCTAAATGTGTAATTGCTATATGAGCATATTGATATTTGTTCCATACTACTGTCTGCATATGTAGCTCCCTTCAAAGGCAGCATCCTCCCTCAAATCACACAGATTCAGTGATTTTTAATGTTCTACTTGGGCAACAACTACAAAACAACAACACTGTAGATGCACACAACTAATTGGAGTTTGATGTCATTAATAATAAATATACAGAATACACAAATAATGAGTAAACATGTCAAGTTTTAATTAGATTATTTTTACAAAATGCATTTGGTACTGCATTGTAGCACATCGATAAATGCCATCCAAATATATATGAAAATGTACGAGTATGACTGATGCCTTAAAAAAAATGTAATGGAGCAGAGTGAGTTGTCTACCTACACAGCATCTCACCATAATGGTTTTCCTAATGAACCATCAGAAACAAGCCCAAATGTAAGGCGGCATCACACATATTAACAGATAAGGTAATCCCAGAATGGACTGCAACTTTCATCCAAGATGGCGGCTCACTGGGGTTTGATACCATACTGCTGTTTGTATGAACAACTGATGCTTGCAGTAAGTCAGTCAAGAAACATTCCTCTAACTTCATGAGCCCAACCACTAAATGCTGGTCTTCAATGGTTGATGGATTCATTCAAAGTGGACTAGAGGATCAAATGTGAGGACAAGAAAAGTTAATTAATCAATCTTGTGCATTGAGTGAAACTAAATTTGCCTTTGTAAAGAGCTGGAGTCAAAAAATGTCAACTAACTAACTATGACCCAAAGCCAAAATACCAGGATCAAGAAATAAGCACTCCCACAATCTAGATTTCCCAACAAACATTTTAACACAGATGACCAAGACAGACGTCATTTCTGTCCACTGAAATCCCTCTTAAAGAAAAATTGTCAAATTGTCTGGCTTTGACATCACACAATTTTTAGCAGTGACCATCTATCTCCCAGCACTCCAGCAAATTAAACCAGCTATTGCAGAAGAGGACGACAGGTCATGTGACTCTGCCTCAAAGAAAACGGGCACAGATGGGTCCTTTAAATCCCCTACACACAGGTCTGACTGAAGCCCCCTACACTGTGAACGGGTCTGCACCGGGGGCTGCTTTAATGTTAGACCAACAACATGGATCAAACCAATTCCCATCTACCTCTACTCTGCCCCACACGGCCCCTGGCAGGAGGTCAAGACACAAAGGCCTATTTATAGAAGCTAGACCACAGTCACTCATGGCAATGGCTGACATTAAAGTAGGCTGGTCTGCATTCTGGGTAATCTATTTACTTAAAGTCCTGCCTTAGACAATTCCAGGAAAATGTTGCTTCAGTAATAACAGAGCGAGAGACAACAAAAAGAGAAGGCCCACACAGTGAAGTGAGGCACTTGAAGAGTTTGATGGGTATTTCAGTCATGTTATTGAATCAAAGAGTGAATCAAGTTCAGTGCTGCTCTTTCACTACATTCATCATGCCAGCGAGACATGCTTCCATCCACAGGTACCTGTCTGAGCTGAGATGCATCCACATTTGAGTAGATATAATACATTCAGGGCATCTCATTGCTTATTGAAGCAGGTGATGTGTGATATCATTATTGATGGATGCATGAACAATCGCGGAACATTAAGGTGCCATCACCATGACATGCCACAAGATCCATCAGTGCCAGCCAGCAAGTGCAAGTGTAGAAGAACTTGTAAAGCTTGTAGAGCTCCTCAATGGGGTTTACTACAAGACATAGATTAAACACTGGACATCAAGTAGCAATATTCATACCGAATATTTTATTCTCCTTACGTTCTTTGTGCTAGTCCCATTCAGCTGATAGGGAGATTAGGGGAGGGTCTTTGTCTTCCCAGGTGTGAAACACATCAATATTCACGATGATTCAAGCCTCCGCGCATACAGCTTTCTGACACAAAACATGTCTTACAAATGTTAAATCAATATATTGTTTTATGTGAATGAGTGGGCAGAATGATTTTCCCTCCATAAGCCAAACTTCACATCCAAATCAGCCGAATAAGTGATGTAAAATGCAGTCCACTGTTGCTAAACATGCTTGATATTAAACAGTGTTATTAAAAGCACATTAAGCCGCGAAAGAGATGCTGTTCCCTAGGCAGCCTCCTGTGTGTGCGCTCTGAGATGAGGCAGAACGCACATAAAGTATACCGTAGGTTTCGGATACGCGCCTTAAAGGTCAAATAACCTACACACAAATATGTCGAAATGCTGTTTAACGACTGAGACAAATCAGACACAAGTATTTGTTATATTTAACAAACAATCTTTAAAACCCCTCATCAACCACAAAGGAAGGTGTCTGTGACAGCCCCCAAAGTAAGAGAACCAGGCCTCTGGTTGCCATGGTTTTATTACCTGAAAGAATGCAGAGCCTTGCTCAAACATACTCAAACATTTACTCTCTAAGTTTATAATCAACTAACTTTTTTTATTATTATTAATTTAAAAATGTTTGCAGAGTATATTGTGTTATAGTCACTAATATTTTCTTTATGTTTGCTTAACCCTCTGGGGTCTGGGGTGTTTTTGGGGTCCTTGAGATGTTCTGACATGCCCTGACATTTGTGCTTTTTTCAGTTGCTTATAAACATATTAATGGCAAAGGTGTAAATTCACTCTATATAGCACAAACAGGACTTCCATAATATGTGAGCCACATGTATGTACATGTTTTCATTTTTGAAAGAATAATGTTTATGCAAGGTTATCGAAAAAACTAAAAATTAAAGTTTCTGAAATAAGGCCACAAAACACATACTAAATATGTGGCAATAAGACTTTTGACTAATGGATGTCATCGCCTAGAGTTTTTTCTTCAAAATGATGTGAAAATCATCCTGCCTAATCATTCACATAAAACGATACATTGATTTTAGTTTTGTGAAACACTTTTAGTTTGGAAAGCCAATATGCGGATGGGGCGTAAACGCTCCAACAGCATCATGCATATTTAGTAGTTCACACCTGGTGAGACAATGTCCCTGCATACTTAATGAGCCATTCATTCAGGTGTGTCACCTATAGCTAACTTAAATATACAAGCTTCATAAAAATGATCATTCTAGAAGAAAATTTCAGATGGCATTTAGAGGCTTTTGCATCTGAACTCTTCATATATACACACACATATATATATATATATATATATATATATATATGCATGCACATACATACTTTATAATCTTTTCAAAACTAGTCAACGTCTTTCAAAACTAAAGTATACATTTTATCATACGTATTTCAAAGTAAAGCATTCATTAGTTAGTTGATTACTTTATTTTTGACAAAACACATACAGTATATATTCCTCATCTCAGTATAGCAATAGAGTTTGCTAAAAGCTGTTCATTCAATACAGCAGTATTTGAAAATCGATCATATTTTGTAAATTACATTTATATTTGCATTTATGTCAAAACCTAGACACTTTTAAACATCAAAAGGACATTTATTAATATGTATTCATGTCAAAATGACAAATAAACAGATTTTCCTATTCAATTTTGCATGGAAACGCTTCCAAGACGCTTGCGTGTCGCGTGAAAAATAGGCGTCGGTTCTATTTCTAGAATGCACGCGTTTTCCACTCGCGTCTCACACAGGCAGTGTACAAACTCTAAACTGTTAACATGGGAGCCGAAATAAAAACGGACACGCCACGCAGCTGAGACGCTTACGCCATGCATCCAGTGTTTCACCGGCCTTATCCAGCGGATGTGGGCGTTTCACAGGTTTGTATGGATCGCCTCACATTTGCGTTTGAATAGCGCGGTCTCCGTAGGCGGAGTCACATTAAAACTTAATTAGCTGAGATGAGAACGACTGACATCTCTCTCTTTACATACATATTATATAAACTGTGAATATTTGTTTTTTTATAAAAATTACTTCATTTAAAAGAAGAGAATTCAAGCTTCATGCCTGTGTGTCTGTATGCCTGTTTGACTGAGTATTCGCTGAGTTACAGTTCATTTTCGGACGCGTTTCAGAATTGACTTCACTGACGGAGAGTAGGCAGAACTCGCATCATGTTTATTTTTCTTTATTTGGCGAAAAGCACAACACTTTGTTTTTATTATGAGCATACACAAAAAAAATACACACTAAACAGGATCGATTGATGTATAACACAAGCATGTAAGATAAAAATTAATATTTTTTTTAATTTATTTTTTTGCACTCATACGGAAAAAACGAGCCTATCGCGCCGGCGCAATAGCCGACCCCAGGGGGTTAATGTTGATTAAAGTTTCTCAACTTTAAATCACTGCATCTGACCAGGGGTCTGATATGGTTTCAAATATCTGGATTTTTACATACAATCTTCTATTGCATTATATATTGAAGACAGGAATTTTTTATTTAAAGTTTTATGGATTGATTTCTTACACATTAATTGATCAGGTGAAGCATGTAATATTTTAATACACACACATTTTGTACTATCCAAATGATTGTAGCCTTTCATTTAAATGGTATGCATCTACAGATCTTTGATTTCTTTCTAAAAATCTGTGTCCTGCTGAAGAAAAACAGTTGTAAACATCTGGGATAGCATAGGGGTAAGTGAATAATGAGATCTTTTTAATCTTTGTACCAATCCTTTAAATGATTTGTGTTGGTTAAAAAGCAAGCGATGGATGGATGGATGGATGGATGGATGGATGGATGGATGGATGGATGGATGGATGGATGGATGGATGGATGGATGGATGGATGGATGGATGGATGGATGGATGGATGGATGGATGGATGGATGGATGGATGGATGGATGGATGGATGGATGGATGGATGGATGGATGGATGGATGGATGGATGCATTCATTCATTCATTCAGTACAGCTGTAAAATTAACAACGGTATTAGTACTGTTGATTTATGATAAACTGGAACCATCTTGAACCATTTCTACCAGTAATTTACAGTGAAATTACTGCGAAAAAACGAAACGAAAAAAACCTTGTTGAAACTGTACAATTATGGTACATGGCTGGAACTACTGGTGCCAGTATTTTACTCAATTTACAGCTAAACCTCTTGCTGTGCGACCCATTAGAACAGACCCGAGACCCGGTTGTGGCCGTTCTGCTCTATTCACAATTATAAACAGGCTCATCTATAGGCTTCACGGGTTCTGTTCTCTCCACACGTACTGGCACGTATGGCACAAAATATCAGGGCCAGATTAGACACCTGCAGTAAATAATTTCTTAATTACATCTGCTGAAAGCCACTCGTCGTGGCTGCATCCGTCTGTCATTAATTACACAAGCGATACATACGGACAATATACTTCATCACAGCACTGGGGCTAATGGGCCCCTGGTGAGACTAACCCGCTTTACTCTTTGTTACCTATTCAACAGTACTGTGACAGTAAGACAATGCTGAAAGCTCCCCAGATGCTCCCTGGTCCCTCAATTTATTAATTTGAGCCCCAGCGAGTGAGACGCAGCTAAATTATGCTGACCCCCGCCAGCAGAGAACGTGCCCAAGAGGACAGAGCCAGACACAAGCTTCTCCATAAGGAGAGAGGAAGGAGACTCTGAGTTGATGATAAGCGCTCACATCTGCAAGGCCCCATTAATTGTGTGTTAAGTCGGTGGGCATGTTTGGGGTTGACGAACATAATTAAAGAAGTTTGAACTTTGGGTAAGTTACACAGCTCATCCAGCAGTTTGTCATTGTGTTTGTGTTTGAAGGACAGAGGGAAGTCAATTGAGCTGGAGAGAAAGAAACAACAACAGACAAAAACTGTGACCGATGACAATACTGCAGCACTATAAAACTCAGAACTGTGCAGAAGGTCACTGGACACTAAAGAACAGAACAATGTTAATCAGAGCAGGTACAGGATTCGGTTTTCATAAACTGAAAAGTCATAATTGCCAAGATGATGAACAACCTCAACCAGCAACATAAACACAAGACATCCCAGCAGCCCCAGCATCACCTCCACCTCACTGCGACAGTTAGAAAAACCATGAGTTTCAGAGGGTCAAACGTACTCATGAGCTCATGGACGCAGGGGATTATGGGAACTCCTGGGCAAGATTCACAGAAGCATTGAGAAGCAGTCTGGAAGATTTTACTGTGGCATTGGTCTCAGATGAGTGGAGAGCTGGGTTTGTTTTCCATGTTTGAAATGAATCTGAGAGATTGATTGTGTGTTTGTTTTTTTAACCTTTATCCAGACATGGGCTGACTCTTCTGGTGCCTGCTGTCTGATCTGAGATGCACTTCCACCAAACATCACAGTGTTTGGCTCAGTTTTAGACGCTCTCAGTATTGTGCAGGGTTTGAGTTTTCCTCTCTCTCAAACAGTACGTCAAACACTAATGGAATACATTCAATCATGTCTGCTTACAGAGCAGCAGTGTCTCACGCTTCTGTGAAGCTTCATCTTGCTGACATCTTTGTCTTCAGCATCTTGTTTGTATTTGTGTCACTGAAGTAAACTTAAGTTTTCCATTATGGCATGTTTACCATCGCCTCATGACCCAGCCCCCCTCCTCATGTTCAGCAGTTTTCCCACAGTAATCTTGTAATTGATGTATAATCTGCTGGTGATCAGTGCTGATGCAGCATTTGTTCACTGAGAGGAAAACCGAAAGTTAGCTGTTAATTAAAGCGGATGTGCAGCAGGCTGTAATCCGAAAGAATTCGTGTGCTGCTCCTGGAAACATCCTCTGCCATGCAAATATGTGCTGGGGTTGGCTGTCACAGGAGCTTGTTTTCCTGCAGTTATAAACCTCACAAGTGCTCTTATAATAACCCTCAAGAAATATAGGACTTTCAGGTTACACTGATTATCTGGAGACACTGTTATCCTGACAAACATCTGCATATTGTGTCCAGATAAACCGAAAGAATGAGACAGTCTCAAGAATCTCAGGTAAAACACATCAGACAGCAGCAGTGAAGGGCAAAGGCATTACATTGATCTGGAGTCCAGTCCCGTCTCGCAGATCCTGAAAACATTTAAAGATCAGGTGACTTAAATGACCACGCTGAACGTAAATATAACTTAAACCTCTTTCCAGAGACCTTGGCATTGTTGTATGTGATTTCAATAAATGTACGTGTATGTGATTGCATCAGTATGTGATTTTCTAATTTACATTAGAGGTGATATAGCTGATTATGCTAGTTAATAAATAATATTTAATTTATTTGTTTGATGCATAATATGGTTCTTCACCTTATTAGTTTTAGAGAAACAACAGCTTATCGTTCTGTAAGATAACGTGACTCTGCTGTAGCCACATGAACATCTTAACTGCATGTTTAAAGTCATTCTCTATCAATTCTCATTACTCGCTCCACAGAAAAAAATGAATCGCCACAATTAAACTACAATTAAAGTGCCTGCCTTAAAATGTTATCATATTTCATATTTCTTTATTAAGGGTGACAGAGGGTGCCCTCAAAGCACAAGAAATACAGTTGACAGTCCATGTATGAGAACACCAAAAGCAAACAGTAAAACAAAAACATCCTGAGATCATCTACAGAGCACAAACCACCTTCATGTGCCAATATGGACTGTGACTGACAGATTAAATATAAAGTCTGTGTGTTATAAATATAAAGCCTTGTTATGCACCTTAAATAAATATTTTAATTAGTAGACATCTGTGCTGCACCGGCGATTCCTTTTGTCTAAAGTCTGTGTGTCAGAGTGAATGAGCAAGACACTCTACAAGCACACACAATGCTTGTCAATAATTTATCAAAACATTTTTTTAAACAATGAATATAACCCAATCAATAGATTTTTTTTTTTTCATTCATGTATATAAAGTTGTAATAGAAATTATTCAACCCCCATTGCAAATCAGGTTTATTGGCAAAATTTGTTCATGTTTCTGTTCAACTTTGCACTAAAATTTATTTGTAGTATTATTTTTAGTATTTGTAGTTATCTGTGTTATTATTTATAGTAAATAAGTAAATACATTTTAAAAAAGCATCTGCTAGTGGTCTCAGTAAAGAGACCTTTGAACTCCATTATATGAAAAGGTTGAATTGCTGGTTTCCCCAGGTCATATGAAAACTGTCTGTATTGTATTACTAAGTCAGACTATAAAGACAGCTACATTAGGAGAGGACTGATTACTCATGTAAGATGCCCGTACTGACCAAATGGACAAACAGTGATCATCTAAATGGCCTGAACCTTCTAGCGAATGGAGCAGTTCTCTACCAATGAGAGCGAAGTGAACCATCCTCAGCAGATAATCTGCTCCAGTTTTACCGCTCTGCAGCTGGGTCCATGAGGCAGTGGCCAGTGGCAGAAAACGACTGGCAAATCTTTCATCTACGACCAGCACTGGTGAGCTCATGACTCATTCTTCTAAAGTCAGCAACACAATAAAACCTACAACATTCATAAAGCTAGGCAGAGCGCTGAACCTTGTGACCCACTCCTCTACACACAGACGCAGGAAAGTCTCAGATTTTAAGGTACGCTGCGAGTCTGATGAGAACCAATGTTTGTTGTCATCCAACATCACCTCAGGGAATAGACCTGTCCGACAGCCAAATCATTCAGGAAGCAGGCAGCCCTCATGGGGCACGAGAACCGAGTCAGCAGGGGCCCGACCGACACACGCTATGGTACTCCAGCGGCGGATTCCACCACCCAAATTGCTTTCCTAAACAGAGAAGCACAGAAAAACACTGCCCTAGTTTTCCTCAAACACAAGAGAAACTACAGCCAACAATATGAGCTAAACTGTTTGGCCCTGGAAAACAATGCTTGTAAATAATCCACTGAAGCAGTATTGTGGAGATAATTCCTGAAAAATGGAGACAAGTGAGTAACAGGAGATGTGGATCCCAAATGCCAAATGGATTCATTTTGCTGCCCTGAGAAACACAGGCAAAAGCAGATCACATAATAAATCTCGCAAAGCTGTACATGCAAAAAAAAAAAAAAAAAACTTCAGACTACAAGCGTATTCAGAGCCAATTACAGAGCAGCAGCATTGCTACCGTCTCAACAGCGCTGTAACACTCGCTTTTGGACACATCCTCAATGTACAAGCAGAATTAGACACATTTAGTGAAATTATTTCCCATTTCATCCAAACAAACAGCTTGTGGTGACAGGACGAGGATTCAGAAGCACGCTGTAACTTCATACATCATTCCCACTGATTCATGTGTGTTTTATGGAGATTGCACTTAGTAAATTGTCAGAGTGCACTGTAACACCTACCAGTCAAATTTATTAAATGAAACAAATTCATTTGTCTCAAATATGAGTGAACGTTCATTGCACTTGTTAATGTTGAAACTTAATAATGTTAATGTTGAAATTAAATGTCATTTTATGTGTTTTTGCACTAGACGAATATAGTATATAGATAGAATATAGATCTGTTATTGTTTAACCCTCTGAGGTCGGCAAACGCGCCGGCGCATTTTGCTGGATTTTCTTCACATTGTAGCACTATAAACTTAGATTACTCCGTCATTTATGGTCATACAGAAAAAAGAAATATAAAAAAAGAATCTGTGATATTTCTACTTTTGTATGTGTCCACTTACAATCAAATCAAAACATTGTGCTTTTGTAAAATAAAGAAAATAAACGGTGTGCTTTCTGCCTCTCCGTCGCAGTGAACTTTTTTTTCTTGAGCACGTCTATAAACTGAAACAAAACTCAGCGAATACTTGTCACACATTTATGAGCCATATACCTTTATAAACATTTAAGTGTGTACTTTTAAATGATCGGATTCAAACTGAAAACACATATTCTCTGTTTAAGTAATTTGTATAAAACCAACAAGATGTCCAGTATCTCAAACGCTTGCTCATTATATTTAATTTGACCATGCCCACTCGCGCAAAAGAAATTAACATGCAAATCTCCACATGGAACACGAACACGCTAATTACCTCAAAAACAAAACACCAAAACACTTCACAAGTCTCTGCTTTTCGTCGAGTTTGAAAGACGCGCCGTGAGCTTACATTGGATTTACCTCAGAAGAAGAAGAACGCGATTTAAAGACAAGAAAGATGTAAGGTAAGAAATTCTTACATATTAGTTTGTTATTGTTGCATAAACTTCACATTGCAGTTGAACTGTTGCTAGATATATGGTGAATATTATAAAATTTAGACCCGTGTACTGTTAAATACTGTGTTTGTGGATATCTGTTCAAACATAGATATGTATAATATGGTAACCATAATGTTTCATATTCTGGAGCATGCTGTGCGTTTGAATGTATATTTTGGAGCGCGATCGCGTTTGAAAAGCAAAACGCACCAAACAGTAGGCTTTATGTGTTTACTATTATCTCATTTCATATCATCATAACGAATGGAAACATTTGAAGTAACATATGATAATCAATATATTTTTCTCTAGCGTAGTTGTTACTGAAATCTGTTGGAAGATTTATAGGCTGCTATAGGTAATTGTTATTATGCAGCACTGCGCATAGCCTATGCCTACAAGGCACAACAAACCTGGTGTTCATTATATTATATATTGTTGGAAACATTTGTGTGTGTGTATGTGTGTGTGTGTGTGTGTGTGTGTATTCTGTGAATTTTAAAAAGCAATTTTAACCAGAAAAATCTTAAATGTATTCCCAAAATCGTGGCCTATAGTTTCTCTTGATATCAGTATGTTCACTTTTTTTTTTTTTTTAGGGCCCAGGTGCCACTGACTCCTGCATTCAACATTGCATGCTGACTTCAACATTCACATGAGTCTCTGTATATGAACATGGTAAAGTGAAAATGAAACACCTTGGAAATGAAAGGTATGTACAATGTTTTTAGGAATGCCACAAAGGTCTCTTTCTTTGGATCATGTTTTCAGTAATGTGATTTTTTGTCATTTGTTGTGTATCTTTGGATGATGTTGTGTTGTAAATAAATCCAAACAATTTAAAAGCCATTCTTTTTTAAATCTCCTCATTCTTTGTGCAAGGTTGCTCAGAATGATAGGGCCTGATAGCTCATGATAGGGCCTGATAGCTCCTAATAGGGCCATTGGGAGGGTCTTTGTCTTTCTCAGGTGTGAAAGAAATTAAATATTCATGATGTTTGCATAAAGCTTTCTCACACAAAACATGTCGTACAAATTTTAAATCAATATATTGTCTTACCTGAATGAACAGTCAGGGTGATTTTCACACAGTTTTGGAGCAAATATTCTAGGCTACGTGATACAATTTTCAAAAGTCTTGTGAAGAAATAATCAGTATGGGTTTCATGGCCTTATTTCAGTGACATTTATTTTATTTTTTTTCACAAACCACACATAAATGTCATTATCTCAAAACTACAAACTTTTACATACATGCTGCTGATATATTATTGTAGCAGAGTTTGTGCTGAATACAGTGTAATAAGCCATGACAATGCCACAAGTAACAGAAATAAGCACAAATGTCAGAGCATGTCAGAACACCTCCAGGGCCAGAAAACACCTCAGACCCCAGAGGGTTAATGTTGTTATGTTGGAATTTAACAGGTTTTTGGGGGGTTACTATTGTGTTGAAAAGTAGAGTCTGCGATTAGGTTGAGTATGGGCCAAAGAATGTTAAGACTATATTGACGCTGCTTTGTTTAAAAGTAGTATTTGCTGATGCAGTGGTAGCCATGTGTGCTATTGATAGCTAGAAAGCAGACAAGTAACTACAAGAGGGTAGAGATACTGAGCCTCATTCATGAAACAACATAAATATGAGTACATTTGGAGTAAACTGCACATAAAACGGACCTTCCTGAAAACTCTCCTCTGGATTCACAAACACTTCGTAAACCTCACATTTGATAGTTAAATGTGTGTATGTTAAAGAATTCCAATCATTTATAAATAGGGCGCATGTGCATGCTCATTCACAAGTAGCATAATCCCACCCATAAATTACAACTACGTAAATCACGTGTCCAGGAATGCTGTGATTTCCTTCTCTGGTTTGGCTCCAGTATATTGCAAAAATGCAAAAGACACAAATTGGCCATATGCCCAACAAAATATATTAAATTAAAGTGTGTCCACCTAAGCATTTTACCCATCTGAAAATACCATGTGCTCTTCTGAAAACACCAGGCTGTGGGCGCTTAAAAGCGTGTTGGAGGCACAGCGTTTTTTCCATCTGAAATGCTTTGGTTGCATTGCATACGGAATATCCGCGGAAGTAATGTGTTGCTAGCATATGATTTCACAGTTGAATTGTTTATTATGAAATATTATTTTTATAATGAATTCAAATTAAATATGTTCAGAGCACTCATAACTATTGGTTTCTAAACTTAAATGGATTGAGGCAATCGGAATTCCTCAACTGAAATTACTTATCCTAACTTGTTGGGTTTTATAGTGTGTTACTAAATGTTATAAATGGCACAGTTAAGGAGTGAAAGCGTTTGCTGATAGTTTGAGGTCCATTAGGTAGACACTGGCCAGTCAAGCTCATAATGCACTGAAAAATTCCTCATGTGTAATTATTGCACCCTCCAATAAACAAGCTGGCTGTAGTGAGGAAAAAACACACAGACACAAACAAATCCAGTGTGATTCCTCAGAGGCCAATGGTTGGCCTGCTTTCAAACTACATGACACTAATGACAGCGTCTGTAAAAGACAGGGCTTGTTTACGAATGTGATCACCAAAACGCGCCGAAATGAGAGTGAAGAGCAAATGTGACAAAACACAAAGGCTGTTTTCAAAAAAGTTTAAAGGTTCTTCTCTCTCCTGCCACTGACCTTCAGAGAACTAAAGGACACGAGAGAAAAAAAAACGTAATATAATTAGTTCAACATTACTAACTTCAATTCAAGGCTTAACAGAGTTAGGAGGATCAGAGCATGAACGTCTATTAGGACACAAGACAAGACTGAAGCCTCATTAGCGTAAGGAGATTTTGAGTGGCTCAAACCGCTTTTCAGCAAGCAGAAGCCAACTATCATCAGGAGTAATTCTGCCTGGTTTCAGCAACATCATCTGAGGCTGCTTTAGACTAGCAGACAAACTAATTTGTCAGATTTGTCTTAATGGCCAACTAGTGCTCTTCAATCATTTGGGATTTAAGCGGTAAAGCAGCAGCGGTCCAGTATCCATGTGTCTCTATACAGCAAAGACAAATAGACTTGTCCATCCCTCCCTTCACCGTAGGACAAACGCCAGGCTGAACTGCAGTGCCTCCAAGAGCTAAACTAGGTTAGCACTGCATGCAGGTGTACATGCAGATGACGCTCGGCTAGAGGGGTCACCGTTAGGAGGGTCATCCTCGCCTGCAGCCTGACAGAGCTTTACATCACCAGCCATGTATCCCCCTTCACAAGTCCCAATGCAGACGCACTCACACGACTAACCACATCGACCAGCCACACTGACTACCAAAAGACGAGGGGGTCGATGCTTAATGGCCCATAAATTAATCTCTGAGAATGAAGAACAGACAATCAATAACAAACCAATTAAACAAACTCCAACGGCAGGATGTTTGATTCATACATGCTAAACGCACAACATGCTAACTGAATGCCAAGCATGAATCCAATTAAGTGGAACTCTGATGGAGAAAATGATTACTAGTATTGTTTAGTAAATAGTATTGTCATGTTTAGTTCTCCACACAGAATAAAAGTAGGGTTGCAACTAAGGATTAATTAGATAATCAGCTGATAATTTATTTGATTAATCAGATTAAAAAAGTCAGATTTTATTTCATTTAAGTGGGAAAAAAACTATAAAATAAATGATTACACATTCTGCCCCAACGTTGTTTTCCAAACATGTGCAAATGCTATGAAAACAAACATAATGAATGCTTTACGTAGCCTATACTAAACATACTGTATGTGAAAGAAAAACAATGGCTTAAAATAAAGTTTAAGCCAAATGACAGTTTAATGACAAAGAAAAATAAAAATAAAAAATAAATAAAAAGCACAAACAGGTGAGAGGAATGTTCTTCAGGACACACATTCACTCTTATGAACCTTGTACTGCATTTTCTTTAAACTTCTTACATTTATATCCAGTTACTGATTTATATCATGTTATTGTCCCTTTACAATTATTACACTCATAAAATATCATTACTAAGATTGCACATACCAAACTGAACATCCAACAGCAAATTTATAATATTATAAATAGACTCCAGCTCAAAAGTGCACTGTTTTCATACTTGTTGGCACAAGAGGTCAAAATGTCATCCAGATGAAGCCTGGGAGCTCAAACAATCTTTAAGCCTCATGTTTCCACACAAACTGGAGCCAAAGGCAACATGCATTATTTATGAGGTGTACATATAAAACCAACACAATGAAAACAAAATTTTACATAGATAAATGTATTATGTGTGACAACTGGAATAAAAATGTATTTGAGAACATTTAAATGAATTTAAATTTTAATAGAGTTCTGTGAAGCCTCTGTGGAGACAGACGGCAGCAGCTAATATTACAACTGAATTTTAATGAGAGATTTCAAGGTCAAATTCATGTTATTGTCACTTACTGCTCTGACACATGGAGTTGAGGATCCAAATACAGCTTTATTTGAGGGTAATCAAATAATCCAAACAATCAAAGGGCACAAAACACAGGGCAAAAAGGGAAAATCCAAGGAACCAGGCATGAGAATGCCCTCTGGTGGAGTCCTCAGAGTCACAAAAATCCAGGAGGGAGGTGGAGAGGAGGGCCAGGATCATGTAGTGGAGGCAAGACTAGGGAGTGAAACAGATCGGGGACCCAGGGTGGACCGGGCAGAGCAGGCTGAGTGAGTGGCCAGGGCAGAGCTGACGGGACAGAAGACCACCATGGCGGAGCAAAAGACCACCATGGCAGAGCAGATGACCACCACAGCCGAGCAGACTGTACTGATGGTCCCCACCATGAAGAGGAAGACCACCACAGCAGTGTAGGTGGGACTGAAGATCTCCACGGCCAAGCAGAAGTCCACCACAGCAGAGCAGACGGGCCTGAAGACCCCCACGGCAGAGTAGAGGACCGCCATGGCGAACCAGACAGAGCTGGCAATAACCACAGTGGGGCAGGCAGAACTGGTGACCATCATGACAGATCTGGCGGGACCGAAGACCACCTGGAGCTTGAGATCCCCAGGGCACATCAGGAGGAACTGGAGACCACCACGGCTGATCAAGCAAAGCTGGAACACAGGGAGGTTAGGAATGGCCTCTGTGGCCATCACAGAGAGTTCATGTCAAGGCAGACAGGAAGTCCATGACCGGATCCCGCCACATGGCGACTGCCATTACTGAAAGCGCGGCAGCTGGTGGTAAGACCTCCAGGACAACCGGACTTGGGACCCCCAGACTCAAATGCACTGAGACCACTGGACTAGGGTGTGCTGGACTAGGGGATGATGTTGGAACCGTGGGGATTCCAGCTGTTCGCACTGACATCAGTGGTGGGACCGCCACATTGGACGCTAGACTTGAAAGCCTAGGGGATGCCTTGGTAGCTTCAGGTGAAGAGTTTATGATGGCCGGAATCTCTGGCGTGACGTCCATGACGGCTGAAGATTCTGGTGTGGTGGCCATGTTGACTGAAGGCTCTGGTGTGGTGGTTATGTTGTGGACAAGCTCTGGTGCGGCATCCATGTTGTGGACAGGCTCTGGTTCGGCGGCCATGTTGTGGACAGGCTCTGGTTCGGCAGCCATGTTGTGGACAGGCTCTCGAGCGTCGATAACCGAACTGGAAGGTACTGAATGTACAGGGCTAGCGACCATCCAAACTGGACTTGCTGGAAACTGCCTCTTCTCAAAAACTGTCTAGGGGAAATGTCCTCATCAGCCTCCCCGACAGTGAAGGAGGACCCAGTCAACTGAAGAGCATAATCTAGGAACTCATTCAGTGACCCTCAAGGACCATCACGGATGAGTTTAGATTGTAACGGGTAGTTGATTCCATGGCAAAAGAAGTCAATCAAAGCGAATTCTGGGAGGTCAGGTACATTAGCAATGTCCAAAAGGTCTCTGATGTGGTGTCATGAGTGAGAGAGTTCCTTGGCGTAGTCAGACTAAGGTGACTGATGGATGCATCTGTGGTCTGGTGTTCTGTTACATACTGCTCTGACACACGGAGTCCAAATGCAGCTTTATTTGAGGGTAATTCAGAATCGTAATCCAAATTACAGACAAGGAACCTGTCAGAACCACGGGGCAAAACAATCAAAAGGCCGAAAACAGTGCAAACAGGGAAAATCCAAGAATCCAGAAACAAGAATCAAAACCATAAATACAGGAAATTAAAGACCGAATGTTCAGAATTGTAGTGTAACACTGGACAAGACTTTGCAAAGAATGAATGAATAAACCAGTTATATATAGATAGAGATAACAAGGGTAATGCCACATAGGTGGAAGAGATAAAACAATAATGATCATGGGTTATGGGAAATGTAGTCCATAGTGGAATGGCACTGGTCTGGGGTGGAGTGCCCTCTGGTGGATATTCTGGGCACTCCAGCTGGTGAAAGTTATTAACAGCAATCATTGGACACAAAGAGACTCCAGTGCAAGATGGTGAAATGTGTTTTGTTTACAAACAGAGCAGTGTTGCTTTGCCAAAACATATGTGGATGTTTCACCCACTCAGAAACTACAGGGAAAATGCATAGTGAGGAAAAAATTCATCTGGTGTTATATTTTCACCCCCTCCAAAATGTGTTCCAGCAGTCGAGAGGATTTATTGATGGCACAGCTGCTTTGGACAGGAACACAGCCAATGGGAACTCACACCACAAGCCAAAGCAATAAGATAATGTTTTTAACATTGCACATCTCTATGATTACAGTTTCAGGATCAGAGCAGGGAGAGCCATAAAGCACTCCATGTACCCGCATTTTTTGAGCAATGTTGTCGAGTGATTTTGTTTGGACACCCGTTGAGAATGGGCAACAAATTTCTATCTGGAAACTTTAGATAGGTCGTGACATTTTTCAAGAACAAATTTACATTTATGCATCTGGCATAAACCCATTTATCAGTTCTTGCTTGTTGGTGAATCAAACCCATGACCTTGGGTTTGATTCTGATTATAATGCTCTTTATGCATTATAGTCCTTCACGTCTATTGCGATCTCAAAATTCCGTCCAGTTGATAATACCTAGAATATCAAGATCGACTGCTGGCGGTAGATCCTTTTCCTATTTAGCACCAAAACTTTGGAACAGTCTTCCTAACATTGTCCGGGAAGCAGACACACTCTGTCAGTTTAAAGCTAGACTAAAAACACATCTCTTTAACCTAGCATACACATAACACATTATAGACTTCTATAATTCAATATTAGGCTACATAGTTTAGGTCAGCCGGAACCGGGAACTCTTCCCATTAATCCTGATGTACTCATTACATCATAAGATGAATGGTGTCTACGCTAATATTAGTCTCTCCATTTATCCCGAGGTTAGCTGCAGTCTGCCGGATCCAGGGCGTATCCAGATCTGATGAAGGACCTGCGCCTGGGTGCGACGACAACACAGTCCTGAAGTGTCAACTAGTCTCTCCCCTGTGAAGGCCTCCTTCCCTTCTCCTTTACCTCTGTACAGATAAAGTGTTGCCGGGATGATTCCGGCTCGCGTGGCTACGTGGAAGTGATAGAAATTCTGTATTATAATTTTTAAGGCCAGACAAGTAGTTTGTTGAGGGTTGGTTTGTAGGGAAGGACTACACGCCTACGCACATATATTCAAACACGCATACCTATAGACTGAACACGTAATACGCACGTGCATGCCATCAGCGTTCTCACAGGTTCGTTTTTTGAAGTTTGTGCAGAAAGAACTTAAGAGTTTTCTGTTAAAACGGTGTTGTATTAGCTAAGTTAATAACTAATGATCGTTGCGACTGAAGTGAATCAATCAAAACTAACTTTAGCTGGACAATAACTTTATTCTAGAGCTGCTGTAAAGCCAAAACAATCTCTGTTACTTTAATTTCCTATTATCAATGTAAAGCTGCTTTGGAACAATCTACATTGTTAAAAGCGCTATATAAATGAAGATGACTTGCCTTGACTTTGGTAGTGCTAGTGCCATGCTCTGCTACAGGAAAGCTGTATTCAATTCACTAGGGATGGACATCTTTGTAATTTTAACTGCTCAAAAATCATTTAACCATTTTTAACATCGAACAGCATGAACACTGCATTTGTAGGTCCCCTGCACTCTATTTGATGCCATCAGTCTGTGCATCCAGTAATCCTCTGGAAACTCAATGCAAAAGTCACTCTGTATCTTTCTCTGCAAAAGCAACTCAAACGGACAACAAAGCACCACCCAATACACCACTGTAACTAATCACAAAATTAAAAATGATTGCTGCCACCACATATTCACAGCTCCTAAGCGATGTTGACATTGTTCCAGTAATGTACACAGAAGAATCCAGGCATTTTGACTCCAGAACGTTTATTTGAATGGGCACAAATCCGGTTTAAAGGCAGCGATTCAGCAGACTCATTCAGGCTTGTCTGAGTGAACAGCCTCCATCAGAGTCATGACAGGACAGGAGGCCTGTGGCCATTAAATACTTGTATTTCTGGAAGAGAAAAGTTTGTGTTAATCTGACCTTTGTTTTATAGCAACACTGAACTTCTCCAAAAATTCATTCCAGCTGCTTCAGGCTCCAGTAAACAAGCTGCCTGCAATCTCACCTCACCCCCCCCACACGCTGTAAAATACAACAGCCGTGAAATCAGAAATCTGGTACGGTGACAGGGAGGGGACATGTTCGAATCACTTCGCTTTGTCGTTGCCATGACATATTAACTCGTGGGAACCTGATAATATGTGGTGGCCACGAGATATTAATTTGTAGGAACGTCATATTAACTTGTGGGAATGTCGTGGCCATGAGATCATTTTGTCGAGGTAACGAAATTATTATATTGTGGCCATGCGATGTGCCTCGATATTCGATGTTGAGGGAATGACATTTTCTTGTGGCCACGATTTCTTATGTTGAAGGAACAACTATTTCTCATGACCACGAGTTTAATGAGTAAACAAACATGTGTGACCATAGCAACCTCGGATTATCAGAAATGTATAGGCCTATTATTAATACATTAAAATTTATATTGAATTAAGAATGACAAAAAAATTGTGTGGAATTAAAGGAGCATTCCACCCGTGGGAACATTAATCTTTATTGAAAGTGGGTCATATATGTAGTCGAAATGTAACAAATTTCGAATTTGGTGCCTTCTTGACCGAGGAAAGACAGAAAGTAACTTTAGGGCGCATTTGTATGGAAGACAACAGCTCCCACAATGCACCACATTGCACAGCTCCGCAAGCCACTCCCACTAATTTCCATGTCCTCGTCTGATTCAGAGATTTCGTCCAGGAGAAATTGGCATTGTTGAAATGCAGCAGATGGACTCTATATACTCTATATCTGTGTCCGTAGGCGCACAGTGAGAGCCAGTCCGGGCTCCTCGTCCGTGACAGGCAGGTCTTCAGCCTCAGCTGCTCTTCCCTATATTGCGGCTCGTAAAGGTAGCCACGAACATCTGATTCGAGCATCAGACTTTCGAAATCCTCTTCTTCCAAATCAGTATTGTCGTAACTTCACATCTGGCTCAACAGCGCCTGTTAGCTTAGCTTCCAAACAAGATGGCAGATATTGCTTTTAGTTTCTGCAAGTGAAGTCCCACCCACTGATCTGTAATAGGTCTGTAGAGTGAGTGGGTCCCACCCCCTGGAAAAATGAGGAACGAGTGTTTGAAGTCTCATCCCCTCTACAAAGATATGGGACTTCCTGCTTAGAATGACGCAAAATTAATATTTTTACATCATTATAAGCAGGAACTGCAACACTGAAATCTGTATTTCTCCCGTCTCAGGGGAAAATGAGGGAATAATGCAAGACTAATCAAAAATATGACTGGGTTTCTAACGATACAAAGCTTAATGGAAATGGGTGAAGTGTTCCTTTAAGAAATTATTTTATTAATCTATATTATAGGTCTACTATTGTATTATATTGCACACAGTGTTGCCTATAGACAGCATTCAAATAAAGTTTGTTATTATCAATAAATGTTAAAAGAATATGTAAGAAACAACATAAAATAATATAGGCCTACAAGAAAACATTTTCATCCATCCAGTCCCACTGCTATCTCTGATCGTGATCAGATACATGAAATGAAGGGGTAAATAAAGCAAATACATAATGAATAAAAAATATAACCAATAATAATAACAATACTAATAATAATATAAAATTATTAAATAAAAAAGAAATGAATGAATGAGATGAACAACTGTTGTGTGGGATGGATAAAAATGTTTTCTAAAAATAATATAATATAATATAATATAATATAATACAATATCATATATCATATATCATATATCATATCATATACAATATAATAAATGGTAGGCCTATAATATAGGTTAATATAGCTCATCATTTATTCATTTCACACTTTTTGTCATACTTAAAGCAGTAGTCTGTAGTTTTTCCTCTTTGTCAACATCTCTGTTCAAAATCTGCAATTGCAGTTATTCGCGGAATTATCAACTTTATGTGGGTTGTGCCTCGGCACGGCGCGGATGAATCCAATGTTTTGAGGAGAATGTGCGGCTGTCAGTCACCGCGCCGGTGTGGATACTGGCATTCGGAATCACAGATCCAACTTTTTGGAAGTATGGCCAACAAAAGAATTCTCACCAGAAAATGTCAACGGAAAAAAAACATTGCAGTAAATCGCGCTGGGATAGAATACTGACATCTGCTGGTTTGTGGAAAAACTTTAGAAATTATAATTAAAGAAAGAAATTGCAATGACCACATGTATCCAATAGAGGGCCATAGAGGCTCATTCATTTTCACTTCATTTTTCTTGATGCTTAAACTTCTCACAACTTTATGATATATATTTTGTGAATATTTATTTAAACATTTTGAAATACATAAAAAATATGTAGTTTTGTCAGAGTTATAATTTGTTGTTGTTTTCTGATATATTTTGAATTATCTTGCTTTTGCAAATTATTATACATACATTTGCAGTAACATTACAAGTCACCACTATGACATGACTGTAATGTGTGTGTGTTTGCGTGTGTGTGGGGGGGGGGGGGGGTAAGCTTGATCCATGTTGCAAATGTGACATTTTTCAGATTTATGCCAGTTTAGTTGATTTTATTTGCCAATTTCTATAAAAATGCTCTCTGTTGCAGTGACATACGTGTGTGTTTGTGTGTGTGTGTATGAGATAGAAAGTTCGTTCCACTTTGGGTTTATGCTCTAGGACCAGACCTTGATTTAAATGTAATTTTTTTTAGATTTATGCCAGTTTTGTTTATTTTATTTGCCAATTTCTGTAAAAATGCTCTCTGTTGCAGTCACGTACATTTATGTGTTTGTGTGTGTGTGTGTGTGTGTGTGTGCAGGGCCGGCGCGTCCATATAGGCGAACTAGGCAATTGCCTAGAGCGGCACTTTTGTAAGGGCGGCAAAATGTGTGCCAATCGGGAATGAACAATTCACAAAATAGGCTACATGATTTGCTGCGCCGCCCCGCCCCCTTCTCTCACGAGTCATGAGTCATGACTGAGTGATGGGAAGTTCGGATCATTTTACTGTCTCTCTTGTTCTATCTCGTTCATCAAAATGAACGAATCTTTATTTGAGTCATTTCGTTAATTTAAGTGGCTTTAAATGTTACACTTTTAACAGCCAAATTCCCCGATCACATCCACATACGCATATAGTATATTTGCTTCCTTTTGGCCTAAAGTGTTCCTGCAACGGGAGTGTTCTCTGGCTATAGAGCGCAGAACAGCGGAGTGTGTGTGGACAGAAGCGCATGCCTGAGCTTGTGTTTTGGGTTAAGCTGCGTTGCTTTGACATTGTGGAAAATATAACAATAGAAACAAAATGTATTAGCCTTTTTACCCGTTATTATCAATCTAAATTAATCTCGTTTTTAACTTAATTTCGTTTTTCTTTATTTAAATTTAGTTTTTCTTTATTTAAATTTCGTTTTACTTTATTTAAATTTTGTTTTTTCTTTATTTAAATTTTACATTTTGTTTTTTCTTTATTTAAATTTAGTTTTTTCTTTATTTAAATTTCGTTTTTTCTTTATTTAAATTTTAAATTTCGTTTTTTCTTTATTTAAATTTTAAATTTCGTTTTTTCTTTATTTAAATTTCACAGCTCCGCAAGCCACTCCCACTAATTTCCATGTCCTCGTCTGATTCAGAGATTTCGTCCAGGAGAAATTGGCATTGTTGAAATGCAGCAGATGGACTCTATATACTCTATATCTGTGTCCGTAGGCGCACAGTGAGAGCCAGTCCGGGCTCCTCGTCCGTGACAGGCAGGTCTTCAGCCTCAGCTGCTCTTCCCTATATTGCGGCTCGTAAAGGTAGCCACGAACATCTGATTCGAGCATCAGACTTTCGAAATCCTCTTCTTCCAAATCAGTATTGTCGTAACTTCACATCTGGCTCAACAGCGCCTGTTAGCTTAGCTTCCAAACAAGATGGCAGATATTGCTTTTAGTTTCTGCAAGTGAAGTCCCACCCACTGATCTGTAATAGGTCTGTAGAGTGAGTGGGTCCCACCCCCTGGAAAAATGAGGAACGAGTGTTTGAAGTCTCATCCCCTCTACAAAGATATGGGACTTCCTGCTTAGAATGACGCAAAATTAATATTTTTACATCATTATAAGCAGGAACTGCAACACTGAAATCTGTATTTCTCCCGTCTCAGGGGAAAATGAGGGAATAATGCAAGACTAATCAAAAATATGACTGGGTTTCTAACGATACAAAGCTTAATGGAAATGGGTGAAGTGTTCCTTTAAGAAATTATTTTATTAATCTATATTATAGGTCTACTATTGTATTATATTGCACACAGTGTTGCCTATAGACAGCATTCAAATAAAGTTTGTTATTATCAATAAATGTTAAAAGAATATGTAAGAAACAACATAAAATAATATAGGCCTACAAGAAAACATTTTCATCCATCCAGTCCCACTGCTATCTCTGATCGTGATCAGATACATGAAATGAAGGGGTAAATAAAGCAAATACATAATGAATAAAAAATATAACCAATAATAATAACAATACTAATAATAATATAAAATTATTAAATAAAAAAGAAATGAATGAATGAGATGAACAACTGTTGTGTGGGATGGATAAAAATGTTTTCTAAAAATAATATAATATAATATAATATAATATAATATAATATAATATAATATAATATAATATAATATAATATAATACAATATCATATATCATATCATATACAATATAATAAATGGTAGGCCTATAATATAGGTTAATATAGCTCATCATTTATTCATTTCACACTTTTTGTCATACTTAAAGCAGTAGTCTGTAGTTTTTCCTCTTTGTCAACATCTCTGTTCAAAATCTGCAATTTTGAACAGAGTGCAGTTTTGCAATTTTGAACAGAGTGTTCTCTGGCTATAGAGCGCAGAACAGCGGAGTGTGTGTGGACAGAAGCGCATGCCTGAGCTTGTGTTTTGGGTTAAGCTGCGTTGCTTTGACATTGTGGAAAATATAACAATAGAAACAAAATGTATTAGCCTTTTTACCCGTTATTATCAATCTAAATTAATCTCGTTTTTAACTTAATTTCGTTTTTCTTTATTTAAATTTAGTTTTTCTTTATTTAAATTTCGTTTTACTTTATTTAAATTTTGTTTTTTCTTTATTTAAATTTTACATTTTGTTTTTTCTTTATTTAAATTTAGTTTTTTCTTTATTTAAATTTAGTTTTTTCTTTATTTAAATTTTAAATTTCGTTTTTTCTTTATTTAAATTTTAAATTTCGTTTTTTCTTTATTTAAATTTTGTTTTTCTTTATTTAAATTTAGTTTTTTCTTTACTGAAATTTTAAATTCTGTTTTTTCTTTATTTAAATTTTGTTTTTCTTTATTTAAATTTTGTTTTTCTTAATTTAAATCTACCCTTTACTGTGTCAGTAATTTGTTAGTCAGAAAAATACCTTAAAGTATTGCTTAATTTAACAGACCTGTGTGTGTGCGTTTTATATCACTAGTGCAGCGTGCGTTAAGTAGCTATAAGCCCTGCCCGCGTGAGGTGCGCCGCTTCCCGCTCGCGTTGTTCTGTAGTTTACTAAAAGTTTATTAATTCTGAACGTGTCGCGTCTCGCGTGTCCATCTATATTGCACCACCAAATGCGACACTGCACTCCCTTGTGAAGTCGATTGGATGAACGGTTCTCGAAATAATCAAAATGCAAACGGACATAAAGACACATAGAGAATACTGCCTTTATTCGAGAGAAGAATATGTTCAGCACCCTCTCGAAGCTTTGAATATTCGATGTTCATTACTACCGAAGCTTCGAAGCTCAAAAAATGGTATTCGGACCAGCCCTAGGGGCGGCACAAATGTTTTTCGCCTAGAGCGGCAGAAGTGCACGCGCCGGCCCTGTGTGTGTGTGTGTGTGTGTGTGTATGAGATAGAAAGTTCGTTCTACTTTTTATTTATGCTCTAGGACCAGACCTTGGTTTATTTGTAAAAATTTTCAGATTTATAATGGATTTACTTTTATTTTTTTGACAAACAAAATTTAAAAAAGTCATTTTTTTCATTTTCCCATTCATTTTCAATGTGGGGTCATTTTGACCCCAAACACCTTAAATGGTAAAAAAAAATTTACACACCTTTAGAACAACCAAATCAAGCCCAGTTTTTTTGTGCATGTTTAGATAGATTATTTAGGAAAAGTCACAGAGTTTCATGCCCCTGAGATGAAGGTAACACTTTTAAAAAATGAACCCAAACAGTGATTATGATTTGTTGTTGAATATGTTTGTGTATTTTTTTTACCACATTTTATTGTTGTGTATATGTATAGCCTATAATAATACCGCGGAATTCATTGCGGTCAATCTGACCGTCTATGGCCGAAATATAGGTAAATGTTCATTTGTTTTTTTGCCTTATGTGTAATTTATATGAAAAACATTTTAAATGAAAATACAGACACTTTTAGGAAAAGTCAGGTACCGGCTGGATTTTATTTATTTTTTCAACAAAGTTATTGCAGATATAAAATTCAAAACGGTCACAATGACCGCCATGGCACTTCTAGTGTTAATTACAAGCTTTTTTTCATTGCTTGGTTGTGAACTTTATTATATAGACAGTAGAACATTTATAGTTAAAAGTTAAACAGGCTCTTTGATGAATAGCAGCTATTGAGTAAAGTAGAGAAGGCCCTAAAAACAAGGTTGTAAGTTTTGTTTGTTCAAAACTGTAACATTCGTTTGTTCGTTGTGTCAAGTTGCAGTTTGTTTGAAATAACAAACCAGTTCACCCGAAGGAAAACTCGAAGTGCTATTATAAGACATCCTGTCATAGCTTTTTGGTACATAACGGCTACCGTAGATGCAACACGCATTTGAAAATGCGAGGCGCTGGAGAGCACTATTTGTTTGAATGCAAAATACTATTTCACCGCTAGATGGGAGAAATTCCTACACAATGTCCCTTTAATTAAAAGTAAAATATTAATGTATTAACAATATCATTTAATGATAATCCCCGGTTGCTATCTTGCTATGGTCACACAGGTCTGTTTTGTAATAATCTGTGAATACAGACACAGGGGAGGGGAAAAATCCCATCTGCTGCAAGAGAACCAATTTTTTAAGGCTCTGATATGCCTTCAAGCGAAATTGAAGAACACACTGGTGTGAAGTCATTTTGAAGAACTTTCCAGAAAAGTTTGCTCCAGCTGGTAAACACCTTCAAATTACCATTAGCTCGTGGTTATAACGTAATAGGGTAGGTGTGACTGTGAGGCTCTACCTTTTTTGACGTGGACATCTTCTGTTCAGTACATCAAGGTCAGACGTCTGCGGGTAAAAACATGAACACACTGGAGCACCGCCTTATAGTGTCAAATGTTGTTGTAATTAAAATTTAAAGAGACATATCTTGGTTTTGTTTTTTTTAAAACAATGGTAAAAAAAAACAAACAAAAAAACAATGGAAATGGTATATGTGAAGATTTCTAGTCAGGATTTAGACCGCTCTCATCAGAGTTACCAATGACTTTCTCTTATCTGATTGTGGTTTTATCTCTCCGTTATTGTAACTGGACTATAGTGCTGCATTTGATTTATCGACGCAAACATTCTTTTAGAATGGGCTTGAAAATGATGTTGGTATTAGTGCACTTGCACTGGCATGGTTCAAATCGTACTTATCTGACTGTCATCAATTTGCAGCACTAAATGAAGAGGTATCATATCACAAGTTCAGTATGGAGTACCTTAAGGCTCAGTACTAGGAAGGTTTCTTTTCACCCTGTACTGTACATGCTACCCTTCGGAGATATCATTAGGAAACATGACGTGACAGTTTTCACTGTTGATACTCAGCTCTATATTTCTTCACGGCCCAATGACACATACCAATTTACAAAACAGAAAGCATAACTGATTTAAAAAAAATGGATGACTAGTAATTTCCTACTACTAAATTAAGAAAAAAAAAGAGGTTTTAATCATTGGACCAAAAACTTTGACATGTAATAACCTACAATACGGTCTAACTCTCCATGGATGTTCAGTCAAGTGTTTGTCATCAGTTAGGGACCTGGGTGTGCTCATTAATGGCAATCTTTCTATTGAAAGCCACAAAATGTCACATTTTAGGCTAGATTATTGTAATTCTTTACTGGGTGGTTGTCCTGCAGGCTCAATAAACAAACTCCAGCTGGTCCAAAATGCAGCAGCCTGAGGTCTTACTAGAACCAGGAAGTATGACCATATTAGCCCGGTTAACACATGTACCAGTTGTACACATTTTAAAATCTTGCTGATTACTTCTAAAGCCCTGAATGGTTAAGCTTCTCAGTACTTGAGCGAGCTCATATCGCTTTATAGTCCTTCACGTCCATTGCGGTCTCTTCTGGTCAGTTGATAATAACTAAAATATATCAAAATCAACTGTGGCCGGTAGATCCTTTTCCTTGTTAGCACCTAAACTCTGGAACTATGCCTTCCTAGTGTTGTTTGGTAGGCAGACACACACACTTCCAGTTTAAATCCAGATTGAAGGCCCATCTCTTTAACCTAGCATACACATAACACATCATATTGCACATTTCTATCATTCAAATCCCTTAACGGATTGTTAGGGTGCATAAATTAGATAAACCGGAACCAGGAACACTTCCCATAACATCTGATGTACTTGTTACATCGTAAGAGAAATGTCATCTATGCTATATTAGTCTGTTTGTCTCATTCTAATCCTGAGGTTGTCGAAGTCAGCTGGATCCGGTCCGTATTGGGACCAGATGGTAGGCCTGCACCTAGAGACGAACACAACACAGCCCTGAATGTCAGCGGATAACAATAACTAGACAAGCCCTAGAGACAGATCCCTTGCGAAGACCTCATCAACTCGACAGCCATCGGCACAGATCCTCAGCCAAGACCAGGAGAACAAGACAAGTCCCTGCAGAGACCCCTATGGCCAGCTCCAACTCTGCCTCTCTCCATATGCTGGCCTTTGTATCCTGATCTTCAAGCAGAAAGAACTGGATGAAATATCCTGAATGCTATCAATCCACAATCTGATGCAATCTGAAATCCTAAATCACACCATGTTTGTTCGTTTTGGCCAGAGGAGAACTGGTCCCCAGACTGAGCCTGGTTTCTCCCAAGGTTTTTTTTCCCCCATTCTGTCACTTGATGGAGTTTGGGTTCCTTGTCACTGTCACCTTTGGCTTGCTTAGTTAGGGACACTTCATATTTAGAAATATTATTGATTTGATTGCACTGACAGTATTGGATGAAAATTTAACTGAGCTGGATGATGACATCAGTGTTTTCTCCGGAGCTGCTTTAACCCTCTGAGGTCGGCAATCACGCCGGCGTGATTTGCTAGTTTTTTTTCCTATTAGTTCAAACGAGAGTCCAAATACTCTGTTGACTTTGATCTTACAAACCAGTTTCATACATCAATCGATCCTGTTAAATGTGTATTATTTTTGTGTATACTCACAATAAAAACAAAGTGTTGTGCTTTTTGCCAAATAAAGAAAAATAAACACGAAGCGAGTTCTGCCTTCTCTCTGTCAGTTAAGTCCATTCCGAAAATGAACAATAACTCAGCGAATACTCAGTCAAACAGACATACAGACACACAGGCATGAAGCTTGAATTCTCTTCTTTTAAATGAAGTAATTTATATTAAAAAAACAAATATTCTCAGTTCATGTAATCTGTAAGAAAAGAGCGAGATGTCAGTCGTTCTCATCTCATCTAATTATTTTTAATGTGACCCCGCCCACAGAGAGTGCCCGCTATTCAAACGCAAATTACTGAGGCAATCCACGCAAACCTGTGAACGCCCCCATATCAGCTCGAGAAAACACAAGTTTAATCAGATCATTGTAGGCTACTTGTTTACACCGTCTCGCAGCACTGTGAGGAATAATAATAATGGAAAATGTACCTCAGAAGTGTGGGTATTTCGAGGAGCAAGGATTGACTGAGCTGAGGAATACTGAAGTAAGTTTTTTTTTCCTTCTCAAGTGAATCGCGTTTCTGTTTGTGAATGAATGAACGGCAGAGATGCGCGCTGTTTACCACAGCTGGCAAAAAGACCGTTTAAATTTAAATCGCATTTCTGTGTGTGAATGAATGATGATGTTTTAGCAAACTGTATTGCTATACTGAGATGAGTAAAAATCGACTGAAATATGTTGAAATAAAATGTAGGCTATTTGTAAAAGCAACGTATTAAACTGCAAATTAACATTTATATTTCTTAGAATTACACTCTTCACTCTGGTTTCCTAACCAGACGCAATGTGATAAGATTCCAGCAACAAGCAATTTGTCTGTCCACAACAGACAACAAAATCAATGACAAATCCAATCAGAAGACTGTGTGGGCATAATCACATTAATGAAGAATTAAACCATTTTAACACTATTCAAAATACATACTCATTGATTAATATCCTTTTTCATGAAATATACTTTTAACACACACTGATGGATCCTTTACAATAAAACCAGGAACATGTTTTAAAGTAAAGAGTCAATTGTGATGTCATGTTGACATATTGACTGTATGTTTAATTTTAATTTGAAGAGAACCCTTATTAATGTGTGTGCTGTATTTCACATTGGACAGACATGCATCAGTCCCGTCAGAACAACACAAACAAAACGTATCGTCTTTCATCTATCATGGTCAACAAGATGTCTGAGCCAAAAGTAAACGTGTCACGCATCCGTACACACAACATTGGAAGGAATGAAGAGGAGCTCTGTAACGCCTCCGTCACTGCGGTGAGAGATCTGAGGTCTGAGACTGATAAGAGACTGAATGACAGATGGGGTGTCCAGCTAAGAGAGAGAAACCTCACACAAAGAGCTCTCTATCTACACAGCCTTTAAATGTCAGGCCTGATGTCAGAGGTACCTGAAAAGCAAATTAAAAGCCACTCTGGAGTCGACTAAAGACAGACTGACACTGAGGTGGCATCAGACATGAGCTCTACTCTTGTTTGAGCTGATAACCATCAGACATAAATGCAAATGAAATAAGAGATCTGAAATCTAAGTTCACCCCACACAGCTGTATACAAACACGTTTTATTTTAACAGAGCGGCAGTCCTGTTTATCTTCATCTAACGGCACTTGTGACTGAACAGAAGGGTTCAGCAGACACACCATCTCTCAAGATGGGTTTATACAATCAGTGAAGATTAGACTATTAACATTTTAAAATGTATTGCAATAGAAAACCATTATTTAAAATTGCAATATTTCACAAAAATACTGTTTTTACTGTATTTTTGATCAAATAAATGCAGTGAGCATAGACTTTTATAGAATAGACTTTTTTCACAAACATTGAAAATCTTATACACCAAACTTTTATGTTAAGTGAGTTCGTTGAAAAGACCCAGTTCACATATTTGATTGATTCACTTGAAAGCTAAATGGCAAAATCATGTTTGACATTTATATAAATAATTAAAAAAAAATTGCTTTTAAGTTGTATTTAATATCAGTGTATTGATTTTTTGCTAGAAAACACCAGTGGTGTGAAGTAACGAATTACAAATACTCACGTTACTGTAATTGAGTAGTTTTTTTCAGAAATTGTACTTTTTTGAGTAGTTAAATTTTTTTGTAATTTTACTTTTACTTGAGTACATTTTAAGTGATGTATCGGTACTTTTACTCCGCTATTTTCCTTCTTTTGTGGTTGTTACTCATTACATGCTTGTTTTAAAATTTTATTTTTTGATCCATCAACGTGATTGGATCGCGTAAACGGTCTCGTGACTGTCGTCAAATCAAATCATGCATAGAAAACTTTAACCGCCAAGGCACCAACTACTGTTAATTATGGCTGCTGTGGACGTGCATTCTTCCTGCATCAATTCAATCGAGATATCAGCGTCTTCCTCTAATATGCTAAGGAATATTTACATTTCTGCTTACTAATATATTTATATAGGCTGGCCTATCTACAGCCAGGGCCTGACATTTGGTGTTGGGGTTATTACACAAATGTAATTCCTTACAAATTATATTATTATCAGCATTTCAATTTGAGTAAATGTAGCTGTGTTAAATGTAAGGGATGATGCCACCCTTTTAGAACAATGTGCATTTAAGTTTAAATTGTAAGATATAATGGCATGGAATTACAGTGTAATTCATGTGAGCTCACTATCTTAGCCTTTTTCAGTTTATTAGGTGAGGTAAATTGATAATATTAGTGATTCCTGTTTCTTTTTCAGAATACTGATAAATTGGTACCGGTTTGGAGAGAATCTTTTTTTTTTTTATCTCTCTATTTAACCCATCTCATGGTGTGTGTGATGCTGAACTATCGTATGAGTTTCTAAAGGTTTGTAGTGCGCAGTGTTTATTATAAGGAGGGCTACATGATATTGAAGAAAAGTGTGATATGCTATAACTCATCAAATAACCCCAGTTATTGGAAGCCGTTGCGATATGCATATTGCGATTTATAGCCTACATTTGCGATATTTCGATAATTCCAATATATTTCGATGCAGTCCTAATAAGGAGGTAGAATCCGCAGCTCAGTACTCACTACTCACTACTCATGAGTACTTTTAAATAAGCTACTTTTTTACTTTTACTCAAGTAGTTTTTTGGACAAGTACTTTTTACTCAACTCACACTACATTTTTCGGAATGTAATGGTACTTTTACTTGAGTATTTTTTTTCAGTACTCTTTCCACCACTGGAAAACACTGCATATTTATTTTATTTTTATTTATGTAAAACACCATTATATATTTAAATAGACTGTTAGCAGTCTGTAGTGTAGTGTAGTGTTCAAACTAATTTTTGAAAAGAGCAGTGTGACTGTAGCTGATGTGTTGTAAATGAGTAACTACAGTTCACTGCTGATGTTTATATAAGCTAATGTGTGTGGGTTTGTGTGTTCCTGTGAAATAGGGCTGTGCCGGTTAACTTGACAACCACATCACCGCGGTGGTAGAACACCACTGCAGTGGCTGAGTAGCACCAGCGGTGGCTGAGTAGCACCGGCAGTGGTCCACCAAAACACATTTTTTTTGTATGTGAATGCTGTTTCAGGTGAATATTGCCATGAGTGAAGCACAAAGCTTTGTTTACTAAAGAAATAATAGGTTAGCAATTAAATGTTACATTGCACCCATGGAAACATTTAGATTCGTGCCGAATGAGAGAGGTACGTCACGTGAGGCCATAAATTTAAGCTTTGTCTGCTTTGTATTATGTTTAGCGATCTGGTCACCCGATTATCAGCGAATTTAACAATATTCCATAGGATATGGAATATTCTGTCTCTTTTCCCAAATCTTCACTCATTTGCACAGGGGATTATAAACATTTCTTCCTTTGGTTCGCTTTTAATTTGCCCTACATCGATTTTTCTACTTTACCACAGTAAAAATGCGAATATAATAGGCCTGATACCTTTTTGCTTGGACATCAAATTCTATTTAACAGTTTGTGCTTGATATTATGGTAAGACACGTCAAGTTTATTTGTATAGCGCAGTGATCTCAAACTCAATTCCTGGAGGGCCACCGCTCTGCACAGTTTAGCTCCAACCAGCTCCAACTCACACTTGCAAGGAAGTTTCTAGTAATCCTGAAGACCTTGATTAGCTGGATCAGGTGTGTTTGATTAGGGTTGGAGCAAAACTGTGCAGAGCTGTGGCCCTCCAGGAATTGAGTTTGAGATCACTGGTATAGCGCATTTCACACACGCCTGAGATTTTAGTTTTGCTTTCTCTGGCAGCACAAAATCAAACACAGCCTAAATGTCTTGACACTGCGGAAGATAAAATTCGCTCTTCAGACCTTTACAAGTATCAGTTGCTTGGAACATCAGGAGAAAACATGAAGACTGTCTCTTTCCTGCTTATGTCCCACATCCCTCTCAAAGCGCAGAGTGGTAGGCTATATGACGCATCTTTGTCTGGAAATATAAAACGAATGTTTTTTTTAAATAAGTAAATATACTTATATTATTTAGGTTACCAATTACTGATATTTATTTAAATGTTTTACAGGCTGTAGTGTGGTGTTTTACTGACGTACGTAAGTGCTAAAATAAAAACACAAGTACTTGATTTTACAAGACCCACTAACCCCCATACCCCACAAACACCACCATGTCACCACCAGTAGTTGGTCCATTAACGTATCAAAGAGGCTTTCCGACACCACACCGACGCCAGCATGATAAATATCTGGCGCTGTCAGCCAACTCGACATCCAGTGGTCTCAAGTGTCAAGAAGAGCTACAGCCAATGAGAGAGCAAGGCATGGGTTGAGGTCACCGGAACAAAAACAGCAGAAGCAACATGGCTTCAAGAAATGAAGTAACATGTCTTTTTTCCTCCTTCTGGATTTTCTTTCAAACAGCTGGCAGCACTAATTTCTTCCCAAAATCCATTTTCAAATAAATAACTCCTGTTTGTATAACAAACTCTTAACTGTCAAAAGAACAAGGAACATTTGAATTCTCAATTCAAATTTCCCTTGATCTTTTAACAGTTAAGAGTTTGTTATAGTATAAAAATACCCTGCAAGTTTTTAAAACTCAAAACTTCCTTGTTATTCCAAAAACTGCTTTTATTTAAAACCAAGGCCAGAAAATGACAGAATCTCAAAAGTGGAGACAGGACAGCGAAAGACCGCCTTTGCAAAAGAATATCAACGCCTTCATCTACATCACCGCGTCTTTGGCACTGCCCACTGGAGCGTTAGTGAATAGTGACATGAAAACTAGTAAAGATCAACAGAGGATCAATACCATTACCTTCCAAATGATCCTAATGTTAGTAAAGTAGTTTTTTTTTTTTTTTTTTAACAATGTGAATGTCTCAGCAGTGCATTATTTGTTTGTATCCGGTGCATTTCACTGTGGATTATCTGATAAATCAGTCACAATTTCGACGCAGGCTTTGCAAACAGACTTTAACGATATGGATCTGTCAGCAACACAACAAACACGTAAGTAACCATGTTCATTCTAATGCCTGATCTGTGATCAGTGATTTCTGATGTGTATTCAAGTTCAGACAGATAATCTCTCTCTCAAAATCATTCAATACTGTTTACGCATCAGTAAATCAAGCCAGAGACTACACTGTAAAAAATGATTTTATGTCAAAGTAAATAAAACAGGAAAAATCATGTATCTTTTGCTAAGAATAATTTTGTAAAAATGAAAACTTTAGTATATTAAGTAAATCCTAATTATATACTAATTTTTTACTTGTAAATATTAGACATCCAACAGACAAGTGAAATTGACTTCTGACTCTCTGGCATATTTACATGCATTAATTAAGTACTTGAAGCAAATTTAAAAAAATCAAGTAAAATTTAGTCCTTGAAGAAAGGAATCTGCGCATGCGCAGAAAGAAGAAAACACGCGATGATTGAGGGATTTCGAATCTCCACTCCAACGGCTCTCGACAGGTAAGCAACAGTAAAAAACTGCATTATATTACGGATTTATAATGATTTTTTGATTAATTCAACGATTGTCTTGTCATCACTTCATGCTATACATTTGAAAAGTTTAGTGTTCTTAAGTTTAGAGACGTGCTCCAGAAAAAAGTTAAGGGAGAGGCAGAGGCAGAAAGCACCCTGTTTATTTTCTTTATTTTACAAAAGCACAATGTTTTATTTCGATTGAAAGTGGAAAAAGTAGACATTTAACAGTTTATTTTTTCATATTTCTTAAGTCTGTAATCTTTATGACCAAAAATGACGGAGTATAAGTCTAATTTGCTGCTACGCGCGGGCGCTTTTGCCGACTCAAGAGGGTTAATGACGAGTTAACTTTGTAGACGTTAGCCATATTTTTTTCTCATTTTTAAACTTTACGTTTTACACGATTTATCAGTAATTACGCCTAAAAACCATGAATATGTCACTTAAATCATGATCTTTTTGTTTAATATTTATTTTGTGTGCAATTTTCTTTATAGATGACAAATATTGGCCACGAATTAACAATAGGCCTAAGTGAGAAGGTTCTCGTTCCCTCATCGTGCACAGTATAATTCATTTCCTCATTCATTTGCTAAATCGTGCATACTATCTATTAAATGGTCCCTGCTTTTACTAAATCGTAACCACGTTGTAAATGACAATAATTCGTACTCCCAAATTCCTAATTCGTAGCCTTGATATCTGCTGTGTGTCACATGTTAGCATTAATGTGTGTAAATTGACTATGAGAGTAAGGTCATGCAGGATGTTTTTAATGATTTGGTTTAAATGAAATGAATAATGTGAATGCAAATTAATTAACTTTTAATTTAAAAGTATTAGCTGTTTACTGATTATTGTTTTTTTCTCTCTCTCTTTTCTTAATTTCAGGATATTTCTCAAATGCATTCAGCCCTTTGTGCCTCCGTTGCTGTAAACCGGTTGAGAGGGACAAAGAGAGAGACCGAACACACTGAATTGTTATTATTGTCATTATAGGTTTCTGTATATGCTTATTTCTTAATAAATTACTCTTAACTGCACATTGTCACAGTATTATTTTGTCACATTATAAGAGTAACATTTAATTGAATTTAAAATAATTACCAGCACTGCATAAAACAAGTAAAATGTATTTAAAATATCAAGTGGTTTTACTTAATTATATTAATTATATCAGATTTGTAAGTAAAAATTACTCAATATAATTTAACAGGCCAAGTTATATGTACTTATTCACTTTGTGAATTTTACTCGGCTTAGTTAAGTAGATTTACTTAATTTCCATCATTGTGAAATTTACTTGAAAAAAATTTGTGCAAAAACTTGCCTTATAAAAATTGAGTAAATTCTACTTATTGTTTTTCTCAGTGTAAAAGATCAACTCACATTGTTTATTTTAGTAGGATTAAATTAATCTTATTTAAACTGTGATTAAATTATATACAGAAAACATTTAAAGAATGCTCCATTTCTAATCGCCCAAGCTGTCAATCACACAGCGTGAGTTTATCTGGACACTTGCAAAAACTCGTTATGAAATCAATGACGCTGTTAAACTGCACAACGAAGCTCTAACTGGATTTGCATTGTTATTTGGGGAAAGCATTCGTGAGAGTGCAGAAATTGCTTTGCAATGAAGTGATCTTCATTCAAGCGATCAACAGACTTGTCTGTCATCTGCTCAATGCTCATCACTGCAACTTTTCATGTGATGGAATAGATCTAAATATAATGCTTTAATCAATACTTTTCACGATTCGTTAATCTCCATAGCTGTAATAGTAAAAACTTTGTAAAAGTATTTGAGAGATTTCCACATGTAATGCTGGCTATTTCATATGGAAAAATGTCAGCCAATCACAGCAGGGGGGTGTTTACATTGAAGTATCACACAGACACGCCCCTTCAAACAGAACGTTCAAATCAGAGGCTAAAATCAGTGTAGGATAAACGCCTTTTATTTCTAAATTATGACAATTTTCGATGTAAAAATCATAACATTATAAGGGCACAGAAGGCATGCACAAAACATAAAATAATAAAATAATCCAGTTCATGACCCCTTTAACAGACTTCACTCCCTTCTATAGCTCTGTGATGGAAGCCCTGGAATGTCTTCTCTTTGTCAAGACCAGATGAAATGTGTGTATGGTTTTGTCTGCTGGAAAAGCCACTGTTCTTGAACTTTTTTTTTTTACCCTCTAGACCAGGGCTATTAAATTGGCGGCCCGTGGGCATTTTATTTTTTTATAACAGATTCATTCTATGTTTATGGGTTTGGTGACATCAAGGCTCAGGAAAAAATATGAATAATATAAACTATTACTGTTTTTTTTTTTTTTTTTTTTTTTTGTGATTTGTGAAATGTAGATCTTCAGTTGTAACACAGCTTAGTTTTGCCTTCATATTCAAATGCACATTCGTCCCAGCAGCAGTCGAGTCAGATATCTTATCAGGACTGCAGTTTGGACTGGCTGACTGACCGACCGAAGTGGTTCTTCATTTATGCCGAATTTATTCAAACATCATAGCCAGTCTTTAGTCTGGTTACCATAGCAATGACCCATAATTATCTCATGAGCACAATGATAAACTCAATTTTATATGGTGAGGAGAGACGGCACACATCCACACAGAAAATGAGAATGGCTAATCTCTCATGAAAACCTGTTGCTTAACATGAGTGTCTGAGCACTGGACTCAGAGCCACAGATTTATTTGCATGAACTTAAATGTGAAGGGCTAGAGCTCTTTAAGACAATATGTATGAGAAAGATAATTAATTTCCTTCAATAAACGACCTCAAACACACAACTAGCAGCTACACTTTGCTCCGACAGTATTTGTTGAGAAAATCCTCATGAGAAAGTCTTCAGTAATATACAAACTTCACTGTACAGAAAAACCCAGCAGAAAGTCACAAAGTCCCCAAACAGCATGTTCTCCTGCCAGGATGACTCTCCTCCGCGTCTCGAGGTGTTACTATTTGCATCTCATTTGCTTCTAACTGGCACTAAGCAACGAGTTTCTAATTAAGCTACCGTCATGCTGGGGAATTTGTTGAATTCTGTCAAACAAACAGGCAGATTAGAAGCGGCAGACGCGAAGAGCAATGGACCTCTGGAGGCCTGCAAACGAGGGACCGACGGCACTCAGGTTTCTTCTGCAGCACTGACACCCTGGATGTCAATGATTAAGATGATTATCTGTCAGTGACACAAACAATATGACACTGATGAATGCATCAAAATGGTGTGTTCAAAGCTCAGGTCTGGCTGTCAGTTCACTGAAGGTCATGTTCAGCAATGTAAAACTCATACGGTCAATGTGAACAAACTCTGCCAAACATCACACACAAGATCAGGATCACTATGTACTAAAACCACTAAGCAATGCTGTTATGACAGTGTGTTAGAGGCGTCCAGATGGACATTATTTGTGGCAGAATTACAGTAAAACTATGTATCCGTGTATGTTCTGGGGTCAATATTACCCATAACCCCTTGAAATATGCAAGCCAAGTTTTGACTACATCAAATTCCACTGTCATGATATTGTAATACTGATGCACTGGCTACATAGTGTGCTCATAGTGTTAGAATGTTACCGCTGGATGTTCAGCAACAGAAAGCTAATCGCGTACTCGTAGGAACTATGAAGAGTCACAGAAACACTGTGCATTGTATAACAGTAAATTCAACGTTTGAGAAAAAAATAAATAATAATCAAATGCTGATAGAAAACGCAACAATACGAATGAAGAAGAGAGTTTCATTCTAACCTTTATATTCCAATATTTCCATTCAGTATAAACTCGATAGTAGTACAGTTGGCAATACGAGGATGTGCAATGCTAAAGCTTTTATGTAAACAGGTCGCGTGCTGCGTTCATCCAATCAATGACACTGACACCACAAATATGCAAACAAGAACATTAACCCAGGGTTTAGGAATGTACATTGTAAAACGTCAGCTTATGAATACCCAGGAATACCAGTTGTTAGAATACCAGTTGTTAACCCCGCGTTAATTATGACCAGTGTGAAACGTGAAGCAAGATAACCCAGGATTCCCTTTACCGGGGTTTAGAATGACCCAGGATTAACTACTTCAAGTGTGAAAAGCCTCAATGACTTTTTAGGATGACATTACAACACCAACTCTGAACTACCTGTTCATCCGACCAATGGCAGACAGGGAGAGTGGCATCATTTTTGCAGTTCTGTTTGGTGACACTAATGGAACAGAGATCACACTCTTCCATGCTTCACCATCAGCAGAACATCATGTTGGGATTCAACCAGATAAAAATATTCCAAAACTTTCTGAAAGTACAATATGATAATTAACTGCACAATTACTATAAATGTTTACCTTGGATATTATACAATTTGCACAAAATGTGTAAAAAAAAAAAAAAAAAAAAGACGTTTCCAACTCTGACTTTGAACCAATTCTGTAGAATTTTCACCTACAATCCATTGTAATGTAGAAAACAAACTTGCAAATGGCTTCTATTGTTTGTCAACAATGAAGCAACGATGAATGACTCTGCACTACAGGTAAATAACTATACAGTCGCCTATACATATATCCATAACTGTATCAAAAAAAGAGCATCAAAATATGATGTGGGGCTGTGCTCCAGTACTGATGAAACAATAAAAACGCTTCTCGATTCAGCCACATCAGTCAAGGCTGTAGATCAGCGACTTAAGTCACCATTAGCAAAGAATGGTGAAATGAAAGAAACATGAACAGCTTAAACAATGCATCTATAATCCAGCAGTAAGTGTTGATGGCTTCATACTGTCATTACAGCAAACATCAACAGGAATTCATTTTTATACAGTTTTTACAATTGAGGGAGTTTTTTGGAGATTTTGAAAGGTTTAGCTCACTTATGGGTACAAATTTGTCCCCAAAATATGGTTAATTAGCTACAAACACACGCTACGTCAATGTGATCATTCAGCTGGAAACAGAATCCTCTGATAACTGTGAATTGTTCATGAATGTTTGTACGGCAGACAGCTTACCCTGTATTGATGGAAATTATTTCAATCAGCGGGTTCTTTCTGATCTTGGGCAAATCCAGCCGCGCTCCTCCCAGTCGTTTCCCTTTCTCCTTCTTCTGACCCAGCAGACGCACAGAGTGACCTTGAACACAAACACAGCGTCACACACAAGGAATGGCACAGAATCATCATGCCGTAAGCCATGAATACAGATTGATGCCAAAGAGAATAAAGGATTGTGTTTGTGTTCCATTCCAACATAATCACACATTAACTTTAGGCCACAAGAGACAGGCCGCGAGCTGTCATTTCCCCAGAACGCCTATAGCTGTTCAAGCCATGAGAGAGTGCGTCTGCTGCATGTTGACTGAGCATAAGGACGAGAGAGAGAGAGAGAGAAAGGAGTGGACGGAGAAGATAATGAGACGTGGCCATGAATTATCCTGATTCCTTATAGTTTAGAGCAAAAGAACAATGAGAAACCCTGAGCTCAACCCTCCAGATGTTCACACACACCTTCACAAAGCATAACATCATGGAAATGAACTCACAGATTCCTCTGGCGTCAGCAGTAACAATGAGGAGAGATCGAGAGCTCTCTGAACTGCGGCGCACACTCACCCTGAGCCAACCAGCTGGACATGGTCCCGAATCACAGTCCACAACACGGGCAATCGCTTTATTCACACAACAATTCTCAAGCATTCTGATGGCTCATGATTAGGGCTACAACTAGCATTTTATATTAATTTTGATAATTATTAATTATATATTCAATAAAGCAGTGTTGTGATATTTTGCGTGGTGATGTTATATCGATACACTGAAACCAAGTATTGGGGTATATTATATTTTCAGGTTAATTTCATCTAACGATTGAGTATTTTACATAATTTTACCATAAGTTCTGCGCTTGTAATGCAGGATATAATGTTCATTTGAAATATTTTTTACTCTCACGCATGCAGTGAGCTGTATAAAGATCGCTTAGATTGCTGTGTAACCGCTTATTTCTGAATATGGAACGCTCTGCCCATGTTTTCGTGTTAATTAAATTTGAATTTGTCAACCCTAATGCAAGCCAGCTGCAATGCAGCTTTCGCTCACGATTAGAATAAAAAAGATGTCTATATAATGCCATATCTACACAGCGCACACGTTCATAATACAACACGATTGACAAAGATAGCATCAGCAGTCAAATGTGCTGCTTCGACTTGTTCATTAGGGTGTTCATTAGGACAGTGTGAATGCTAAGCGAACCAGGACTAAATGTATCTTTAAAACTTTAAAGTGAGCAGCGCGTCAAAAAAACTGAGCGGTGCACACCTCAACCACTCAGGGCCGTTCAAAGTTAAGATCATTTGGCACTATATCCTCTAATGTTTTTATCTAGAGCCAAACCTGTTTCATTCAAGCCCTTTCCAATACGTGCATGTTGCTTCTTTCCCCCGCTAAAGACACTTAAAGAGCCACAAATACTGTACAGTAGCCTTTATAACTCTGACCGTTCAAACTTGCTCGGACGGATCATTTGAATCAGTGAGTTGTAACACTGCTATCATGTATCAAAGCGGATTTCTTCAGTTCTAAATAACGAGGAATGACATGTTTTTATGAAATGTAGAGGAGCAAAAAGTATGATATTATGCTATACTCTCAACGACATCACACAGGAGCTGAACAGAACGTCCAGGTATATTAAGAGCGAAATGAGTAACAAAAAAAAGCTTGAGACAGAGACATTCTTACAATGTATGAATAACTTTAGAAGCACCTTTTTCATGCTCTGATAAGAAAATAGATAAATGTTTGCTTTGCTCCAAAACAGAGAGCCATGACCTTATCATGCAGCAATCTTTCTGGCATTGTCCTCCTGTATCCCAATAATCAAGCAGAAGGATCTGGATGAAATATTCTGAATGATATCAAATAAAATTAATCTACAATCTGATTTGTGATGCAGCCTGGAATCACAATCACACCATGTCCGTTTGATTGGCCAGAGGAGAACTGGTCTCCTAACTGAGTTTGGTTTATCCCAGGTTTTTTATTTTATATTATATTATATTATATTATATTATATTATATTATATTATATTATATTATATTATATTATATTATATTATATTATATTATATTATATTATAATAATTTATTTATTTTATTTTTTCATTTGTCATCTGGGGAAATATATGACACAAATGATTTGAAGCAGCTGCATATAGTAGGAAACAACCAAACTAGATCAATACCAGAATAAAGGCTGACTTCAGTTATGACTGCTATGATGAATAGTGGTACATAATGTGTATTTAATGTGAACTATAATAATCCACAGTAATAGCTTTGATTGTTTTTTTAGCTTTTACAACTGACAAATTTCATCACTTGAAGTATACTAGATACTCAATTCATTTAAATGGAGTTTGATGTTAAAATGTTTACACACTAAGAAGCATAATGCATTATCACAATTACTCTACATTTGCATGCTATTTTAAATGATATAACTATTGTGCATAAATATATTTCATTAAATGCTGAAATTGAACAATCTGTAATCTTGGATAAATATTTCACCAAGTTTTCGACAAAATTATGAGCAGATTTCAAGCGCACAGAGTGACTCTTTCACATTGAAAGAGCACATCAGGATGGAAATGACATTCAAAGGTCCCGTTTTCTGCTGCTGTGACAGCAGACCGGATTCATTACACTGAACTTACATCAGTGCATTCTGGGATTGCATTCACTGCATTGGCTCCCTATTAAACATCGTATACATTTTTAAATATTGCTGATCACTCACAAAGCACTAAATGGTTTAGCTCCCCAGTACTTGAGCGAGCTCTTAATCACAATTTTGGTCCTTCACGTCTATTGCGATCTCAAAATTCCGGCCAGTTGATAATACCTAGAATATCAAAATCGACTGCTGGCGGTAGATCCTTTTCCTATTTAGCACCAAAACTTTGGAACAATCTTCCTAACATTGTCCGGGAAGCAGACACACTCTGTCAGTTCAAATCTAGACTAAAAACATCTCTTTGGCCTAACATAACACATTATAGACTTGTATAATTCAATGTTAGGCTGCATAGATTAGATCAGCCGGAACCGGGAACACTCCCCATAAATCCTGATGTACTCGTTACATCATAAGAAGGATGGCGTCTACGCTAATATTAGTCTCTCTGTTTATCCCGAGGTTTACCGCAGTCCATCGGATCCCGGCCATTTCCAGATCAGATGGTGGACCATCCATGACGCATCCTGAAGTGCCAGCCTCATCAGCCCTGTGAAGGCCTCATCGACAGGACAACCATCGGCTCTGATCCTCAACAAACTCGTCTCCATACCAGCGTGATGACTCCGACTTCCAACCAGATGGAACTGGATAAATATTCTGATCCAATCTGACTTCTGACCTGTAATGCTGCCTGGATCATAATCATACACTGTTCGCTCGTTGGCCAGGTTTTTTTTTCTCCAATCTGCCACCTGATGGAGTTTTGGTTCCTCGCCACTGTTGTCTTGGCTTTTGGCTTGCTTAGTTGGGGACATTTAATATTCAACAATATTATTGATCTGCCTTACTTTTTCTTCTAGAAACAAACTTTGTTGTATTATTTTCATGTTATCACTGTGAAGCTGCTTTGATGCAATCTGTATTGTGAAAAGTGCTATATAAATAAAGGTGACTTGACTTGAAGGACAGATGTGTAGTGTAGGCAGTGCACTAGGATTTGTGCAACACTTTAAATGTGTGACCAGCTACACATTCAAAGTATGATAAAAGTAGTGTAACATGACAACTTCCACATTGACAAGTGCTCAAGGCAACACACACCTTCCCTTCAAAAGTAGTCATGCAGTGAATGAACAATCCTGAGCAACACTAATGAGCACTGAGGCTGCTGATGTGGATCTGTTCCTCCTGTAAAATATCCTGCTGCTATATTTCTCTCTCGCTTCAAAGTGACCTTCAAAGACGACATCGCAAAGACAGCTCGATCATGCAGGTTTGTACTGCACAACATCAGGAATATCTCTAGGCTGGATTACTGCAATGCTCTTCTGGTTGGACTTGCATCATGTGCAATTAAACCTCTACAAATGACTTGGAACTCTGCAGCTCATCTTGTCTTCAACGAGCCCAAAAGGGCCCATGTCACACCTTTCTTCATTTCTCTGCATTGGCCCACATCGATCGGTCAATGAGCCATCACAGAGAGGCACTAAATCACTCTCCAGAACATTCTGATTCACGGTTCCTTGCTGGTGGAATGATCTCCCCACCCTCATCCGAAATGCAGAATCCCTGACAACATTCAAAAGACAGCTGAAAACTCATCTCTTACGTGACCACTTAACCTCATAAAAAAAATAAAAAAAAATAAATAAATAAATAAATATTTCCTTGAATCCCTTCCTTGTCTGGCTTATGCTACTCTAAGCAATGTCTGAAACTTTGTATTTTGAGCACTTCTTGCGTTGTTTGCCTTTTCATGATGACTCGCTTGCTGTATTCCTCATTTGTAAGTCGCTTTGGATAAAAGTGTCTGCTAAATGACTGTCGCTGTGGGGTAAGGGTCATTGTTTCTTCTTTCAAGCTGCTGTAGTTTGGACAAATTGACAGGCAGAGCAGTGGTCAGCTCATCCTAATGCTCACAGTTAAGTGGTCTTGTTTCACTGATACAGTGTATACTTTTTTTCTCTATTTACCCCGAAAGAATTTAAGTGAAATGTGACAATATGCCCCATAGGTGGGGAAAGTTGTAACATGACTATACGACAGCATAAAACTAGTAAAATGTCCTTAAAGACACACAAAAAGACTCATCTCTTTTGCCAACATTTGACTCCAGGGCTCCAGACTAACTTTTTTTGACTAGGAGCGCAAGCAGAAAATTTAGGGTCACACCTTAAATCAGCTTGCTAAGCAATTATTCAAATTTCCCCCAAAATAACTGTAATACTGACAAAGTCTTTAAAAATAAATAGACTTAACGTACAGATATTACAATGTGCAGTTTTATTTTAAGTTCACAGGGCTCCAGACTAACATTTGAGGGCAGCAGCACCGGAGCCACTGAGTTCTACAGAAAATATCTGGTAGCACTGGGGCTGACAATAAAGCACTAAGCTTAATTTAGGGTGTATATCAAATTAACTTCAATTATTATCATTTATAATGTCTTAATATTAATTAAAAAGCAAAACGAGTGAAAAAAAATTATATTAGGGAATGAAAATAGCCAATAAGCATCCTAATGTTTACAATGGTAATTTTATTTTATTTTTATTTTTAAATAAGTGTTTAAATAAGAGTTTTCCTACATCTTAAAATGTTTAGTTTTAGGACAATCTTTGAAGGATGAACAAAAAATGTGTTGGTCATCACATTAAAAATAACATTTATATATGATATTATAGTTTTGAAGTGCTGGAAAAAGATGTGTAGTACTTATAAGTGTTTGACTATCTCTGTCACAATACCATAGTTATGGTTAGAGTTACTACATTAGCCTAAATCCATGGTGAATGTTGCTGATTTGTGGACTGAAAGCCTACAAGTGTTTCTCCTGGTTTCCACGTCAGTGCTGTTTGATCTGATATCTATGGTTTATAACAGAGAACTCTGCGCCGAATCGGAATGTTTCTCACTGGATCTCGCAGCGATGATGTTATTAATTCTGAGGCGAATTCAATGGATTTCTTCACTGGATCTCCAGAGTCTGGATCTCATAGTAACAGTGTCGCGTGATCGAGAACTGGCAAGTTCGGGGCGCTGCGTTGTCTATTATTGGTCCGAACTAATAAACGGTCCGTGAAGCATAAATGAGTAGCGCATTTTGTTCCGCTTTCATTTTGTTCGCATTCGCTGCTCGGCGACGTTGTGGTCATGCCAGCACGACCTAAATAAATATTTGGTCGCACCGGCAGGAAAAATGGTCGCAGTCTGGAGCCCTGGACTCAATAATACTAACACTTACTATTCTATAAAAATCCTTGCTACGTGTGCTGCGCTGGTCTAGCTGAGACTGGTCACGGCATTTGCATATTGTTCCCCTATATTTTCCCCTATTGCTCACTTCATTTGTAAGTCAGTTTGGATAAAAACATCTGCTAAATGATTAAATGTAAATTTAAATGTACAGCAAGCCTCCAACAATGTTGGCACAAAAAATGTGTTGGGTTTGTGTTTTTATATGTATGAATTCAATATTAAAGGCTTTTAAACTATGGTAACATTTTAATGTCACGTTAGAAAACATCGTCGTCTTGTTGGATTGTGTTGGATTAGCAAAATCTTCTCCTAAAGTCTATTGCAAATATAGATATTCATACACTACGGTAGCAGAGGCACAGTCAACTTTGTTCTAGAGTGTTGACATACCGGCATTGACCGTTCCAATATGGCAGACGGCGTGCACATAATGCCAAAAGAAAAAGCTGCTAATGAGGCATATCTATGTAAATTTAAGGCCAAAATTATTCATAACCAGGCGAAATTTTGAATGGTATTTGACAAATAGGCATCTTGTGGCTGGAAATGACACAAAAAGGTGACAAAAGAAATTAAGACATTGTGGTAAAGACATAAATGAAGAATAAGCTTTTATATATATATATATATATATATATATATATATATATATATATATATATATATATATATATATATATACATATATATATATATATATATATACATACATACATACTCCTCTTTTGCATACAGTAGATCTCTGGGTCCTTGAGGTTGGAAGGCTTTCTAGTCATCACTCTGGTCTTCAGTTCTCTCCACAAATTCTCAATTGGATTCAGGTCTGGACTCTGGCTTGGCCAATCCAAAACGTTGATATTGTTCTCTGCCAACCATTTTTTGACCACTTTTTCTGTGTGTTGGATCGTTATTTTCTTGGAAGGTCTACTGCATCCCCAGGCCAAGTTTTTCTGCAGACTGTCTGATGTTTTGCTCCAGAATCTTAATGTAGTCTTTTTTTTTTTTTTCATGATGCCATTTACAGTACTTTTACAAGGTTGCCTGGCCCATTGGCTGAAAAACACCCCCAAAGCTTTATGTTCCCACCCCCATGCTTGACCGTGGGGATGGTGTTCTTGGGGTTGAATGCTTATCTTTTCTCCAAACAAAAGCCACATCCATACTGTCCAAATAACTCAGAAGAAGTGGAGTCCTCCTTGGTCTGTGTCCATGGAGGCCAGCCGTGTGCATTGTCCACTGGAGTGTCTGCCTTAATGTTGTGTAGCATTACTCAGATTATTCAGGATGGCTTTGCTGGTGATCCTTGGATTCTTAGCCTCCCGCACTACCAGTCTTGCCAGCACAGGGGTCACTTTTGGCTTCCTACATGTCTGGTCTTCCTAACTTTTTTTTACAGTGTGAAACTCTTTGAACTTTCTAATAATGCTTTGCACAGTGGCCATTGTTACTTCAAAATATTTGGAAATACCTTTGTAAACTTCCCCTTTCTTGTGATCATCCACAATGCGAAACCCAGTTAAGTTTAAGTCATGACTTGCAATTGACCAGAAACTGACTAGCAAACAAGTGCATCAGTTGTTCTGATTTTAAAGTTGATTATAATGGTGCAGAAGATAGCATTTCCTGAGAATTTTGCGATAAGATCTGGGGCCGGTTTCACAAAGATAGACTTTGACTATGGCTTAGATACAGTAGATAGTCAGACTTCAGATAGACATCTAAATCAGACCGTTACACAAAGCACTTAAGACTCTGACTATCTTAAGTAGGACTACACTGCAATGCATTCTGGGTAAAATAAGACACTTTTCAAAACAAAATACATGGCGGATCGAGTAAGCGCATTCAACTGCTCAGTGCTGTTTACCCCAGCGGAAAATATGTGCTTGTTGGAGGAGTATAAATGACGGCGTATGTTTTTATGTTTCCATTGTTCGATCGCGCCCGTGCCTCTCTCTCTCTGACACACACACACACACACACACACTTCAGCATTGCAATCTTGACATCGCAGCCTGTTATTATGCAGCATTCACACCAAATGCGAATAGAGCGTCAAATCCGCGTCTATCGCGTCTAGTTCGACGCTTGAACATTTTGAATCCATTCGCGTGTCCAAGGCGAATAGGACGCGCGTATAAAGCGAGCGTTTGAAGCGAAATAGACGGGCGTTCAGAGCTATGACTCCACTATGACTCTACTACCCCCACGTCCCCCAGTTGCGTGAGCGGTGTATTGCATTTCACGCATCGCTAGTGACGCTTGCGTCCACTGCTCAGACTATGAAAGGGAGCGCGTCGATCGTTGCTCGCGTTGACTATGTAACGGCCCTAACAGTTACAAGGACATTTTACTTGGGAATGTAATGTTGTAAATGTTTAAATTATGAGCCATTTTCCCTTTTCTTTTGGCAGTTTGTAACTGATTGTTACTGCTGGTTGCCAAGGTAACAGAGTCTTAGACCTAAGTTAGCCTGGGGGTAAGGTGTCTAATTTTTTTGGTCTAAATTAAGTCAGTCTTTATTTTTGTGAAACAGTCTAACTTGCATTAGACTAGTCTATGAGCAAATTTTAGACTTGTCTAACACTATAGACCGGTCTAAAATAGCTTTGTGAAACCGGCCCCTGGGATATTAATCATTTTGGACGTGGAATATTGTCAAATTTAAATATATATATATATATATATATATATATATATATATATATATATCAAATAAAATGCATATGATAAGCTTTTCATAGAGAGAGACGAGAAATACTGTTCTACCAAATCTGTCAACATGAACCGTGAGCATGCGACAGGTGAAATAAGAGACCCACTGCAAACACACAGCAGTGAGACAGATACCTTCACACAGACAGAAAGACAGGGTGTGTGTGTGTGTGTGTGTGTGTGTGTGTGTGTGTGTGTGTGTGTGTGTGTGTGTGTGTGTGTGTGTGTGTGTGTGTGTGTGTGTGTGTGTGTGTGTGTGTGTGTGAGAGAGAGAGAGAGAGAGAGAGAGAGAGAGAGAGAGAGAGAGAGAGAGAGAGAGAGAGAGAGAGAGAGAGAGAGAGAGAGAGAGATACTGACCTTTGACAGCCTCGTCCACAACCTCCACCACTCTATCAATCTGCTGAACCTACAGAGAGAAACAGAGACATTATGAGAACATCAGACAGTCATCTGCACATATTCAACGTAATCACATTAAATTAGCCCTGCTTCAGACACTCTGAAGAAGAAAAGGTGATGGGGTAAAACAGGAAGTTCTGGTCCTCAAATTCAATTCAACTTAGAAACGCAGATATGAGTTATGTGTCATCTGAAAGTTTCTTATCTAGTCACTGTCTTCCAACGGAGCGGTTTATGGATTGTGTTCAACTCAAACACTACACTCTTACTCAGGCATAAAAGCTACAGTCGGTTCATTAAAATTTGACCAATAAACATATTGTTTAACAAGACACTTAAATGAGTGATTCAATGACTCATAAAAACAGTCACTTGTTTTGCTCTTGAGTGAATAAGTGTTTTTGAATGTGTCTGTTGAATGATCCAATTACTCACACATTAAAGGTCCCGTTGCATGCGATTCCATGTTTCAAAGTTTAGTTAGTGTGTAATGTTGTTGTTAGAGTATAAATAATATCTGTAAAATTATAACGCTCAAAGTTCAATGCCAAGCGAGATATTTTATTTAACAGAAGTTGACTACAAAAAACGGCTCGATTGGACTACACCCCTCTACTTCCTTCATTAGTGACATCACCAGAACCGTGTTTAGACTAACCTCCGCCCACAGGAACACAGGCGTATTGATGGCGAAATGTCAACAGACGGTTGATGTTTATCTATAATCGGATACCGCAAAAGTTTAATTCGAAGTTGTTAGTTTGCTCTGTCCATTTCACCACGGACTGTTTTTCTAACCTGGGATAATATCAAGCAGGCTTCTCTCAGCGTTTCATACTGACGAAGGGGGCAATTTCAACTATATTCCAGCAAGCGGTAAGTAGTGATTTAATATGGAAGTAGCGATCAACTTAACATCGTTTCTCTTAGTAGGATGAAAATAATCTTACTTAAACTGTGATTAATATACAGAAAGCGATCAAAGAACAATCCCTTTCCAATCGTCCAAGCTGTCAATCAATCACACAGCGCGAGTTTATCTGGACACTTGCCAAAACTCGTTATGAAATAAATGACGCTGTTACACTGCACAACGAAGCTCTTACTGTATTTATATGCCTCATGTTTGCATTGGTGAAATCATTAGTGAGTGCAGAAACTGCGTTGCAATGATAAGATCTTTTTTCACGCGATCAACAGGCTGTCATCTGCTCAACGCTCACTGCAATTTTTTATGTGATTGAAATAGATCTAAATACTTAAAAAACTTCTCACGATTCGTTAATCCCGATAGTTGTAATAGTAAAAACGTATAATAGCTGTAATAGTAAAAGTTTTCCAGATAGTTCCACATGTAATGCCAGATATTTCATATGCAAGCATGTCAGCCAATCACAGCAGAGGGCGTTTACACTGAAGTCTCACAGCAGACACGCCCCTTCAAACAGAGTGTTCAAACCAGGGAATGAAATCAGGCTAGGAAATATGCCTTTTATTTCTAAATTATAACAATTTTTGATCTAAAAAACATACTAACATTATAAGGGCACCCCTGGAAACATGATAAAATAATAAAAATAATCCATGGAATGGGACCTTTAAGACAGTAAGGACTGGTGCACCCAGGGGCGCAACTGCACGTTTGCTGAGGGGTATGCAAGATCAGTGTTGCCGTTTTCATAAAATCAGCTTAAAATTCTATTTCACTTGCCCCTTAAAATAAATAAATAAATAAATAAATATAAAAAATAAAAAAACACTTGTCCCGGACAAGCAAACAAGTGTTAATGTCGAGCCCTGAAATGCAAAGTTGAACCAAAGTTAACCGTTGTTAAATGTTGATCAATTTAAAGAATTCAAGTGATAAAAAAATAAAATAAAATAATAATAATAACAACAATAACAATAATAATAATAATAATAATAATAATAATAATAATAGGTTACTTATTTTACATTTTCCTTTTTTCTGCTCTGCGCCCCAGAACGCTTCCTACATCTAGGCCTATCCATTTTTGGTCATGGGACAGAATTAAAGTGCTCGGAAGTTGAGAGGTTGATATTGATATAATAAAATAATCAGTTAAAAATGCTAAACAAAAATTAAATAAAAACATTTCCTTTGATAATTGTTTAACAAACAATTTTTTATTATTTATAAAGTTTTCTAAAAGGAGATTTTCAAATAATTATTTTGCCACAATGGCGCCCCCTCCCGTCCAGCGCCATTATGCGCTGCATACACTGCATACCCCGTAACTATGTAACTGCAGAAAGAGTCAGTGTAAGGACCTGTTTACACCTTGTTACGTTATGTGTTTTACTGATCTCCTAGACCGTTTAAAGCGGTTTTATTTACACTTGGCCGCACACGTGTCTCCACAAAACAAATATGTGATCTTCAATTTCCGCGCTATATGCAAATTCACGTCAATGAAAGCAACAGATATGAGCTGCATTTTATTTATCATCAGCTTATTTCAAGATAAAAGACCACAATAGGATAGAGCGACATCAGCACCAGTAAGATGATTAATGCTGCGTCCCAATTCGCCTACTTATACTATGCCCTAAAAGTATGTACTCTTTTTGTGAAGAAAAAGTACATACTTTTGAGTGTGTAGCAAAAGAGTAGGCAAGCTTTGGGACATACTACTTCTTCATCTTAACGGACATATCTGTCGTGTGCATCCGGTCACCGTAAACTGCCTTGTCAATCATCTTGTCACAGTTAAAATCCAATCTATTTTAATTTCCTACCGTTTCGGAGAGAAATGTAGTTGCACGTTCATCTGCCAGTCGTTGGTATTTCATGCAGAGACTCTCCTCATGTGTTTGCAATTTGAATATAATGATGCATTTAAAAGTTAATGGCTAAACTTATCTTTACAAAAGTTCACAATGCTGCTGCAGATGCAATATAAATGTAGACAACATTGAATATATACATTGTCGTCAGGTTAGATACTGATAATTAATCACTCAAACCCCTTTATCTAAACCTCTCTACTTAACCGCCGGACTCACGCGTCCTGGGCAGTTCGCGCATGTCTGTAGTTTAACACTTTTCACTCGTGTTTGTAGTTCTAACCGAATCCTCGTCCAACGCGCGATGGGTTGTTATTAGCCATTAAAGCGCACATCGATCTGCACTTTCTGACCGGAAATAGTAGACCATCCAGGTATCTTTGGAACACTCATTTCAACATACTACAATTTGGGATGTACTAATTCTATTTTCAAAAACTATTTAGGACGGATAGTATGCAAATTGGGACGTAGCATAAGTCTCACTACTTTTAATTGAGATGATTATGTGTTGAACGCCTGCGACTTTGTTATTTTATTTGCGGCAGTTTGCGCGTTGGCTTTCAGAAGTAAAACTCTACTCATCTGTGGCGATGCTGTGCCATATCTGGCTATAACAGTTATTTAGGCTATAAAACACTCACAAGTTTATTTTATTTTTTACCATTTTGGGAGGAGTAAAATTTGTGTATGTGGTTTCAATAACCAGATGCATTTACATTTGTCCAGTTTTGTTTGGAATGTGTCTCAAACCACCTCCTGAAATGGTTTGAGTGATCGGATTAAAATTCATCTCGAAAGCTTTTTGGAGGGCATTTACAACTGGTCTTTTCAGGATCGGATAGCTATCTGATCAGCAAAAATGCATGAAGTGACCAAATGTAAAAAGACCCTAAAATTCCAACCACTTTAGGCCCGTTCACACCAAGAAAAATAACCATAATAACCACATCCTCATGCATCGCTTTCTGCCAGGACTTTTACGTGTTTTTCCCAAATCACTGAAGTGACATCGACGTCAGGGTTAGCAGTAGCATGAGCCGTCAGGCAAGTGCTATTTAAATAAACTCCTGATGTACTTACAAACTTTCCAATGCCTCGTTTTATGAGTACAGAACCTATTTGTACTACTGTAGTAGTTTGGTACCATTCTGGGCATTATTAGTGGGGTAATTTAAGAGATACATTATAGGATCCATTAGCGCCTGCACTAAGCCATCTGGCTGATTTCTCTAAATAAGCTGTAACTTTAATAATGTTCGACCAAGGGAAAAAAGGCTTCTGGGGGGGTGTTTGGCTCGAGGTCATGGTGCAAAGGACCCTAGGTTGATTTTACTCCGAACCATCCCTTTAACACTAACACAAATAGACAAGCGGAGTGATTCAAACTGAAAAGTCCCAGTGCTGTTGGACAGTTACGTGAGCACTCTTGGAACGCTGCTCGACCTTTCAGATTAGAGGACTGTAACTAGGCTAACTGTTGTACAGCATATGAGCCAATATGAACAGAAGCTTATGTTGGAGGAAAACACACCAGAGCTCATTTGGAAATTAAGCTTTTACATAAATTTTATGTCATTTGAGCTTTTACTAGCAATATTATAAGCATTAACATACACCAAAAACAAAATGTGTCTGTCGTGTGCATTGATGTGAACACATATCAGATCAGTCCGTAGCTGCTGTCAGTGTTCAATCCTCATTATAACTGTGACTGACAGCTGATTCAAATCAAGCTCCTCTGCATGATGAACCTCTAATCCCTAATACTAGAATGTCACATTGGTAAACGGCGGCAGATTAAACACTGCATTTAACCATATTCAACTAATTTTAGGAGGATTATGAGGTAATTAAGAAGCTCTCTGACAAAGGGAGAACTATTAGACATGTAATTGGTTCTTTTCAGGAAATAAAGCAAGGAAATATGCCAATTGATTAATGTGTGGAGCTGTGTGACCATTATTATATGATGAGTCTGTCATGAGGATGAAGGGTGGTGATTTTCTACAGCATACAAATAAATCTACAACAAATGTTGACCGGTGCAAATATATACACAGAACTGTATGGACATGATTTCAGTTGAAATCATTGTATGTAAAATGTCATTTCAAGACACCAAAAATATGTAGAAGCAAGAAATTAATATGAAGAAATGAAACTGACACTTACACTACACTCATTTTTATCAATTTACATAAACCAGCTGATTATAGTTAAAGTTATAGTTAATAAATTATAGTTTAGTGTCAATACAAGAATATTCCAGTGAAGAATACCACGACTGACCAATCACAATCAAGTATTTCCGAGAGACAGGAAGAGACCAGCAATCAAATCCTATCAGCTGATTGCTCCACACAGAACCTGCAGAATTCTTCAGAAACTCATTTTGCACATTTTCACTTTGAAATTTAACCCCAACACTGCAAAATTATACACATTCCTCACCAGCTGTGTATTCATCTTTTTTGTTTCTGCTGGAGCCAGAAAAAAAGATGAGAAAAAGAAAAAGCCTGTAATGGTGAGAGTCAGCTGGAGGCAGGTAATCTTTCCCTCCTCTGCTGAGGTCATTTCTGCAAGGAGGCTATGAAATTATAGAAGCTGATCTTCAGTATTAAAGGGAATTCATATCCATTGTGCACAGCACCCTGTGGTTAAATGGCCGACACGAGGCCTGTGCATGCTTTTCACTAGCCACCGGGTCCATTAATTCAACTGTACTGTGGGCCGAGAGATAGATTGCAGACCCCGGGCCTCCACTGGCTGCAGTTACATTGCATGAAAAACACTGAAACAGAAATCAATTTTGTCCTAATGGGAGCACAATTTCAGCCACTCTCTGGGCAGCACCTGCTGGACCAACGGGTCCGAGATCCGCTAGGTGAATGCACTTTAGGCCCCAAGCACAGCGGGACGGGCTCTGAATGCTACACGCTCTCAAGCACCACGTCAAAGAGGGAGAAGAAAGGTAATTTTATTGAGTGGATCCTTTCATATGCTGGCAGAGATGTTTTGGGAGCGGCAGGAAGTCGGTCTGTTAAGCATTACTGACTCCCTCGGCTGCAGTCTTATGCTTTAAATACAGCCCTGGTCAGAAGAACTTCAAAATCGGTTTTGTGATTCCCCACAGTTACTGTTTTTAAAGAAAACTACTTGAAAGCAACAAGGGACGAACCGCTTCAGATGTGAATGTCTGTTGTCTAGACAAAACAAAGATGTGCTGAGGCAACTTCATCAAATGCTTCCAAGCCTCCAGATAAATCTGGGCTGCAGTTTCGATCTGCTCAGCAAAGAGAAATGCAATTTTTGCTTTTGTCGCTGGGGAGTTGGCAGATGGTGTATTGTAATGTTAAAGACTGCAGTTTTCCAGGCTCATGTTCTACTATCCCCAAGCCCCTGACCAAAGCAGAGTGGGTCCATGTGTCTTTGCCCACGATGGTGAAATGTTACCAGGGCACCTCTGCAAATCTTAAACCTCACATTTGTTCTCCTGCAAGGGGTGCAGGACGGGCTGAGTGCTCCATCACTGCTCTCCCAATCAATACAGCCTTTCAGAAAGCCTCTACTCACCCCTGTCTGTCTTTAAACTGCAGCGGTGAACGCAGCAGGAGGAGCCCTGCTGCTGCTGAAGGCTTCTGTCTGGTGTCGCAACAAGCCACCAGTTCCAGCACACTGACCATGACGGTCAGAAAAAGAAAAAAAAAAGAAAAGAAAAAAACTAACAACAAATACGTTTTAATTAAACAAATGCAAAATATTTAAAAAAAATCTAGTGCAGGAAAGTTTTCACTTATTCAAGTGGATGAGGGTTCAAATCCTTATCTATTTTTGGTAACACTAAACACTAAACATAAAACATAAAAAAGGTTCAACTTGTTAACATTAGTGAATTAGTAGGGGTGGGAATCAATTAAATTCAATACTTGGGGTCACAATTCAAAAATATTCATGGTAGACTTGCCAAATCATCATAATATTCACACCCTTGAATATTATTTGGTGTAAAAAAACGGTTAGCTCAGGATTGATGCAAGGTGGTGCTATGAATTTTAGATTTCATTTTACTCAAATTAAAATGAACCTGAAAAATTTTAGTAAAAAAAATGCAGAATATTTTCAATCACTATCACAAGCTGGAATTGTTGTTCGTTACCACAGGAACCACAGATATCGTCCCACATAACTGGCATGAACATAGGTAAATAGGTATACACAAGTAAGGCCCATTACTGTAGTGTGGCAAGCCTAATGAATAAATTTCAATCTAGAATGCTGTAGTGTTCCCAACATACCTCAACTTCCCTTTACAAAGCTTGGATATTGCATTATGCCACTTTCACACCACAAGCAGCAACATGAATGGCACATATTTCTTTACCACTCATGTTAAGAATTTAAGGTGAGGAGCATCACACTTTTGATGTTCACACTCTCATTGGACTCAACACAATTGCTTGTAATTACTCCACTGTGCTCTCTTAACCATCCATGTGCTGCACTGCCTTTGCAGTAGATGCATTTTTTGTTTCAAAATTAATCAATAAGAAATAATGGTGTATAAGTATTGTTAAAATGAACAACAAACAAAAAAAATAAAAAAACATTCATTCAACTGATTTGTTCAAAAGGAACAAAAAGCCCATGATTGTGTTGCAGCGGTTCTGCTCTGGCTTTGTTTGGAACAAAAAAGTAACTGTCTAAAACATTTTGTCTAAAACTTTATTGAATTGGTGCATCAAAAACAATATAAAAATGTTTCTCAAGTAAAACAGTTCTCAAAGACTTTGTAGGTGGTTGCTTTGTCGTCTTCTCTAGTTTTCCCTGAGTTAAGTTTGACTGAAGCCCCCAGAGTCATTCAACATTTTCATCAGATAAAAACCGATCCGGTGAAGCAACAGACGGGGCCGATGCCGTTTGGAAAAGTATCTCTGTGGGACTGCAATCTGAGCCTCATCATCCCAGCTGTGGCTAGTAACCAGCGCGACCAGCTCAGCTTAACACATGAATTACAGAGAGCTCATGTTTAACAGTGGAGGAGAGTGGCAGTCGTCCGCTGACTGCTGCACCATCAGGTCAAACCTCCCGGATACACAGAGTTATAATTCAACAAAAAATCTCTCATCAGGACGAAATGCATCTCTCCAGACTTTCGCACATTTGAAATAAAGTTTCTCACCTTTGTCTTTAAACCATAAAGAAAATCAAGGTTTGTTTATTTGCATATCCATGTTTTATTAAAACATGACCGGTTAGGCTCAGGCCATTTATTATGAATCGTCTCCTTCATAAACATGAATCTGGTGGTAATCCCACATGCTATGTCAAACAGCACACCATAAATAATGTAATTAAATTCAATAAACACACCTGCTTCTGTAAGCCAGTGGCTTAGCTCTAACAGCTGGTGAGTTAACGGCCAAAAGCTCGAGAGCTCTATTCTCTAGAAAATATAATGCACTGATTAGTTCTCCACACATACATCCTGCTCACATCCTGAGACACTAAACGGCCCAGGCATAATATGCAAAACGGCTGTCCATTTGCATAAGGTGATTTTTCCAACGGTAAGAAGGGTGCAGTCAAGAGCAAACAATCATCGCCCACACGTGCTGACTGATTCCAGCTTTAACTAATGCAAATATGGGCTGAAAACTTGAGCAGAAAACATGGTTACTTCCTGAATATCACACCACTGCACTACTCATTCACCACTTCAACACACAGAATAGGAGGACAGAAAGAAATGACCACTGGCATGATAAATTGAGCTTCAACACGTAGAACATCAGAATAAAGGGTGAAAGGATCTCCAGCATGAGCTTGTGCATTTACCCCGATGATGCTCAGGTCTTTCAGATAGTCCATCCTGGGCTGGGCCTGTGGCACACATCCCGCTAAAACCACCTTCTTTTTCTGCTCCTGAGCTTTCCTGAAATAAAACACAAACAAAACATCACAATCAACATTAGTTTGGCATAGTGGCAAAAATGACTGATCAATGTTCATGACTGCCCCAGTCAATCATCACTCATTTATATACTGTATCTGAACAAATTTCACAGGCATTTGACAAACAACGATGGAATGACTCAGCAGGGGTCAATATCAAAAGAAGCAGTCAGTAACCCTTTAAGCCCTGAAGGCATTTTGAGAGACATAGACAAAAGTAAAGACTAATAACTCCAAAACTAGCCTATAGCAAGGAGAATCAAAAGGTAGGTATAGTTTGATAGAAAACTTTTTACATTTTTAAAAAAAATAAAGGTCATTATATTTGGACATTCTCATGCTGAGAGACTGCTGATTAAAAAAAAAGGAAAGGGAAAGGGAAATTTTACATATCTTTCTTAATTGACATGCAACAATAAGGGAGGAGGACAAATCTTTTTTGCTGAAGTTCCCCTATATACAACAAGCTGCATCTGGATCAAATATTGTGGTAATAACATGAAGTAATCAAAAGTTACAGCATTTGGAACCAAGGTAGCCTTTAGCCCTTGACATCCGGAAGGTATTTTTAAAATTGTTGTTCCTCCGTAAGGAATATCTTGTGATTGACGCAAAGGATATTGTTGATTTTGGACTCATTTGAATCGGGAGAATCCACTGTGAGTAATGATGTGCCATTTTCTACGATTTGTGCATGTTTCATGAAGTTTTTTTGATTTTACTTGGCTACATGTGGGGTTTTATGTGTTATAACTACATTAAGGGAATATCTTTAGGGCTCTTTTTAATTGTGAGAATATTCTGTAAATAATGATGTGCAATTTTCCACAATCGAAGCATGTTTAACGAAGTTATAAGCAGAAATGTAACGTAAATGCTGTATCCGTATATTATTTACATATGGGTCTGGGGAGGGCTTCACATACAAAAAACTTGCTCAAGTTTAGTCAGAGCCCAAAACAATTACACTTTTTGGTTGTATTGTACTTCGAGACATTTCAAATGATATTTGACACAACTATATGAGCTTTATTAGCCTAGAAATCTAGACGCACCCTAGTGGCAACAAAATTTATTTTGCAGCCAGTGTAGTCTAGCAACTCTCCGTTGACTTTCGAGCTGGAAAAACCAAACTCTAGTCAGGCCAATCAAATCGTGTATAGAGTCGGTGGGCGGGCTTAACATAATGACGGCAGAGTTGTGACGATCCTGCTACTTGAAAACAAAGAATGGCGGCTGCTGCTGGCGAACAGCGGTCTTTCGAATCGGCTTTGGTCGCGACTCTGGAGGACTTGGAGTTAAGCTTTTCTTTGAGAAAAGAACAAAGAATGGCACTTAAGTCATTCTTAAAAAAAGAAGATGTGTTTGTAGTTTTGCCGACCAGATACGGCAAAAGTTTAATCTATCAACTAGCTCTGCTGGTGGGCAAACGCTCTGGTTGGTTGTAGCGCTATCCTATTGCGTGCAGAGGGAATTTGAAAGACAACCGTTTATCCCGCCCCTCGGATTGAGCCCTGACAATGGTGAGTTGCCAGACCAAACATCTTGATGTAGGTCTGGCTTGCCAGGCTAGAGCTGTATGATGGTTTTGACATATGTACAAAAATGTATAATGTATAATGTATATGTATAATGGTTTATAACATAGTACAAAAAAGTATTTAATAAATTATGAAAACTTTTTTTTTTTAATCGGCAATTAACAGCACTACTTAGGAATGTCAAATTGACTACATGCATTGTAAAGTTCAGACTCTAAGCTTTCAAATGAGTGTTGAGTTTGTGTTGATCAAGGCAGTCGTTTTGAAAAATATGATAATTTTTTCTTAGCTAAAAATTATACCAATTTTGTGTTATTCGATTCAGTGGTTGCTTAGTAAATTGATTATGATTTTTTCGCTAGGGGGTGTACGCCGGCGATATACACTTCAGGTTTATAGGGTTAAGTAATACAGTGGATCTCATTCTCATGGGCTGAGCCAGATCTGCCAGTTCTTGCTGTGAGATGCTATTCCACTCTTCCACCAAGGAACTTGCAATTTTTCGAACACATCTGGGGGGTTACATGCGACACATGTTACCATGGGACACATGGTTACATGCGGTTTGGCAAGGACGATCAGCTGTCCTTCCGGTCTTCCTGAAGCACTGTCTTAAGCATCTTAAATTATGGACATTGCAGTTTATTGCTCTGTTCACATCTGCAGTCCTCATGCCTCCCTGCAGCAAGACTATGGCATGGTCAGGTGATCAGGGACCCTGGGAATCTTTCTCCAGGGCTGTGTCCAAAAACACCCCCTATATCCTAAAACAGGGCACTATTTGAGGGGACAGCCATTTGTAGTGGTGTCTGAAACCATAGTGAATGTTATTGATTGCACTCATTCAATCACACATTGCACCGCAATAACAAGTGTACAACTGATGTACATTCAATGGCTAGAGCAGTGGTCACCAACCTTTTCAAGCCCAAGATCCCTGACCTCGGCCTTGATGAAAGGCAAGATCTACTCATAGATTTTTCATGGCCGATTCCAATTTTTTTACAAGCAAATTGCCCAATTCCGATACCAGCTGCCGTTTTTTCTCCTTCTTCCTCTTTAAGCAAATTTATTTGTTGTTAATTTGCTCTAGTCCAGTCCAAACTTGCCTTAAAAAACTGTATCCATTTCATAATAATAATAATACATTTTATTTATAATGCACTTTAAATTTCAGCGAAATCTCAAAGTGCTACAGTAACAAGAGGTTAAAAACAGTCCGAAAATATCACACAATAAATAACAATAAAACACCACAAAATTTAAATCAAAAACATGGGAGTTAAAAGGCCTGTTTAAATAAAAATGTCTTTAAACCCTTCTTAAAAACCTCCACGGTTTGTGGAGCCCTTAGGGACTCTGGGAGGGCATTCCAGAGCCGTGGGGCGACTGCCTGAAAGGCCCTATCTCCCATGGAGGAGAGTTTAGTCCTTGGTTGGTACAGGCAGTAGGTAGAGGTAGAGGAGCGGAGGTTACGTGTGGCGGTGTGTGGAATGAGGAGTTCACTGAGGTAGGCAGGGGCAGTTCCATGTATGCACTGATGGGTGAGGAGACAGATTTTGTACTGAATTCTGTGTTGAATGGGCAACCAGTGTAGTAATTTCAGGAAAGGTGTGATATGGTCATATTTGCGCCTCCTCGTCAGGACCCGAGCAGCGCAGTTCTGAATATGCTGGAGCTTTTGCAGGCTTCTGCCAGGGATCCCGACAAGGAGGGCATTACAGTAGTCCAACCTGGAGGAGACAAAGGCATGGATCAATCTCTCAGCATCCGGTTGGGAGAGGGAAGGACGGAGTTTGGCGATATTTTTAAGGTGGAGAAAGGAGACCTTACAGAGGTGACGGATGTGGGTGTCCAATGTGAGATTTGAGTCAAGTCTGACTCCGAGGTTTGTAACAGAGGTTGACAGAGCAATGTGATGGCCAAAAATAGATATACTACTGAGGGAGGAGGACCGGGTTTGGTGAGGGGTACCAATCAAAATGGCTTCGGTTTTGCTGCTATTTAATTGAAGAAAGTTATCAGATAACCATGCCCCTATCTCCTCCAGGCAAACCTGAAGTGCTGACGTCAGCGCTGAGGGGAGTGAGGAGTCCATTTTTATGTATAATTGTGTATCATCTGCGTAACAATGGAATGAAACCTTATGTTTATGAATGATGTGACCAAGAGGTAGTAAGTAGATAGTGAAAAGGGTTGGACCAAGGACGGACCCTTGTGGCACTCCACAACTGACCGTGTGGGGTGATGATTGGGACTGTCCTAAAGCCACATACTCCAGCCTGCCAGCAAGATATGACTGGAACCAGCTTAGTGCGGTCCCTGAGAGGCCAACCACAGACTTAAGACGATGGAGCAAGATGTTGTGATCCACGGTGTCAAAGGCGGCCGACAGGTCCAGAAGGAGAAGGAGAGATGGTGAGCCCTGGTCTGCAGTGATAAGTAGGTCATTCATGACGCGTACCAAAGCTGTCTCCGTACTGTGTGCTGCTCGAAAACCAGACTGAAATTTTTCATATATGTTATGGATTTGAAGATGATTGTGAAGTTGGGCTGCAACAACTTTTTCCAGGGCTTTAGACAAAAACGGCAGGTTTGAAACGGGTCTGTAATGAGCCAGAATTTCCGGATCAAGTGACGGCTTTTTCAGATGTGGACGGATAACTGCAGTTTTGAGAGCTGCAGGAACCTGACCAGATGTGAGTGACTGGTTGATGATTTCTGTGATCAGTGGACTGATGGCTGTAATGTTGGATTTTAATAATGGTGTGGGGAGAGGGTCCAATGAGCATGTAGAGGTTCTCATGCACTTTATGATCCTCTCCACCTCTGTCTGAGAAATACATGAGAAGAAAGAAAATGTTTTACAAGGATTTGCAGGACTGATTTTAGAGGAAAATGATCCTGTAGCAGAGAAGTTGGATCGAATTGAAATAACCTTGTTGGTGAAAAAGTCCATAAACTTATTGCACTGGTCTGTACTGGTGTCAGCGTGTGCATATGTGGGAGGTTTGAGAAGAGAATTTATTGATGCGAACAACTGTCTTGAATTTCCAGTGCAGTTTGAGATTTTTTGTGAGAAATATTTAGACCTGGCTATGGTAAGTGCTTTGGAGTATGATTTTTGATGGTCCCGGTAGGCCTGTTTGTGTACATGTAAGCCACTTGAGGTAAATTTCCGCTCCAGGGCACGGCCAGCCGTTTTCATGCTCCGGAGCTCTGTTGTATACCAAGGGGCTGACCTAGAAAAGGTAACTATTTTTGTTTTGATTGGAGCATGTAACTCAAGGATATTATGAAGGCTGGAATTATAGTGGTCAACAGAACCATTAACAGATGCGAACTGTGTGACTAGTGAAGCTTGCTGTATATCTTGATTGAAGAGGGTGGTGTCTATTGCTTTTAAATTTCTAAACCGGATTTGACGTTTTGTTTTATGATAGGGACTTGCAAGAGGCAATTCCAAGGAGATAACCTTGTGGTCAGACACGCCCAAGTCATAGACTTTCATGTTGGTAATGGGGGCGGTGTCTGTTATAACTAGATCCAGAGTGTGGCCTTTTCTGTGTGTAGGTACTGTGACATGTTGTGTAAGATGTAAACAGTCCAGGAGTTCAAGGAACTCTGCAGCAGGGCGATTTGTGGGAGAGTCAACATGAAGGTTGAAATCTCCCATAATGAGTGTATTATTGGTTCTTGCACAGAGTGATGTAAGTTTGAAATTTGAAATTAGTCAACCACTGCATTTTAATCACAATCCAAACAAAGATGCTACACACGTTGTTTTTGTCCCATCTCTGGCCTGTGTTAACGTCCAGTTAAAAGCCTTTGTAATATATTCACACAAATGACATTTGGGGAAACGATTGCAATGCAGTTTGTGTGAAAGTGAGATCATCCAAAATTAAACTAAAAACCTTCCAGTAGCCGATCTTGTGTTTGGAGCATAAACCAGCCGTTTCCGATTTATGGCCGGTTGACCGGTGCATCTCTAGAAAAAAAGGTCGCACAACAACAATTATTTGTACTCTCACAAATGCTCCCAAATAAATTTTGAGGTTGCACAGATTCGATTTCGGGCAGGGTCTAAAGCGCATGGCACAAGTGTACTTAATCCACTGTTTAAGCGTGTCCGAATCCACTTTTGCTAGTTTAACGACCGGAAAAATGGTTGGCGCACCAGGCTTCTCCAGAGACTAAATGGATCTGCTCGTGGCTCATATTACTAATGCGCCCTTTAAATAAATAAAAATACTGCGCCATTATACTTTAGACCAGGTTTCTGTTGGTCAATGTTGGTTTCTATTTCAGTTGCCTCAAAATAGCAATGTGCCAACAATGCGCCTGAACACACTGGTTTTCAGACCAGCACGCCCATGGGCGCAAATGCATTTGCTATTTCAACAACGTGGCGCAGGACGTGAAAATGACTGCGTCAGGCTGAAATTAGCAAAAAACATTTGCGTTCCACCTAGCGATGCATTGCACTGGGTGTTTGATAGGGCCCTCAGTGTCCGAATTCGCTCACTCATTTTCATTCACTCCTTCAAGTGGACTAATGTAGGAAGTAGTGAATGATGGTATAATGTAGAGATCTACACGGAGTCCGGGTCCGGGTCGGGTCCCAATCTATTACTTCGGGTCTCAGGTCTGTTTAACATTGTGTGTAATACCCGTCGATCGGACTCAGAACAGACGGCCGTGATCAGAGCCAGTCAGCATTGTTTGTTGTGTGTTTTTTGTAACTTGCAACTTTTCTTATCCCAAAAAATTAGGATAAGACAAGTGTGAGCCGGGAAATAAGGTTAAAAAAACAAACACAAATTGTGTTAAAAAGCTCATTTTTCAGGTTGCTCCAGGTAGCTAATGCGAATGTGCAGTCTCAAGCACGTCATGCTTCTATGGCAACCAGAGCTTCTGCAGTGACACAATGACTTTACCAATTGACGATTGGCTCTTTTACTTAAAAGGCGGGACATTCCGCCAAACCGTGCTTTACACTTTCTCCCATTTTTATAAAAATATTAATGAACCATCTTGTTTAATCTTAAAGTTTGGGTGGTTAGACTCAGCGCAGAGAGCACAGAGATGACAGCAAATAAATAATGCTAACATCAGCGGCCATGGCACTGAACGAGCAATCGTTATTATAGTTCAAAAGGGCAAACAGTCAAAGTTATTATGCGAGTTAACTCGAGTCGAAATGCAAATCTGCACTGTGACATCAAGTGGACTTTTGAAGCTGAAATAATGAGTGGATTAAGCATACTTGGAATAACAAGAGAGGAATAACATGGACAGAACTTTCTTGTGTAATGCATCACAGGTGCAAGGAAGAGAGACGACAGCAAAACGGTTTTTTTGGGGTTTCTTTCACAACTTGTTTACTGACTTGTTAATAGCAATTTAGTGTGGAATATGTGACATTCGGGTCCAGCCGGGTCTGTCTCTTTTTTTGGACCCGTGTAGACCTCTAGTATAAGGTGCGATTTCAAACACAGATCTGGTGTTGTTCAGTCAATAAAATGTGGTCTGTTTAATGTCCTAAGTTATTGGAACTGTGACTTTAATTGTCTACCACCTATAAACTGTTAGTGTCATAAGGACTGTTCCACAGGTGCATGTGCAATTGTTTGTGTTTCACTGAACAAGCATGAAAAGCATTGTTTATACTAGGGGTGCCCAATCCGATTCCTGGAGATCTACCTACACCAGGAACAAGATTGTGCACCCCTGGTTTATACCCTTTCAAATAAAGATCTGTAAAGCTTATTTTGATTTATTTGCAGAAACTGACAACTGGTCAATAAAAAAATTAAAAAAAATTAAAAAAGATGCCATGTTTTCAGGCCTCGAATAAGGCAAAGAAAACAAGTTTGTATAAATTTTTAAACAGCACAATGTTTTAACTTCATAAATCAATATTTGATGGAATAATCCTGATTTCCAATAACAGCTTTCATGCATCTTGGCATGCTCTCTACCAGTCTTTCACATTGCTGTAGGGTGACTATGCCACTGGCGTAAATCTTCAAGCAGCTCGGCTTTGTTTGATGGCTTCCTCTTGATCACAGTCCAGGGGTTTTCAATGGGGTTCAGGTCTGGAGTTTGGGCTGGCCGTGACAGGGACTTGATCTAGTGGTCCTCCAGCCACAACTTGACTGGCCTGGCTGTGTGGCATGGAGCAAACCAATCCTTTAAGTTGGGGAACATTGTCAGAGCAGAAGGCAGCAATTTTTCTTCCAGGATAACCTTGTACGTGTCTTGAATCATGCGTCCTTCACAATATATATTACATAAAGTAGTAATACTGAATATATTTTCATCTACTGGAGACACAAACTACAGATGAACCATCATTACACAGGCAGAAATAGGTTAGTACAGCTCGGGCAACAAACCCAAAACACATCTATATCAGACAAGAGCAAGACAATGAAGCTTACAGCAAGTTACACCTGTCAAACTGTAGACAGTGAGAGAGTAGCAAGTGTGAAGACAGTGAGCAGCCAGGAGTGAGCTCATGTGAAGTGACAGTGATGATGAGCCACTGAGGAGCGCTGGTAGAGACACGGGAAGCTCAGCTGGAGAGACAGACAGTGTCGCCTCTATTCAACACTCTGAAGACATGGACAAATAAATGCTTTGGGCTAAACGCTAAAGGATCAGAAAAGCAACAGAAATCTAAAGAACACGATCAGAAGAAAGTAAATGAGGTGGAGATGTCTCACAAGAAACCACTGACCAAGCACATTTATGAGGACTAAAACAGATGGTTTTGCTTTATTATTATTTTTGTTTGAAATGCTTTTGGCCTATAGTATTTCATGGAAAACAATGATGAAAGGGAAAGTTATTATTATTATTATTTTATTTTTTTAAATTTTTAAGTAGCGCAGAACTACAGTTCCTAATGTAGCCAGACAAGAGTATGAACCAGAGTCTGGAAGTGAAGCACCATTGACAAACACAAGCCCTCATTTACACAAGGTGGACCAGCGTCGGCCAAGATCATTCTGGTCTTTTGTGCTTTCTGGCCAAGCAACGTTCTGCTGTCTGTTGTCCTCCGTTTTAACAGCAGTTAACAACAGTTAATAACAGTTTAATAACAGTTGCCCATTGACCTCAATGTTTCAGAGATACACACAAAGGTCAAGAGCCTGGAGGACTGTTTCTCATCACTATACGTGAGAGGATCATGGTGGTTAGCACACAGGATGAATTTGCCTCCTCTTTTTCAGTGTTTTGGGATGTGTAGATATTCAGCAGGAATGGCAGCTGCTATCAGAGGACTGTGGTGCTCTTATAATATTTGTTTTTTAGCATGTCAAAATGCATTCTAGGTTGTTGTTGTTTTTTTTATGTTATGTTTATATTATACTCATATTGTCACGATCCACACAAGAACAGAGGAAAAGTAGATCCAATTGCAGTAAGTTTAATAAGGGAAATCCGTTACTCATAAATCCAGTCCAAGCAAAGGTCAAAATCCAAAAGGCAATCCAACACAAGAAACAAAACAAGAAACAAGCAAGAACAGACATCCGAAGTGGTGTGATACATAACAAGGACTCCGTAACAAACACTAGCACAGACAGGGTTTTTATACACACAAAAACTAACAATGATAATGGGGAACAGCTGGGTGCAATGAACAGTGATGAGTACAGACAGGATTGTGGGAATTGCAGTTCATGAGTGAGTGACACCGTGAGGGAAGGGGACCTCTAGTGTTTACCCAGGGAACACAAACCAGACACTGTGACACATATATTATACCATACTATTAACATACTGACCCCACCCATGCACCTCCCATAACTGGTTTTAACTAAATTAAAACCAATACTTTCATTGTATTCATCTTTGTAGTTTATCAACCTTAAATTGATCAGTAAACTGGTCTGTAGCATTGCACGGTACACCGGTACTACAGTAGTATTGTAGTAGTATCGTCATTACAGTAGTACCATAAGTAATGTATGTGCAGCAGTTTAAAATATTTATTTTAAATGTTAATTTGAACACATATCTACTAAAACATTACAAGAGAGACTGATAAGAGTTTAAAAATTAGCAGCTCAAACATCACTATTCAACATCATTATATCTTATATAAGAATGTATTCGCTCAGTTTGTCCTTTGCTCATTTGACCACTTCTGGAACAAATCTAATGTTTAGTTTCTAGAATGACAAATGCAATTCCATTCAACTCCAGTCTGAGTCAGGGCAACAATAAAAAAGCTTCTGTATGAGTTTTATATAAGGAGTGCTGATCAGCACGATAGCAAATGTGATTGATTTTTATGTAACAGTTCAATAAACAAAAAGTTGTTTTAGCTCTATTTTACCAATGAAAATAGCTTTAAACAAAGAGGAACTGTTACGCTTCCAGCAACACACTGCAGCGTTTTGTTTCTGAATTAATCAGTGTTTTTGAACGATTCGGGTTCAAATTCATTGAGCCATTCATAAAAACAGTCTTGTTTTGTTACTGAATGAAACAGCAGTTTTGAACAAATCAGTTGAATTAATGATTCAGTAAATCAATCATAAAGAAATTAAAAAGTAGGTATGTTATTTTATTTTTTTCCAACACTTCATATTTCTAAATTCAGAATTTTATATTTAATCTCAATAACCTTATTTATGGAATTGTAATTGAGTGCAAATGCATTAATACCACCTCTGATCAGTATTAAACTGTCAGTGTAAATGCATCTAAATTTCACTTGCAGCTTCTGTGCCACTTCTGCAGTGCTATATTGCGGATTGATTTTGTTTACACTGATTTCATTTGATTGGTGACAATAGCCAGTTATTCATTCTCATTAATAAAGTATTCAGAGGAAAATCTGGTCTGTTTTCATTTACATTATGCATTTATGAAAATTTGGTTCATTTTGTTCATTTGAATTATGAATTAACACAATACTGTACGGTATTGTGATACTATGTGGTATTGTGATACTTCAGCTGGTTTGTGGTATTATGACAACCCTAGACCTTAGCAACAGTCCCATTGTTTGCCCGGGCTCAACCTGGCAGCTGCACGAAACAAACTCACTTGTATTCAAATTCATGACGTTTCTCCAGAAGGTACGGCAATGTCACTGAAGACTCTAAGCCCCAGCATTGGGCTCATGGAGACAAACTGGATTGATTTCTGATACAGTGAGAGGAACAGGTCAGATTTGAGCACGTACATTGTGACGAAATTGCCATAGCCACTGTGATTGACCAGCATACAAAGCATTGTCCTCAGGTTTTGTGTGTATGTGAGCGTGTGCATGTCATCTGTAGTGATGTTCCAAACGCTGTAGCCCTGGACACCTGCTGGAGCGCGGGTCACTGGCGTGTGCTTACGCTCACAGTAGATCTACAGCGCAGTTACAGCAACGATGGCACAAACTGCTTCTGCGACAGGCCCGTCCCCTCCAGTGCCACGGCAACAGCTCAGACGCTGGAAGCTGATTTGGCCATTTTACTGAGGACAAAGCTGTTGGGAAGCTCATGCACTCAGCAGACGCTGCAAGTTGAGCTAGACAGGAAGGTGTCAGTGGTGTCCACGTGGACAAAATAAAACTGCTTCACATCTCCACTTATGTAAAAAGTGTAAACTAGCATAAAATGTATAAATGATTTAACAATCACAAAAGAAAGCATATCGAAGTGTTGAATATCAGCACGGCTGTGATTGGGCCGTAAGCATGCAGTTTACGCATATAAACAAGATGTCTATAATTAGAAAAACAATTTTTACCAGTAATGCAGTGTAAAGTACCAGTACTGTTGGACTGTTATGGCATAACTTTTGGAATGCAGATGCAAGTACCAGAAGTGTTCTATAAAATTTTTTAAAAAGTCAATGTAGGACACAGACCTGGAGCTTATAACACTGAAGACATCTAACTTGACTTCAGTAGCAAGAGAGAAAGACAAAGAAAAAAAGTGTGTGTAATGACTGAACAGCAGCTGTCTAAAAAGAGATGCTGTTCCTTAGATAACAGCATGTCCATGTACTGTACCATGCTGTAATGCAAATGAATTATGCAAGAAAAGGGCTGAAAACAGTTCTCTAAATGTCTCTCAGATAAAAACAATGATCACAGACATGAAATATTCATGTGATGCACCGGTCCTCAAGCAACTGTGTCAAAAAAGTGCTGTTTAGCACAGCAAGACTTCACTATGAGCCCTTGACTTGGAAACTAAAGCATGTTTGGGACGATTTGTTCCGTACAGGACCAGATGCAGGTTCACACATTCCGACCAATGAGTCACGGATCAAGCTGTCCAAACACTGAAGCGTGAGATGGTCAGATGACTCCGTTCTCTTCTGAAGTATTGTGTTGTGCACTAAAACACACTAATGACAAAGACAGCCTTGGGGACAAACACAAACTGAAAGTCTTGCAGCATTAACAGTCATAAACAGATGGCAATCTTAACCAAGTTTGCCCAAACAGAAACGGTTCGACAGCAGCATGATTGTTGTGTGTGTAATTGCCATATCTGTCTTCCTGTATGTGTGTAATCCAAAAATGATGCCCATACTGAGAGGAAAAACACAAAATCAAGGCAGGTTAAGGTGCAGAGAATTGGCATTGCTAATATTTTGATACTAGTGCAGAAGCAGTTTATCATGCAACACTAACTCGCATTAGTTTGTCTTGGTTACACCTGTTTCATACATACTCCGTATTCAGTTCGTATGGGGGAACGTATGAGGTGCGGAAGCAGCGCAGGCTCATTGTTCTTTCACATAAGACGAGTTTGCAGTGTGCAGCACAACTTCTCCACGGCAAATACAACTGTATATTTTCAAATTCAAACATTGTTAAAGTTACTGAAAATACTTTTTCATCATTGTGATTCTCTTTGCATAATACAATCTTTCATAAACGTATTCACGTTTAAAATAAATATAAACAATGTGTTATTCCATTCATCACTTGTATATTTATTTATGTTGCACAAGCAAGTGGAAAACATTTAAATATGGTATTTCTCTTAAAGGTAGTATCACAAACATTTTAAAAAGTACACTATGTAAGTTCTAGTGGTTAAAACAAAACTGCATGCATTTTGCAGAAGAACATTGTTTTGGTTGTGCTTTGGCTCTGAGTGATTGTCGGGATGAATGTTTTTTTTCCCATATCTAAAAAAGAGAGAGATTATTCTACCGCTCATTAACAACCACAACCACCGGCTCTGCTCCCTTTTACCTAAACTCATTACTCCAGACTTACGTGCCATCCAGAAGCTTGCGTTCTGTAAGTGAACGCCGCCTCGTGGTGCCATCTCAAAGAGGCACAAAATCACTTTCACTGACCTTTTCTTTGAATGTTCCCTGCTGGTGAAATGATCTACCTAACTCAACCCGAGCTGCTGAGACCATAGCCATTTTCAAGAAACAGCTGAAGACGCATCTCGGCAACACTTCATCCATTAATACTAACACTTTCTTTTCCTTTTTTCTCTTCTCTTCTATATCGATTTTTTTTAAAAAAATTACACTGCGTTAGACTAAACTGGGAAAGGACACAGCACTTGCATATTGTTGTCATATTGTTAGTTTGAATGATTCTATTGCTCTCCTCATTTGTAAGTCGCTTTGGATAAAAGCGTCTGCTAAATGATTACATTTAAATGTAATGTAAACATTCACACCATACACCGGAGCAACGTTTCTTTATTTACGAATATGACAGACATGCACGGGCGAGTGACGCATGTAGGCAATTTTCTGCTAGGTCTAAAGTATAAACACTTACGACAGGCTTACCATAGTTACCATAGGGTAAGACAAAAACACGTTTAGGAAAAAGTATTGATGTATTGACTAATTTAAATATTGTTAATTTTGAACAAAATAAAGTTTAATAAAAAAAAAAAAAAAAACTTCACACAAACAGTGTGGCTCACAAACGGCTCCAATATCTTTTCTTTTGCATTTAAACCTTTATGCAAGAAATCCATCAGGCCATTTGTGTTTCAAGTACCATCCATTAATTTCTTTTGATTTTAAAAATGTAAGGTATAAAGTGTAGATTTCCCCAGGGCAGAAATTCATATGTTGACTGTGAAACAGACTTGTATAGTAAAATTTACAAAATGTTCATGTCAATTCATGTTCATTTTGACCACGAACAACAGCAAACATAGACACTGTGCAGAAATGATCGCTGTATCGCACCGATCCTGCAATGCCCTGGCTGCACTGCAGTGTGAATGCTCTAACCTTTTAACATGGGCACGAAAAAAATGCACCGCATACGCAAATGGAGTATGTGTGAAACTGCCGTTATCATACCACATGTGCCATGGTGATATGTTTGTTTCCTGGACTGGAAAAAAGCAAGTCAAAGTCTAACAAATGGGTTAACTATGGAGGTCAGTGAAGTAGAGAGGTGTAAAAAGTAGGGCTGTCAAAATTAGTGTTCATTTTGCGATTTTTCTTCAGTTTAACATGTTAAAAAATGTTAACGCATTTAAATGCATAGTCCTTTTTTTTCTGGGATCCTTTGTCTGCGTTACATTAAATGATCATGCACTCATTCATTCATGCTTTTAAACCATTAAAGTGTGATAAGATCCAAAAGAAAACTGTACTAATGTACCCGACACGCACAGAAAGCCGCTTCTAACAGGACGCCAGTACCAAAACATACAAAACGATGTCTAAATATCTGCCTTAAATTAGTTTAAAAATTCTTACATTAACAGCGTGTGAGAAAATTGGATGCTTGTCAGATCCACATCATGTGTGGTCTTAAAGTGACAGCAGTATTGACCTGCTGCAGTCTGTCATTGTTAATCAAAGAACAAAAGAAAAAAAAAAATCACTCACTGCTCTTGACTGAATAACTTCTGAAGCTTTAATAAGGATTAATCTATATTCTAATTATAGTCTATGCTTATAAAATGTATAGTTTGTGAGGATGGTTTTAAGTTTGCTTAAATTAAAAGTTTAGAAATGGACTTGTCAGAAATGGACTCCTACTGTAGAGCTGGACCTACATACATAATACAATTCAACTGCAAAGGGACTGGATACTTTCAGATGGCCGTTGATGCTACAACTGGCATGAAGCTCATAGGAGCGATAAACACGCTGGCCTTTCTTCCGAACTTCATTACAGAAAGAAAAAGTGAACCATTTACATGGAAACATGGAAGACTTTGATTTCCTTTTCTTCTATAAATCCACCTTCTGGCAATGATGTCTTCTTACTTCTTACAGACAACCACGGCCTTAGGTGAAGTTATAGTTAGGTGAAGTGAAGTGGTGGCAAGATACCAGAGGCGACCAATAATCCAGAGGCTTGTTAAAAATCCAACTCCTCTCACAAACGGCAGATTTGACCAGCGTAATAAGTAAAGGCTGAGCACTGGGCAGCCCTGTAAAACATCAAGTGGACAGGCACAGCTGCCTCAGGAGCATGACAAATCTCAGGCTTTGAGCCTTTTTACAGTAGCTGCAAGCCCACAATACGTCGCCTCAAGAAAAGCTTCCATGACAAGAGGAGTGGAGCTTAGACAAAAGTGCAGACACCACCTTCATTTCCATGTTTGTAGGAAAGATGAAACAATTGAAGACTTGTGTGGGTGAAATGAAAAAAGCTTCAGAAGCAAACCTGCACACATCTCAAAGGATCATATTCTCTGACCAGATCAAAAATGAGAAGGAAATGATTGAAAAGGAGAAAAGTTTGCACTTTTTCCTGGTGGATTGCTTTTCAGCAATGGGGATCAGAAAGATTTACTCCTGTGTTTGTAGAGAGGCGATTCCCCTCACGTACTAATGGTTTCTGACTGCTGCCTCTCAGTCAGAAGCTGCTCATTGTCTTGTCGACACAACAAGTGACTCTCGCCAGCGGAAATCAAATCTCTGCTGCTGCCTTCCATCACTTACCAGTTCATTTTCTCCTTCACTCACCAAATCCTTTAGTCATGGAGATTTATGGTGCAGCTTCAAATCCATGAGACAGATTAATCTTGGCCGAATTGGCAGGGTTTACCTGGAACAATTGACCAGGGTTGTTGATTGTTGTGCCATTAAAATAACATTCATTTTCAGCAAGGATTTTCATTTCACAGTTCATTTCATTTCAAACGCAGAAATGCGGGCACGTGTTAAGGAAGCTCACTTGGCTCCATATGTTTGTTGGACTGAACACCATTTTCTCTCGAGCAGAAATAAAACAGGAGATTACATTGAATCTAATTTTACATGATTGGGGGGGGGGGGGGGTTGGCAATCGGTTCACTCTGAGCAGAATTAGTATTTTAACGTTTCTGTTCTGTGCTCCTGTAACAAAAGGTTTGATTAAAAACAATACTAGTTTTTTTTTTAGTTTTTTTTATTGGTAACAGCCTTATTGTGTCTTATTATTCTAATTTAATTTATCGCTTAAATGTTAGAATTTGACACAAAAGATGATGCATTTGATTAGGTTAAAATGGCTTTATAAAAGGTAAAAATGCCCATAAAAGCTAAATATCAATTTAAACTGAAAAGATAATTTCTGCAAACTGACACCACACAGAATATAAAGAATATCAAAAACTTTGGGTGTCCTCTGTCAACGACAGTCCTAAACCTGCCAAGGTACCAACACAATAAATACACTAAGCAAAATATTGTTTAATTATCATTATCGATAAAATCTCAGAAAATATGGAGTTATAATTTTTTGTCAATAGACCCCTAGCTGCCATAAGAATTCAAGTAAAAGGTTTGGAATGAAGTTCACAGAAATCAGAAACTCGGAACCTCCTAGTTAGGGGTTAATTTAAACCTAAGGGTTGCTTCAAATGCCACCACTGAAATCATTGTGATGATAATGTTGTACAAGGTTAAACGTTTTCAGATTTATAGACTGGAATGTCCTCAATGTAATGTATTTCATATTGGGAGAACAAAAGGCGTTTACTTGATCAATTGGCTGAACATAAATATGCCATCAGAAGGGGCAATGAAGAATGTCCTATGGCAAGACACTTTAAATTAATGCATAACCCTTCTATCCTGAGAATACTAGGTATACTAGGTATTGATCATGTGAACAGTACTATTAGGAAAGGGAATAGAGAACTTAAACTGAATCAAAGAGAGATGTTTTGGATTTATAAACTAAAGGCCAATATGTATCCAGGGTTGAATGAGGACTGGGATTTTACTCCTTTCTTATGATTATTTTTATTTTTTTTATTATTATTATTACTGATTTATGAAGGGGTGTTTTTGAGATTGGAATGTATTGGTGAATGTTTAATGTTGCAAAGAGAGGTTGATCACATGATAAATTTTAACTAATCAGATGTCTTAATGAATGAAACTGATTGCACCTGTTGTTGGGTTTGTTGTGTTGCTCTCCCTAAGGAAGGCATGGGCCGGTTAATGTCGATTTTTTTGTATGTAGCCATCTGATAATAAAGGCTTTTTAATTTGAAAGAGAGCCATGGTCATCCTGAAGTTTTCTTTGATGGACTATTAAAAACCATAGAGCACCAGACTGAACACTTCTCCTTAAGATGCGCTCTCTTCTATTGGACTTTGTTTGGAAATTACCTTGTTATTCCCTTTCGTAAGAGTCGACAAACCCAGTATAAATTTAGTTCACAAAGAAGCTAACAGGCTCTTCGTGAAACAACATTTGGTGGAGGTTAACGCTGGCATGCGTATAATAAAATGTCTCATATATATTTTATTACCTGAACTGCACAGTAGTCACACATGACGGCATTAATTCCCCTACAAAATCTGAGAGCCTTAATCCTTATAAAAAACAAATGTCACCCACTGACAACCGTCAATGTCACAGGGTTTGAAAAGCAGATCTACATTTTCATGTTCACAGTAACTTTAAGTTTTTAAAGTCACGTCAAATATGATTAACCACAGCAAACTTTATCATTCTAGAGTGACAACAGTGCCAAACAGATGTTGAGCCCCATCAAGACAACAAACTATTAAATCTAATGCACATTTGCTTGTGCCACTATTGAAGCCCTGGAATCAAGACACAGGATGAGATTTAAAGGACTTCAGATCTCCCTGGAAGAAGAGATAGTGATATCTCAATGGGATTTACCTGGTTAAATAAAGGATAAATAAAGCTCCATAATGCAACTTGAGGAGTCTAAATGTCCTTTAAATAGAGGCTCATGGGAAGGAAATAGTAAGATTCAAAACTACAGTGGCCCTGTCCCAAATGGCACACTTCATATGCACTTTCGGTCTTGTGGATTTACAATTAGGTCTGTGATGGTGGCAGTTTTTGACCACCACGGTGGTAATGGACCAACTACCGGCGGTGACACGGTGGTGTCAAAATACAGGAGGTTTATAAAAAATAATAAACAAGGCTTCCATTTTGTAACAGACGCGCGTGTTTCTTTTAGCACTTCCGTCAGTGAAACTGAAACACCACACTACAGCCTGTAAAACATTGAAATAAATATCAGTAAATATTAGTAATCTAAATAATATAAGAAAGTTGCATATTTAAAAAACATTTGTTTTACATTTCCCGACAAAGATGCTTCATATAGCCTACCGCTCTGCGCTTTGGGAGGGATATGGGACACAAGCAGGAAAGAGATTCATTCTCTTTTCTAATATCTTCATGTTTTCTCCTGATGTTCCTAGCAACTGACATTTGTTGAAAAAGGTCTGAAGAGCGAATTTTATCTTCCGCAGTGTCAAGACATTTAGGCTATGTTTGATTTTGTGCTGCCAGAGAAACCAGTAGTGTGCTGCCACTAAAATCCCAAGCATGTGTGAAATGTGCTATACAAATAAACTTGACGTGTCTTACCATAATAACAAGCACAAACTGTTAAATAGAATTTGATGTGCAAGTAAAAAGGTATCCGGGGCATTATATTCACATTTTTACTGTGGTAAAGTAGAAAAAAATGTTAAGTCCATGAGGCCATAGGGTATCCAATTTGTCATTTTAGGTCTCAGAAAGGTGCTCGCGATCGCGCCCTTTGCATTCTATATTGCATCCTCGATGTGCACTTTTGCCGAGCCCGCACTGATGTAAGCTCCGCAGCAGACTTTTTCACAACAGTCAAAGCGGCGTTACAACACGAAAGTGTGGACTCGTAGGAAGACCGCGAGTGCTTGGTGTGCCATTTGGGACAGGGCCAGTATGCTACAGTAACCAGTGGGGGGTTTGCGCTGCTGAATCTTCAGAAAAATTATTGTTTTCCGTTTAAACTTCTATCAGGTTTATTCTATTCGCTACCCATCACTACACTCTAAAACTGTGTCAACCCATGTTTGGGTCAAATATCAACAAACCCAACAGTTGGTTAAATTTTTTTAATTAAATTGCTAAAAACCAACGATTGGGTTGGCCCTTATAGACTAATAGACCCAAACATTGTTTAAACAACTCAGCATTTTTTAGAGTGTAACTAAGTTCTGCTTCACGTGCATGTGCTCACACACGGCCACCGTAAAAGAATCCTTACATGCACCGGCATACGATATGCCACATTGTTCATCATTTAATACCCAATGACACACAAACAGCAAGAAATTTGTCACTGGAAGGTCAACTTAAAAGTATCCACTGTTTTCAGTCAGAGTGGTTTTATTCTCATTTTGACCATACAGCATGTACACAGTGAAACGAAACGATGCTACATAAAAACAACACCAGACTACAAGAGTGGACACAAACACAAATTAAATAAATGCAAATAGAATTAAAAAACTAAAATTAAGTATTAAATAAGAACTACGATAAGGGAGATAGTCAATATTGTAGTCATATTTGTGTCTAATGACTCGCCACTGTAACTAATCACTGTGTCAGTGATTGTTTGTTCTAGGTTAATGTCTCTCACATCCATTCACACTCTGAATGGGACCTTCTGGGTTTATTCTTTGATAATGACTGACCATTAGCCCTCATGTATCATACAGTACATTTCATACTTTCATTAACTCATCATGTGAACAATAAATCAGAGCTGATGTTACTCTCAAAGCCACACAAAATCTCCTGTATCAGCATCTTGGCTCAATCACATTCCAGAGCTCCACCACAGCATGTCTCATCTCTTTCAGTCACACGAGTTTGGTTCAGTTGCCAAATTGGATGCAGTAATGTGCAGCACTGAGTCTGTGTGTTACGGACACAGCTCATACTCTGACTGGTTGACTGAGATCAGGCTCGTCCGTGGAGAAAGACCAGACCGCACGTCATCTGCTATGACTGATGATCTGGACTGTGCAGGAGGCAGTTCGGAGAATAGACCATGGGACCATTACAAATACTACTACTACTACTACTACTACTACTACTACTACTACTAATCACATTAATAAGGATCTAGTACAAAAAATATTCCTATGAAAACACTGCACTCAAAAATAAATAATGTGCAATGAAGAATCAGTCCTAATAAGTCCAGGTTAGGGTTAGGCACATGGTCTCACCCTCATTAAAGGGCCATCTGTCAGAAGCTAGTGATTATAGTTTATAAAGTTTTAAATATGGATATTTTTCTTACACAAACGCATGGCCTCACTTCAGAAGTCCTTTATTAACCCCCTGGAGCCATATGGATTACTTTTATAATGGATGGATGCACTTCTTTTCAGACAGGACATTATTTTATATAACTCCAATTGTATTCATCTGAAAGAAGAATGCCATATACACCTAGGATCAGCGTGGGAATTATACCGCGGCCACGCGGCCATGGCCGCCGTTGCCCTACACTTTGGCCTTCATGCCCCGTGAAAAAAAAATCATCGTACGGCCACAGTGGCCTGTGTGCCCTGGCCCTGTCCAAGTTCCACCCAAGTAGTCTCTGAACTTCAATTAGTTTGTGGATTCGCGCAGGTGCAGTGTCATAATCACATCGATGATCTCACGCATCAAAACAGCAGTGCAAGAAGCATGTAACGTCAGCACCAACAGAAGAACGACACTCTGTTGTCGACACTGGTGCATAGATATATACACTAGATTTCGCCTTGGCTACGGCATTCGTTCATGAACTGCCGTAGCCAAGGCGAAATCTATGTCTATCTATGCACCAGTCTGCGCACACGTCACACAGCAGGAAGCGCGGGCGCCCTCAGATCACTTGGACGTTGCTGTGTTACAAGAGGTAAAAACGATATAAATACTGTTCGTTTTCTCACACAAACCGCTCGTTTCGTGTCTTAGGCCATCAATGTGTACTTACGATGGGGAATTGTTTTAATTTGGACTCTGTGGATGCTCTTTGAGACCGTGACCATAGACCTGCATTATATGACTGACAGACAAGAACGGTTTGACCTAAAAATATCAAAATCTATTTGCTAGTAGATAAGTGCCCTTTTCAGAAAAGGGCCCTATGCAAGGTTCCAGAGGTAACGGCGTTGGCGCACTGAAGCGTTTTTTTTTTTAATAGTTCAAAGTTACTATAAGATTTAATGTTATTACCTTGACAAACTATAACTTAACCTGTTAACCGTTGCCAGAGCGCGGACGCACTGAAGCGGTTTTATTTATATATAGTTCAAAGTTACTATCAGATTTAATGTTATACCTTGACAAACTATACATCATTAAAAAGATATAAGACTCAAGTTTCAGAATTTGACCACTATTGTATTCTGAGAAACTTATAGCGACAGTTATTTCTTAATTTGTTACAGGAGTTATGAAATGAAAAAATTAGTCGATACCTTTGATATGAATTATGCGCGTCAGCCGCTTTCATTCATAAAAAAACTCCCGTGCCGTCGTCATGACAGCGATACACAAAACAACGTGCCTCAGGGCTTTAGCTCAAAAATGTGCAGATTTGGAGAAATATTGATATATTCTCATAGGTTTACATCAGATTTCTATAGACAGGAATAATATTTATTGAATTTATACCCAAATGCGTCGATGTAATCATTATGAGCGTTTGCATAACTCTGATACTGTGTTTTGAATTCATACCAATAGCCTGAGGGCGCCCTCGCCGCCCTGTGCACAGTATTAGAACATGAAGAAGTGCCATAATCATGTGACAATCCAGGAAGCCTCGAACACACACAAAGCTAACGAGATCGTGCTGTAACTATGGCTGTAACATGCAGTTTTGAAGACAATAAACATGTTTGCTATGATATTTGAGTTACCTGTGTTTTTCAATCCATGCCAGGTATTTCCATAATAATAGATTATATTTATAATGTAATGCTAATCTATATAGAATCGTTGTGCAGAACACTATTCAATAGTATATTTTCTGTCTGATTTTTTATCTGAAGCCAAATTAGATCACAAAAAATTATTTAAAATACTCGATTTGCTTTATAAAGTAAGTTTATAAGCACAAACATGGTTTTAATCTCATAAATTGTCGTGTATTGATGGTGTGCTAAGCTAACATGCTAGCTAGCCCTAGGTGCACCTGCCACCTAGAAGTTATATTTTTATTATTTTTTGAATGCTTACTGAAATGTTTCTTTATTCAAGAAATGCATTTGATACAGTTTAAAATGTAAGGGTGAACTTTAAGAAAAGAAATTAGTGACTGAAACCCTATGAATAGCCTGTGAATAGCCAGTCGTTAGTAACTATAATGCAGACAAAAGAAATGCATATTTAGAGCCATAACTAGGCTGGAGAGGTGTGAATGTGTGCAGGGGGAGACTGAGACTGAATGGGGCTCGTTTGCACCACAAAACAATAAAGACAATATACTGGATAGATGGTTAGAAGATGACAATAAACATCAGTAGCATTTTAGCGTCAAATCAAAATAAAGTCACATGACATGGTCTTGAAAAACATTTCACTAAATACAGAGTTTTGGACTTATTATCTTAAGATTTTAAACATAAAATGTTTAGACATGTGGCATTAGCTGTAGTGCATTTCTAGATTGCTCCAGTGCCAACTTCAATTTTTTTTTCATGAGGATGTTTCATAAAAAATAATTTCTAATAACTTTACAAAACTTTGAAGCTATTTATAACAATTTTTGTCATTATGACAATAATTAATTCTACATTTACAATAAACTGCCAGGTGTCAGCTTTCAAATGAGATCATACTTGTGCTTTTAGTACAAAGGGTTCATGAACTGTATCTGTTTCAGTTTGGGTATGTCATTTCTTGGGATTTTTCAAAAGTGGGGTTACAGCTTAACAGGTTAACGTTACATCATTAAAAAGATATAAGACTCACGTTTCAGTATTTGACCACTATTGTATTCTGAGAAATTTATATTGACAGTTATGTCTTAATTTGTGTCAGGAGTTATGAAATGCAAAAATGAGTCGATACCTTTAATATGAATTATGAGCGTCAGACGCTCCCATTCATAAAAAACTCCTGTGCTGTCGTCATGAAAGCGATTCACAAAACAACGTCCCTCACGGCTTTTAGCTCAAAAGTGTGCAGATTTGGAGAAATATTGATATATTCTCAGTTTACATAAGATTTCTATTGACAGGAATAATATGTTATTGAATTTATAGCCAAATGCGTCGATGTAATCATTATGAGCGCTGTATACTGATGTGCTGTGTTTTCAATTCATACCAGCAGCCTGAGGGCGCTCTACTGAACATTATAGTCCATATTTGAAACACATGAAGAAGAGCGTTCGACAATGCAGGAAATTATTAATTTATTGGCATTTGTGTTGTTTCTGAATGCTTTTATTGGCATTTGTGTTGTTTCTGAATGCTTTTATTGGCATTTGTGGTGTTTCTGAATGCTTTTATTGGCATTTATGTTGTTTCTATTGTTGTGTGAGGGTGTATACCTTCTGGATGTAATGGCGCTCTCTCTCTCTCTCATTAAATTTTTTTTTTTTTATTAAAAAAGTCATAATCCATGTCTTATTCCAAATTAGGATGTTATGCTATCAATCTGAATGGGAAAACCATCGAATTGTATGATGGCCTTTGTGCCCTGTCATATGGCCTTGGTGCCCCTAAAAAAAAAAAAAAGGTGGAGGCCAAATGGCCTTGCCCCTAAAATTACATAATTCCCACCCTGCCTAGGATGGCTTCAGGGTGAGTAAATCATGGGCTAATTTTCATTTTTGGGTGAACTATCCCTTTAAATTTACGCAAAATACTTAAGTAAAACACAATGAGCAAACACACACATGGGCCTGTTAGAGGTGTTGTGATCAGATCTTATCTTAAAAGCAATTGGTCATTACAAATATTATGACTAAAGCTCTGCAAACAATGATGTTAAATAACATGAGACACGTTCATCCGCTCGGAGTACATCTGAATGAGGGAAAGTGGACGCATCAGGACATGCGCTTTACAACGAAATATACCTGCAGAACCACAGCACAGGAGGATTCAGCCTTTATTATCAGATGGCTACATACAAAACCATACAAAAACATCTTAATTCTAACATCCCAGCGTGTTCCGGCCCATGCCTTCCTCAAGGAGAGCAACACAACAAACTCAGCAACAAAGGAAAGTATCAACAGTATCATTCATTAAGTCACCTGATTAATTAACAGTTGTCATATGACCAACATCTCTTTACAACATTTAACATTCACCAATACATTTTATTTCCATACTCAAAAACACCACTTCATATGATTATGAAGCACCATAATATATATATATGTATTGGGGTTTTTTTTTAACCATCATAAAAAAGGAGTAAAATCCAAATCCTCATTCAATCCTGGATATATATTAGCCTTTAGTTTATAAATCCAAAATGTCTCTCTTTGATTCAGTTCTCCATTCCCTTTCCTAATAGTACTGTTCACATGATCAATACCTAGTATTCTAAGGATAGATGGATTACTATTATGCATTAATAAAAAAATAAAAAGAAATTCCCATAGGATATTCTTCATTAAAAAAAAACATCTGTGTTTGCAGAGCTTTAGTGATGGCATATGTTCAGCCAATCGATCCAGTGACATCTTTTTGTTCTCCCAATATAAAACACCTTACATTGAGGACATTCTAGTCTATAAATAACATGAGTAGTTTGACAATTAATAAAATGTTTAATAGAATAGATCGTTTGTTTTCACATCTAAAAACATTTTACCTTGCATAACATTATCCCAATGATTACAATGGTGACATTTAAAACAACCCTTAAGTTTAACCCCTAACCAGGAGCTTTCACGGGTGGGTGGTAAATAGCTATGCACTAATTTGTCCCCTAAGGTTGTACTTTTTTTTTTTTTCTCCTCCCTATTTTTTGCACGTATCTTAGCTTTTTAAATGGTTTCAAACATATACCCTCCATTTAAAAACAGTTTTTCTAGACCCTTAGCTTTCTCCTCAAAATCTTGTTCTTTCACACATTCTACTTAATCTTTGAAATTGCCCAAAAGGTATATTACTTATCAACTTAGTGGGATGTAAACTTCCTGCATGGAGAACTATATTCCTGTCAGTGGGTTTCCTAAATATTGATGTAAATATCCTTCTTTATCTTTAGTAATTTCTTGGTCCAGGAAGTTAATATTTTCCTTATTATATTCTAAAGATAATTTCATATTAGAATTGGTATTAAGATATCTTGATGAAATAAAATCAAGTCTTCCTCTGACCCACCCAAACAATAGAATAGCATCATCAATATAACATCCCCACCAAATAATGTTCTCTAAATAAGAATTAGTTATAGATGCATAATGTTTTTACCATTTACCTAATAATAAACCAGCATAAGAATGGCTATAACAAGCACCCATAGCACATCCTTTTACCCGTTTAAAGAGCTTACCTTAAAATACAAGTGTATTATTATTAAGGGTCCATTTTGTTAAATTTAATACAAATTCAGAAGGTTTCAGAAGGCATGGGCCGAAACACATTGGAGAGTTTTTAGATTTTTTTTTTTTTTTTTTTTTTTTTGTATATAGCCATCTAATAATAAAGGCTGTTTAATTTGAAAGAGTGGCGTGCTCATCCTAAAGTTTTCTTTGATGGACTATTACAAACCCTTAGACCATAGAGCACCTTGACTTTACACTAACCGCGTTTTCCATTACCCTTCAAATTGCACAAATTGCGAATTGCGAATTGAAAATTTCATTTCATTTATCGCAAAAAAGTTTTTCAAAACGCAAAAGTTTCGCAAATCTGTAATGGAAACGAGCCTACTTTTACTTAGGATGCACATTCTTCTATTGGACTGTCTTTGAGAAATAAAGGAGTCTTGACTTGTGGTAGACTCAAAAAAGGAAAACTTCTTCAGCCCAGTTATCGCTTGTTTACAGGGGCTTGTGCCAAAGTATTCAGAGGAAAACAAAGTGAAGAAGATAAGGCAGAAAATGTTTTATGGCAAATAAATTAGATAAGTAGAAAACACAAAAGGGCATAAAGCAGCATGGACACTTGGGACATGCAGAGAGAATCTACAGGCTCATTATGGGCAAAAATAAGCAAAAATACCTGGCTGCTATTTCAGCATAATGTAGCGTGGCTTATCGTCGCAAGCGACTGTATTGATGTGCTTCAAAAGCCTCTCATTTTGAGCATCATTATTTATTCTAAACAATTCTTCTCTGAAAAAAAAAAAACACTGGAAAGACTGCACAATGCTGGCTACCTAATTAAATTGCTATCCAGTCGCTGTCCCTGAAAATGATTTCATGGAATGAAAAACTGCATTTTTTTTCCCAGAAAATGTGAGGAGAGGCAATTAAAAAGAAGGTTCAAGGCAAGAAAAGAGTCGAGTGAGAAAACCACAAGATGATTTTAATAAAGATTTAAGGATTCAAGAATTGACACTTGTTAGAAGCAACACTTATTTTTCCTTAACATTCCATCCACTTTTGATTTGCAGCACATCCCTGCTTTCCGCACATCAGTGTCTGATGATTCCTTGCATTAAATATTCAACTGCTAATGTTGTAAAATCTGCCTATACCTAGACAGTGACTCTAAAGAAATTATTCCATTTACATCTCAGCCAGATTTATGTTCATCCTCTCATAGAAACATCAACTATGCAAAATCATTTAATAGTGGGAAATCCAGAATATTGCAATATTTATACACAATAATATGGAATAAATAAAATGTCGTACTTAGGCATGCATGTCTTCCTGAAAGCAGCAGTGCAGCTTTCGATGGGACAGCAGTAACATTGCAAATCAGGGTCAAAGGACCAGATCAGGGTCAGGAGGTCATCCAAAGTCAATTCTGCACTCTAGCATGAGTGAGAGGCCATATTACACAGATAATTCAATGGCCATATTCCCCAGCAACAGATTTCATGAAGGAGGGGCTAATGGGATGTGACTCACACCAATACAGCTAGAAAGACTCCTGCAGTAAAACATGCTGGAAAAAAAAGAAAAGAGAGACACTTTGTTCGGTTGTATTTCAGCTTATTATTATTACTCAAAAGAGCTATGAACATTTTTCATTAAGAGGCCATGTCCAACGAGGTGGTCATTATCAGACAATAAAGCCTGACATTAGGATGAGCAGGCCAAGTGAAGGACTAAACGGGTGTATTTTGTGACAATGATCAGCTGAACAGCATTGAATATAAAGATACAGAATAATTAAGAGAACAATACAGCTCAAATCAATTTTTAAATGTTCATGTATTCCTTTATTTGGGAAGAACTTCAGTTGGTGTTTCATTTGTGTGGGATTTTCTCGTGCACTGCCCCCTGCAGGCAGCTGTGAGAAACAGATGGACTGGAATGAAGAGCCTTTCACAGGCTTAATTGACTCCAGAGGAGTCCGATTCATGCTTCCTCCAGGCCAGACACTCAAGAACATTTACAATTCTGATGCGTACTGCATCTCTCCCTAAATGCTTTAAGCATTAAGGTCTCGTTTGGATTCAGTGAAATATACCCTCGTAACTTATTCGTTTTTAATTGAGATGGTGTTCCCCACCCATTGCTTCTCTGCTCAAAAACACTCCTGTTTTTTTTAAAGACGCCATTAACCTGACCTTGTAAAGGCTTTTGAATATCCGCTGAGGTACAAAATGAGATGCAGATACAGGCCACCTGAGCCTCTTTACACGCTTCCTCCACACAACAGCATCCAGAGGATTCCCTGCCGGATTTCTATCCTGAACGAACGCTTGAGAGTATTAGACTCATAATGAGTCCCTGCGCACAGAGAGACCAGTCTGAACAAGCAACAGAGGATAGGAACATAATCTCTGACAATCTAACAAAACATTTGTGGAATTCCCACAACTCAAGTGTGGAGAACATGAAAATGCTGCAGAAAGAAAACGTAAAGCAGAATATGAGGACTGTCCTATGGCCAGATGGAGCAGGAGATGGAGCAAAAGAAAGAGACAATCGGCAAGAGTGAAGTGCTGAAGATTCATGGAAGGTTGAAGCAGAGAGCCACGTCACCGCAGGTCAGGATGGGATCAGAAATAAAAGCACAAAAGGAAAAGTCAGACCGAGGACAGAAGACTCAGCTCTGACTTTTGCCTTCAAGATGCGAACAGACATGCAGCCCTGTTTACACAATGACCATTAGATCTACTAGTGAGAACAATGGGATCATAAACTGTACTTCATGAGTTCAAATCAAGCTAAAATACAGAATAACTTAGGTTGTTCCAGCTAACACACATTTATTCTGCAGAAAACAAACAAGTGACTGGCTCTCTTAAAGCTGAGGTGGGACTTAGGACCATCATACCGCTCAACACGGAGAGCGATACAGTCTCTGTTAACAACATCCTTTATCCATGAGCTAAATTCATGATATAACCCAACCTCTCATACCTTATTGCTTATAAGGAGCATTTGCATAATGATTTAGGATGAGCAGCTTCTGCTGGAGTAGACGGTGTAGTGGTCCATGAGTGTGTCCCTCCAATGACTCGCCCATCTGTGACTACAACTACTGGAAGGACAAACCATATTCTATGAACCAGCTGATGCATGCATTTCAATGCATCTTATAAAGGATCATAATGAGAGTGAAAATTAATCCCAGTAGTCCTTCAAAAATAAGGCTACAAATTTCTGCCTCTAATGGCTCCTCTATAAATGAATGAGGACCAGAGGAGATCAAACTGCATTCCATGAAATGTATTTACACTTCATTACAGCAGACTATAAATCACACAGGGTGGGCCAGGGACCGGAGCGGAGGGGGAATGCACTTTAATTGCCAGTCCAATTACAAGCAGGTTTTGATCTCGGCATTCAGAGCATGTTTAAAACTTCACACAATCCATGCAGCCAGACGTCTGGTAACCATGCTGCACATCAGGATGATGACGAGAAATGAAAAACATTCAGAGGACCTTACATGAACTGCAGTCAAATAAAGAGGATGCATGCAATGCATTAAAACTGAGTTAAATGAAGAGGAAAACTGCAATTTCAGCATATATTTGCATTTTAAATTATTAAATTATACAAAGGAACTAATGTCATTTTAATGTTTAGTGAAAGAAAATGGTACCACATTTAATTTTGTATTAGTTTAGTACTCTCCAAACCTAGAGATATAGATAGAGAGATAGAGAGAGAGATAGAGAGATAGAGAGAGAGAGAGATAGATAGATAGATAGATAGATAGATAGATAGATAGATAGATAGATAGATAGATAGATAGATAGATAGATAGATAGATAGATAGATAGATAGATAGATAGATAGATAGATAGATTTTTTAAACAACTTTATTCCATACAATTTTACAAATTCAAAAAAATAAATAAATAAATAAAGTAAACACCAATGCAAAAAAAAGGAGAAAAAGATAAATCCCCTTCCATCACAGCACAGAAAATATTTTTATAGCACCAATGCATTTCAAAAGATGTCATATAATTCATTAATTTATAGTACTTAAAAACAACAATTCTAGACTTAACATAGGCTTTAAATAGACACATCATCTCTTGGCCAGGTCTATTCTCTATTCTATTTTTCCTGCTTATATAGATTGCAAGTTTTGCTTGGCCAATTACAAAGTTGATCACCTGCCATTTCCTTTGCTTTTCTATATTATTCTATATTCAGACCTGCAAACTCCTCAGAGTAAAAAAGGTGACAGTGTGTGTGTGTGTGGGGGGGGGGGGTCCTGTTGTGTCAAGATATAATAAATGCTGGAACTTCAACTTGCATTTCTTGATTCTATAATGGATGGAGTTTAACTTGCTGTCAAACTTCGCAAAGATTATACATGAAGGAAGGGCAGTATAAGCTCCGTTACAATGACAGGGGACACATGGTGGTCAGCTCCATTCATTCTGTGGAAAACAGAGGAAATAATCTCTTATAGACTCAACAGAAAGCACTGCACAAACAACATGACAGGTAAACATGTCACATGGTTCTTAACCAAATGAACCAGATAAATTAACATTTCAATTCATCAGCTACAAAATACTTCCTGAACAATCCATCTGCCTTGACTTCAAACACCATGATGGCTGCCATTCAACACAAAAACAACACTTTTGATCAACTGATCCAATTCCGCTTGACATTTTTAGTCTGTAAATGCAAAGATTGCAGTGAGAAGAAGGACTCCAGTAAACACTCAAGTCCCAATCCCACCCCAAAAGTAAACAGTCAAAATGTTGCCCCAGGGAACTAAAGCACTCCAGCCGGTTCCAAACAGAGCACCGTGACAGGCTGTGAGGAGAACAGAAGATCAGCATGCACAAAAGGAGTAAAGATCAAAGAAAAGAATCAGCAGCCTAAAGCAAACCGAAAAAGCATCTGGACGGCAACTCTGACATATCTGCAGGTAAACAGCAAGTACTCACAGCGATTAAACCTCAATGCCATCTGTCAGATCATCATTCCATGCTGAGAGACAGAACACCAGCAATAACAACTCTATACAAACACTTGCATTTGCTGTAGGCAGAGACAGACATGAACTCTAAGGGCCTCGTCCCTTCGAATCATGTGCCGACCACCTATAGAGAGTCATGGGATCGTCCATCTGTCCAGCACACACACCGCCTAACGTTCCTATGCCTCACATATGAGTCCAAAGTAGGGATGTCATGAGAACCGATACTTCCGTACCAAGTCGGAAGCAACATTTTAAAATCCTGACGGTACTTGTTTTTCTACAGTACCATAAGTACATATGGTACCGAATGTAGCGAGGCTGCAATTCTTCCGGGAACTGACAGGGGCAGCACATCCGCCTTGAAGTGTTTCAGTCAGTCCTAAAATGGTACAGAAGAAGAAAAACGCCTACATGCACAAGAAAAAAACGTAATAAAATATTGAAGATCTGTAATGTTAAACATATTTGACTGTACGCCTGTTGATGGGACTTGATGCGTTGTGATTTTCCTCAGTTAAATGCGGGCTTAAGCAAGATCACCGCACATCTGACTAAAATAAAAAAATACTGAATTATCCCATAAAACAGTAGCTTGCCGTTATTATTTTGCATGTCAAATTCAGCATTTACAGTATTCAATTATTTACGAAGGACAGTAAATTACTGTACAAAATTTCCCATATTTACACCTTTTATTTAATTTCCCATGACTTGATACTGCAATTTCTGTGCCAGTTATTTTAATTCTAAGCACGGTATTGTTTTAAATACTTGAAGGCTATGTGCCACTGTTCATCAAGAAGCCATGACTTCAAATGGCCGAGAATTGCAATAGTAATGGTCGGGTATTGCAATAAAACTGTGCCTTAAAAAGTTGACTGCATTGCAAAAAAAAATTGTAATGCTAAACGGTTTCATTTTATTTATTATTTGAAGGCCAAGAGCCACTAATGTTGTGTTTTTGTAATGTTAAAAGGTTTAAGAAGTTAATGTTTAAGTATTATTGTTCTTTTTATACCATGGTATCGACTTGGGTATCGAGTATTGTGTTCTTTTGGTGGCATCGGTACCGACTACTAGATTTTTGGTAATTAATACAGTTCCTGGGAAAGATCCAATTGTAAGACACATTGTTGTCTTGATTATATCACACAAAACCAGAGATCATATTTAAATAAGCCTTGTTCATCTCTGAATGAAGTCCAAACAATGTGATGCTGTCTAAAAGGTTAGAAGTTTCCTTAAACCCAATGCCAAACAACACAATAAATTAGAGTGAGAAAGCATCCATCACACAGCTGCTGAGCCCAGTTTACAGGATGTTGTCTAGAACTGTGTTTAACATGTTAAGTAAAGCTTTATACACCCAACTAACTGAGGTACCACCACAGAACCTTTCAGATGTCTATAGTACCTGGAAGAGGCTATATGTTAGCACATTCATCCCATTCATCTTAATGACAAGTTGTGCAAAAGGTGCAGGACCCGTCGCAAATACACAATTTGAAATGTGCCATCTTTGCTCAAAGGTGCTTAGTTCTGCAGCCAATGTGACCGGTTGATCAATGAGCCAATCACCTGAGCTGAGCATGAGACTAATCATTTCAGAGTCACCATGAAAATGACATCAAAAGAGCAATGATTGGCCGATGACATCATAAGAACATACACAATTCCCTAACCCTGAACTAGCATCTAGCAGCAGGGGTTAATCAGCCAAACTCTGATCCCTGGTCCTTACAGAGAAATTACTTCATCATCGTCATCAGTCATCCAACAAATGGAAAATTATACATAAATATGTATAATTTATCATAAGATAACATTTCTAACAAATTTTAATTATACAAAATCTCTTTTTTTTTCTTGCATCTTGACTGTGTGAATCAATTTCTCAAGGTAATCCAGACAGCATGCCAAAAGAACCAACCACATTTAGTTAAGTCACATTTGATCTGCATAGAGGCTGGAAATAAATGCACTGTTTACACTGAGTTGAGTCAAGCCAAGTGAGCCAAAGAAAAATGATAGATGAATAAGGTTAGGCCCATACAGTTCAAGTCTGTGAGAGAAGGCTCAGTTCACTCACGCTGAAGGCTGGACACATCTAGACTTACTGCACAAATCAAAACACACACACACCTGCACTGCAGATCCTCTCAGACAGCACCTCACATCCGTAAACATCCCTAAATCCCCTCTGAGGAAAGACACTGGATAGTCTCTGAATTAAGCCAGGATTTGGCCTGCATCCAAGTGGGATGAGCAATGCAGGAAGATCAAGTGGTTGACAGGCAATGAACAGTCACTTTTCCTTCTCACTTTCTCTGTTTCTGAGTGCAGACCCACAGCAGGCATTCTCCATGACAAACTAGACAGTTTGTAATGCATATCTCAGACATCTATGAGTGCACCTGAGCTGTCCTGCACCTGTCAAATCAGTCAGCTGTGTTCAGCATGTCATTCACTGAGCGACATCTGCCAATCACAGACATCTGATCACTCTCCTCAAGCACTGTGACGATAACTCAGGCTGAGGCCGCAAGGTTTGTACAGTGGCTTAATTAGACAACAGTGGGTTTGGCAAGACAGGCTACTGTCTTAAGTGGCCTCAATAGTTATCTTATTAATGATTGTTAAACCAAATAACACTACTAGTACTCATACTGGTCAAGTGTGTGTCATCCTGCAGCAATTAAATTATTCCTCAAATCACGTGCGTTGAGAAGAGTGTGCTACTATACCAAGTATAGTTTAACCTTACCCTTACACTTTACCAAGTGATCAGATGCACCATTTTCACCTGCTGGACCAGAAAACAGCTGGGGGCAAAAAAATCCCACAGATGCACACTGAAGGACCTGGGCCACATCTACAGACCAGGACACAGAGATATGCACAAAGCAACATGCTATCAGTCAGAACACCATAGCAAACATCATTGGGGGAACTTAGTTCAGTCACACTCCCCATCCCGACGACTACAAAGAGGAGACTCGCGATTCTTCAGTTGACCTCAAATCGGAAAGCAAATCTCTCACTCACATGTTAGTTCATTAACACTGGCTAGAGAACAGGATAAAAATTAGTTTGCTCTCAAGGCTCAAATCATTAACAACTGTTGATTTCCAGAGGTGGGTGAAAAGATTCTCTCCTAAGTCTCATCTTTTTCTCAGACCATGACACACCGTCCCTCAGTTGTTCTCCTCATTTTTAGTCTCAAAGCAGTAGGCAGCTCCCTCTGTGACCTGTTCTCCTTTCTTGCCCTGCCATCCGTTTCCAGAAGAAATGAACTTAAGCTTGCCGTCTACAGAGCTTTATATTACAAACAATACACATAAGATAACCAACAGCAATACGGTTTGGAAATGGTGACTTCAATAACAGATGCTCCTAACTGTAATTATTTCAGTTTAGTGTTTAGTACAATTCCAACAATTATGTTGGGGGAAAAAAACAGTGTATGTATGGCAAGTTGAATCCGATAATGTTTGTCTTGTAATGACATCACTCCATTAACCTTCTCATTCTGGATCATGAAACCGTATAATTGTATAAATGGACTTTATCAGCACTCATGGAAGCAACTCTGTCGACTGAATTTGATAACTGGAATAAAACGTCATTGGATGTCAGTTGATGCAACTGATGCCTGGAGTTTAACAGGGGTAGAATTTTAGCAAGAACATCAAACAGCAGATGAAACTTTCTGGATCATGAAACAGTATAATTGTATAAATAGACTTTATCAGCAGCTCACATGGAAGCCGCTCTGTCGAATGAATTTGAGAACTGATATAAAAAGTCATTGGACGTCAGTTGATGCAACTGAAGCCTGGAGTTCAACAGGGGAAGAATTTAATCAAGAACATTCAAACAGCAGAAAGGTGAAATAGTGAAACATGGCCAGACTTCAGGGAAGCAACATGGAAAACAAAGCAGAAGAAAGGAAAACAGCATAACAATCTTCAACATTAATAGCTGTGAGCTTCATTATGAGCTTCCTGATATCATAGGGCTGCCATTCTCAAAGCTATAAAGACTTATTTTTCTTCTTTAAAAACAGGCGATTAATACCATGTTCAGCTCAAATCTCATTACAACACAAACTCACTTATGTACACAGTTATTTCTCACTGTTACAAAGTTAGAGCAGCCAAAACTGTAAACACATCAACCACAGGTAGAAAGCCAAAGGCTTGCAGAACTGCAAAATGTATCAGTTGTACCGAATGAGCGCTACAGCAGTGATAACTTAAGTTAAGCTGTGTCATAGTGAAGCAACATGTGAACATCTCTCACTGAGTGCTTGAAAACAACAGTAGTTTAGGATTGTGCAGCATTTTTTTTTTTTTTTTTTTTTACACTGTCTCACAGTCCTATCTGTGCTTCACAAGGACCAAATGTCTCTTGGGTTGATAAGAACTCTTTAGGCACGTCTGTAATTCAAACGGCTTAAAAAAAATACAGATGGGTTTCTGTGAGGGTTAGGAGATCAGTATAAAAATAATTATGCTATTTATATACCATTTATTGGAGAGTGTGTGTGCATGTGCGTATGTGTGTGTGTGTGTGTGTGTGTGTGTGTGTGTGTGTGTGTGTGTGTGTGTGTCTGTGTTGTGAACCAGTGCTCTCAGGGATCCAGGAGGAATGCAGATGGAGTAAACCATGTGTAAGAATGACAGGAGCAACTCTAGCTCACACACAGTGAGAGGACACTGCCCCATACAGAGCGCACACACACTTACGCACAAGCTCAGTGTTTGATCAATGCTGCATTTAGAGAGTGATTCAGAACCACCGACTTACGACTTTCAGCAGTTCACTCGTCACAGAAAGCACCACATAAAAGGAATGCCTTAAAGAGCCTGGCCTTAAAGGAAGTCATTAGCCGCGTTTCCACTGTCGGGCCAGGGCCGGGCGTGCTAGTGCGTGCCAGGGCCAGTCGCGTTTCCACAGTCACTTCCGGGGCTTGATCAGGGCTTACTCGGATCCAACGGCCAGGATTTTATGGCCCATCGAATACCTTGGTCCAAAGCGGGCCAGCTCGGGCTAGAGGAGTGGTTACGAACAGAGGAGGGGTTTACCTGAGTCGGGAGACGGCAGCGCCGGATGATTCTGTCAGATGATTCTATCACAATCATGTTTTTATTTTATCTGTCAGTAGCCTACATCTCGTCTCTTTATACCGGACTATCAAAAAATAAAGCAGCTTTCTTTTCGGGAGCTTCTCTGACTGAAAATATCTGTAGCCTACTGGCAGTCGAGAGAATGCTAAAGCTCCTCAGGTCGTATTTTTGGTGGCATATTTGTAGAAATCATCATTCTTTCAAAATGTGATGTAAATATGTCCTGTAACTACCAAATAAACAGAAATGGCCTTGACTGAATAAGTAAGTGTGTCCTCTTTCTTTTGTGAAATAGACCTAACGGTAATTTATTTCTGTGTGACTAATGTACAATTTAATTCATTATGATCAATATATCACTTTTTATTGTAAATCTGTGGTAAAACATCGATGCTTGGGTTTTAAATATTCAAGTAAACAACAAAAATGCCAGCAAACGGTCGCTTTTAACATGTTTGTTTTGCGATCACGCTGTTTCCAGTGATTTCTTTCTGATTAGTTTTCTGATAAAACTTCCATTTGTTGGTGAAATGATGGGTTAGTGTTACGTTGTTCCAGAGAGGCACGTTATGGGCGTGTTTTAGTGAAGCGCTTCTGGCCCGACAGTGGAAACGCAGCAGATTTTGCGCCCAGTGCTACTGGCCCCAGGCTATTAGCCCGACACGGCCCGTTTAAAGCCCTGGCTCGCACTGGCCCGACAGTGGAAACGCGGCTATTGTTCTCCATTTCACTGGTTGATATACCAGTCATGTGAGACTTGTTCAACATGGCAGGACCTAACATAGAATAAAACAAATTTTCTCATCTGATCTTACTTTTAAAAAATTTTTCAAATGAGTCACTTCTTAAGGTACTTTACAGTAGAAAAACTGAAAAGGAAAAATGTGGTTTACAAAAACGGGTGAGATATCATCTGTAACAACGCAGACAGGCTCTTTCTGTCCCGGCTTTTGCAGATTCCCATGCAGGTATGATGTTTACTCTATTCATCAGGATCAAGGAAAGGCAAGGCAAGTGCTTTACACAGAAAGGAATTAAATTAATCACAAAATATAACTGGGAAAATTAAAACTCTTATAAAAGGAATTAAAAGAGATATAAAGATGATACAGTTATTAAAGATATTTAAAGAGTAAAAATATGATACATAGATAAACTTCTAATCTGGCAAAACACCGGTGTATAATTTTTCACAGCTGCTTGTTTTACTGTAAGATTTTCCCATGTTGATTGTACTGTGTCTGTGGTGTTCTTTCGGCGCGCCTAGGATCAGTGACAGGATTAGTACTGTGTATTTACTATGCTAACTGTAGTTTCAGTAAACAACTCAAAATACCACTTTAATTTCACTTTGTGTTGATATTTTGATGACTGTGGTTTGGCTCATACCAAATTACTACCATTTATTGCATTAACAAAAACTACTTTAGGACTGCTATTTATTAGCCTTACATCATAATGTTTATTCATTTGTGTTGGTGATATTCTTAAAATTTATGTCCATGTGGGATGTATACATACATACATACATACATATATATATATATATATATATATATATATATATATATATATATATATATATATATATATATATATATATACATACACACATCTATACATATATACATATATATATACATATATATATATATATATACATATATATATATACATATATATATATATACATAAATGTAAACCCCGAATATATAGTTATAACTCTGAATATATGTAAATCTGAATATATAAATGTAAATCCCGAATATATAGTTAAAACTCTGAATATATAAATGTAATCCTGAATATATAGTTATAACTCTGAATATATAAATGTAAATCCTGAATATATAGTTATAACTCTGAATATATAAATGTAAATCCTGAATATATAGTTATAACTCTGAATATATAAATGTAAATCTGAATATATAAATGTAAATCCCGAATACATAGTTAAAACTCTGAATATATAAATGTAATCCTGAATATATAGTTATAACTCTGAATATATAAATGTAAATCCTGAATATACAGTGAGGAAAATAAGTATTTGAACACCCTGCTATTTTGCAAGTTCTCCCACTTCGAAATCATGGAGGGGTCTGAAATTGTCATCGTAGGTGCAGGTCCACTGTGAGATACATAATCTAAAAAAAGAAATCCAGAAATCACAATATATGATTTTTTAACTATTTATTTGTATGATACAGCTGCAAATAAGTATTTGAACACCTGAGAAAAACAATGTTAATATTTGGTACAGTAGCCTTTGTTTGCAATTACAGAGGTCAAATGTTTCCTGTAGTTTTTCACCAGGTTTGCACACACTGCAGGAGGGATTTTGGCCCACTCCTCCACACAGATCTTCTCTAGATCAGTCAGGTTTCTGGGCTGTCGCTGAGAAACACGGAGTTTGAGCTCCCTCCAAAGATTCTCTATTGGGTTTAGGTCTGGAGACTGGCTAGGCCACGCCAGAACCTTGATATGCTTCTTACAGAGCCACTCCTTGGTTATCCTGGCTGTGTGCTTCGGGTCATTGTCATGTTGGAAGACCCAGCCTCGACCCATCTTCAATGCTCTAACTGAGGGAAGGAGGTTGTTCCCCAAAATCTCGCAATACATGGCCCCGGTCATCCTCTCCTTAATACAGTGCAGTCGCCCTGTCCCATGTGCAGAAAAACACCCCCAAAGCATGATGCTACCACCCCCATGCTTCACAGTAGGGATGGTGTTCTTGGGATGGTACTCATCATTCTTCTTCCTCCAAACACGTTTAGTGGAATTATGACCAAAAAGTTCTATTTTGGTCTCATCTGACCACATGACTTTCTCCCATGACTCCTCTGGATCATCCAAATGGTCATTGGCAAACTTAAGACGGGCCTTGACATGTGCTGGTTTAAGCAGGGGAACCTTCCGTGCCATGCATGATTTCAAACCATGACGTCTTAGTGTATTACCAACAGTAACCTTGGAAACGGTGGTCCCAGCTCTTTTCAGGTCATTGACCAGCTCCTCCCGTGTAGTTTTGGGCTGATTTCTCACCTTTCTTAGGATCATTGAGACCCCACGAGGTGAGATCTTGCATGGAGCCCCAGTCCGAGGGGGATTGACATTGTCATGTTTAGCTTCTTCCATTTTCTAATGATTGCTCCAACAGTGGACCTTTTTTCACCAAGCTGCTTGGCAATTTCCCCGTAGCCATTTCCAGCCTTGTGGAGGTGTACAATTTTGTCTCTAGTGTCTTTGGACAGCTCTTTGGTCTTGGCCATGTTAGTAGTTGGATTCTTACTGATTGTATGGGGTGGACAGGTGTCTTTATGCAGCTAACGACCTCAAACAGGTGCATCTAATTTAGGATAATAAATGGAGTGGAGGTGGACATTTTAAAGGCAGACTAACAGGTCTTTGAGGGTCAGAATTCTAGCTGATAGACAGGTGTTCAAATACTTATTTGCAGATGTATCATACAAATAAATAGTTAAAAAATCATATATTGTGATTTCTGGATTATTTTTTTTAGATTATGTCTCTCACAGTGGACATGCACCTACGATGACAATTTCAGACCCCTCCATGATTTCCAAGTGGGAGAACTTGCAAAATAGCAGGGTTTTCAAATACTTATGTTCCTCACTGTATAGTTATAACTCAGCATGTGAGCTCCGCTCAATATTCCGCTCTATGCCAATGTGCTCCACTCAATCTCTCACGGCCCAAGCGCTCAAATCCCGCTCCGACATGAAATCTCAGTGTAACGTAGGCTACTGTACTATAGCCTTTGTTGATTATTTTTAAGGCATTGTTGGGGGCATTTACCATTTTGCATAGGTGGCCTCAGCACATTGTTTGTGTGATAATAGGCCATTCTTTAAACTTTATTAGTTTCAGAAAGATTCTCGCGGATACAGAGACAGTTGAAACAAAGGCAGATCCTTTATTTTACAAAAGCACAAGGTTTTGGTGTTATTGTGAATGTACACAAATAAAAGTAGACCCTTTGTAGTTGTCTTACACCAGGAGTCACCAACCCGTCGATCGCGGTCGACAAGTCGATCTTGGAAGCATTTTAAGTTGATCGCGAAGAGTTTTCAAAATCAGAGAAAAAAATATATATATTTTTTTTTTTCATTATTATTTATTAATTTAAAATGCACCATGTGCGAGCCTATTGTGTAGTAAATGGTGTCTAGGGGAGGGAGAGGGGTATATCTGTCCAATCAAATAGCCTATAGTTTACATATAATGTCTGTAAAACAACCGCTGACTTAAGCCTTGTTTATACTTTCGCCTGGCACCACAAGTCGTGCATCTTCGGATGCGGAGGCGCGCGCGCTGTTACAATGACGTCATTTTTGCCGCGCGCTGATAGTGTGCAATCACAGCCATCACATTGAATATATGTGTGGGGAGAGAATCTCATCTGAGCCCTCTGAGCGAGGGAGTATTGCTAGTTTGAAATCTGTTGGCTATATTGTTAAAAGTGTATGTGTTTTATGTTGTTGAAAAAGGGAAAGAGAATCAGTGCTGTACATGATTGTTTTAGGCCTGTAATTGATTGATTATTGAGGTAATGAATGTAGGTCTGTAATTTGTGTGAAAATATTTTTGAAGAATTGAAGGATGACTGTTGTCATAATATTTTGTATGCTAGTTGCACTAACCTGAGTATTTCCATTTTGAAGTGTTTGAAATATATTTTAAAAGGGAAAGTGAAACAGTAGGCTACATTATTGGCTTACGCCTGTAATTGACTGATTATTGTGTTTATATATGAGTAATAAGCCTGTGGAAATACTTAATGTTATATTACTGTTGAAAATGTTGAATTATAGTTGACAGTTTGTATAGTTATATACTATATGTATAGTTAAATAAATATTTTGCTAGTGACTAACAGGCAACAAAGAATGTCAAAGTAGAACTACATTGTGGCCTTGTTTATTCATCATTTTTTGCAAGTAGTAGATCTTGGTTTACATTTGGACTTTGGATGTGATCTTAGGCTTGAAAAGGTTGGTGACCACTGTCTTACACACTAATCTGTATGGCCAAAAATGGACGGAGTTTCTTCCGCTGTCATTAAAGAAAAAATCCATTAGAACGCGCTGGCGCGTTTGTTGTACAGGGTTAGAGAAAAGCTTATTTAGTTTCATATTTATGTTTAAATAATATGCTGGGCTGCATTTCCCGAAAACCTTCTTTACGCTATCATTCTTAAGTTATAACTCAGGCTTTACCTTAACATTAATAAGTGTTTCCCGAAACGTTCTTAGTTAAGAATACCTTCTGTAAGTCATTCGTTCGTATGGTTGGTCTGGAGCACTCTTAGCTATACCTTATCACTATTGACAGTTCATTACGATAGTGGCCACCACTGTTTCTTTACATCTCAGTCTATACGAATTGTTTTCATGCAAAGAACATTGTCATTACACTGATGTGATTTTATGTTGTTATTACAAAGTTTTATCAACTGGCAAACCGTTAGGCAGTAGATTAGCTATAGGAGTATGTTTAACCTCTTAAACTCTGAGACCATTTTGAGGGATTTCCGTCTGGATTTGGCCTACCCAAATTGAAAAGCTTCCCATACCCACATACAGTGGTCTAAATACACAATTTTGGTGTCATTTTAAAGGAAACCCTTTGAAGTTTCATAAACCACTGCTAATAGTGATAAACATGCAAGCAGGACCGGCGCGCGGCGTGCCTATAGGCGAACTAGGCAGCCGCCTATAGGGCGGCAAGAATAAAAGATTTCCCCCCCCATTTAATTTATTTAATTATTATCATTTATAAAAAATATAGATTTTTTTTTTTGGACATTCGTTTGAATTATTGCACTTCCATCATCAAGTTATCACCCCATTAGTTATTCTACATCTAAATTAACTTTCCTTCATTCTAGTAGCCTACCACAGCAACCCCATCCCGCCCCACATCGCCATCGGTCTACATGAAAAACTCCCTGATGTACATCCAAAAATATCATCAAAACGGAAAAAAAAGAAAAGAAAAAAATCCGTACATGAATACAAAAGATGACTACTTTTACTGCTGGTGACGGCTAATGATTTTAAAGCCCGACACGCGCTTCTGAAAGGTCAACCGCGCCAGCGCGTTCTGATGGATTTTTCTTTAATGACAGCGGAAGAAACTCCGTCAATTTTTGGCCATACAGATTAGTGTGTAAGATATTATACACATATATATACACACATACACATATATACACACACATATATATACGAGCTTAATAAAAATTATCATTTTAGAAGAAAATTTCAGATGGCACTTAGAGGCTTTTGCATCTGAACTCTTCATATATATATATAAGAATATATATATTTTTTTAGTTTACTCGCCAGACAGATAGATAGATAGATAGATAGATAGATAGATAGATAGATAGATAGATAGATAGATAGATAGATAGATAGATAGATAGATAGATAGATAGATAGATAGATAGATAGATAGATAGATAGATAGATAGATAGATAGATAGATAGATAGATAGATAGATAGATAGATAGATAGATAGATAGATAGATAGATAGATAGATATCTCAGTCTGGCGAGTAACCAAAAAAAATTACTAGCCAATGGCGATTATATTGCCACGGTGTACTCTTTGATACCAATCTTTCATTTCAAAGCCACATTTGGTCACATGAATGTCAGTAGAGACTGTGTCTACTAGCCAATCCCCTGTGAAGGCCTCGTCGACATGCAAGCCATCGGCACAGATCCTCAGCAAAGACCACAATAGCAAGGCAGGCCCTCCGCACAGACCTAAGTCTAGCTTTGTCTACATTCTGGCGAGATAAATCTGATCTTCAAGCAAAAGGAATTGGATGAATATTTAAATGCGACCGATCCTGATCTGAATTCTGTCTTGATGCAGCTTGAATCATAATCACTTAATTAATCACTTAACACTAAATATTCAATAATATTATTGATCTGATTGTACTGCCGTTTTTTTTTTTTTTTGCAGAACTGCTTCTAAAATTGATGGTGTTATGCTTGTGTTCACAATGTCCACGTCTGTTCTTTTGTGAATCTCTCATGATTGGCATGGCTACTCCTTTCACAGGGTTTTTGTTCTGTCTTTGTAAATGATGTGCGTTTACTTAGTGGTAACACTTGTGTTTGCCTCCAAGCCCACAGATGCTGTATGTGCCTTCCTTTGTGGGGGGAGGGGATTGAATTGGCAAGCCTAGGGTAGGCATCACTAATTCAAAATGTAAATGAAATGTAACAACCCAGCAAGCACTGCGCTCAGAGCCACAACAGCAGGCGCAAGAGGCCCGGCAGCGCAGCCTGACGCACAGCTCAATGCAGCTGTAATTGCATTAGCATTATAGCAATGGCTCTCTCAAATCAAATGTTTTTTTCCTAGAGAACTGTTTTGAAAAGGCCCCATTCTTCCCTGACTAATTTCAATAATATTTGCATATTCATTACAATTAAGATGACTTTGAGCTGTCGGTTTTTTAGTTAATTTGTATTTCTGAAGAGATGACAAAGAGAATGGCAGAAATTATGTGGCACTGACGATTGTGGCGCATTCTCCAAAAATGAACCTTGCAAATGTCAAAATGTTACATTTTGGGATTTGATAGCTACTTCCTGATGATTATGTTCCCTTTAAAATTGTATTTTTATTTTGAAGGGTTTTCAGCTGCATCTCAATTCCTACAGGAGGCTCTCTGTGTGCGTGTGTGTGTGTGTGTGTGTGTGTGTGTGTGTGTGTGTGTGTGTGTGTGTGTGTGTGTGTGTGTGTGTGTGTGTGTGTGTGTGTGCGTGTGTGTGTGTGTGTGATGTTGACAGCAACATTAGTGAAGCTGCTTTGAAACAATCTGTATTCCATAAAGTGTATATAGAAACAAATGACACTTGACACACGAACAATAGTAAAACAGACCATTTAAAAACTTCACTAAACTACTCTACACTTGTCTAGGTAGACAGCACACTAAATCCTGAAGCAGGTTTTTTTTTTGGTATATGGTGCTCTGTCGCAATGTCACATGAAGGGCTAAAGTAATCAACGGAATCTGTAATGATGAGGGGTGTCCATCCACAGAACAACACAAATGATTTATATGTGAATTACACTAATTACGTAAACTATGCATTTAACAGCAAATATTAAAGCTAGGGTAGGCAAATAGGCAAGGCCTCGTGTTGCTCCTGCTGCTGCTGTTGCGTTGGTTTGCGTCTGTAAGCTTCGTATATCTTTCGGTTTTGAATCATTATTTACTATCATTCCTTGTTGTTTATACTGCTAAATATAGCTTACTCAACATCACACATTAACCTGACATCGCTAGCTTCAATCTAAATTGTTATTGCTAGCAAGTCGCTAGCCTGTTAGCGTGCCATCCGTCCGCTCTTTATTTTTGTTTTTTTATTTTTCTTGCGCACGCTCGCACCTTTTACGAGTTCATCAAACAACTTAGCCTAGAAATCTAGACGCACCCTAGCGGCAGCAAAAATTATTTTGCAGCCAGGGTAGTCTAGCAACTCTCCATTGACTTTCGTGCTGGAAAAACCTAAATTGGGTCAGGCCAATCACGGCGTGTATAGAGTAGGCGGGGCGGGCTTAACATAATGATGACAGAGTTGCGACAGTTCCCTGCTACTTGAAAACAAAGAATGGCGGCTGCTGTCTTTCGAATCGGCTTTGGCCGCGACTCTGGAGGACTTGGAGTTTCTTTGAGAAAAGAGCAAAGAACGGCACTTAAGTCATTCTTAAAAAAGGAAGATGTGTTCGTAGTTTTGCCGGCCAGATTCAAAAGCTGAATCTATTAAACGTTAGCTCCGCTGTTGGGAAAACGCTCTGGTTGGTTGAAGCGCTGTCCTATTGCGTGCAGAGGGAATTTGAAAGACAGCCGTTTATCCCGCCCCTCGGATTGAGCCGTGTCTATGGTGAGTTGCCAGACCTAACATCTTGATGTGGGTCTGGCTTGCCAGGCTACAAACAACTAGGATCAGTCAACAAACACGGTGAGTCATGCCATCTTCTCCTCTTATTGTCACTTGCACTTCATGTAACATGTATAGCATAGCCTTCTCTGCCAACACAGGATTTACATGTGATAAATGCAGAGAGATAGTAAAGCTGACGGGGAAGATTTCAGAACTAGAGACACGCATCCAAACTTTAATCAAGGTTAATTGTAAGCGTGCAAGGGCTTTAGATACTGCTTTGGATGCGACTAGCTTAGTGAACTCTGTACATTGTTCGGTTCCGGCTGTAGTAGAGCCCGTGCAGCAGGGCAATTGGGTGACGGTGAGGCGCTGTGGTTGCGGGACAAAACAACGTTCTTCCGTTCCGATTACAACTTCAAATAGATTCTCCCCTCTCAGTGAAACAGGTGTTGCTGTAATTTATAGTAATATTTTCAGAATTACTAAGAAGTCTAGTTTCAAATATAATTATTTTTAAGTGTTGGTGCTTAATATAGCAATATATAGTGTAAATGATAAATCACATTTGAGATTTGTGCTGGCTACTGTATACAGGCCACCATACAGACTTTATCAAAGAATTTGCTGATTTTCTATCAGAGTTAGTACTGGCTGCAGATAAAGTCCTAATTGTTGGTGATTTTAATATACATGTAGATAACTAAAAAGATGCATTGGGATTGGCATTTAAAGACATTCTTAACTAGTTAGACAACACGTGTCAGGACCTATTTATTGTCGTAATCACACTCTATATCTAATATTATCACACGGAATTAATGTTGATGCCGTTGAAATTCTGCAGCAGAGCAATGACATCTCAGATCATTATCTAGTCTCGTGTAAACTTAATTTAGCCAAGGCTGCGAAGCCGACTCCGTGTTACAAATATGTTAGACCTATCACTTCTGCCACTAAAGATTGCTTTATTAATAATCTTCCTGATCAGTTTCATCATCTCAGCATCCCAGATAGCTTAGAAGAACTCGATATTGTGACAGAAACTTTTAACTCTCTCTTTTCCAGCACTTTAGACACAGTTGCACTTAAAGAAGATTAAAGAAAATAGTCCAACGCCGTGGTACAACGAACACACTCAGGCCCTTAAGAGAGCAGCCAGAAAAATGGAGCGCAACTGGAAGAAAACAAAACGAGGTATTTCGCATTTCTTGGAAAGACAGTTCGATTGCGTACAGAAAGGCCTTAAAAGCTGCTAGATCTGCTTATTTTTCAACCCTATTAGAAAAAAATAAACAAAACCCTAGGTATTTATTTGAAAAGGTGGCTAAACTAACAGAAAATAAAGCTTCAAGACCAGAAGTTTCCAAGCAGCACAGCAGTAATGACTTTATGAACTTCTTCACTTATAAGATTGATAATATCAGGGAGAAAATTATAACTATGCAACCGTCTACTACCGTATCGCATCAGGGAGTGCATTGTAGTCTCCCTAAGGAAAAATTCGATTGATTTATTGCTATAGAAGAGGAAGAATTTGCTAAACTAGGATAGGTACCAAAAACTTTTAAGCTGGCTATGATTAAACTGCTTCTTAAAAAAAACCACAACTTGATCCTACAGAATTAGTCAATTACAGGCCGATCTCGAATCTACTTTTTCTGTCAAAGATACTAAGAAAAGGCAGTATCTTAATGCTATTATGGGTGGTTGCACTGCACGCTTAATAAACAAATTACAGCTGGTCCAAAATGCAGCAGCTAGAGTTCTTACCAGAACCAGGAAGTACACTGTAAAAACTAAAGGAGCCTCAAATATCCTGTCGGATACTCGAACTTCAAAATGTAATTTAAGTGCCTCAAAGCTCTTTCTCCTATAGAAGGGTTACTGGAGGAGCATTGACAATCTTTGAGGTTCTTGCT